>NC_044265.1:10262516-10587743 GCF_003957555.1 Calypte anna
CCTCTTTCTTACAGGCCTGATCCAAATCACATTATGTCAGGTGAACTTCTTTCCTCCAGTTGCCTGTGCAACAGTGCCTAATTGGGCATCAGTGATCTTATTTATCACTGCCCTGATTTAATTAATTGCTGTAGGATTAAAAATAGTAATTTAATTCATGCTTACATTAATATTAATAATTCTTTTCTCTTCTCGTAAACACAGGCCCTGATTCAAGTATTCTAATTTCACACAGCAAACACAGCCAAAAATGTGATAAAGGAGAATTTCATTAGAGGTTGGCCAATACAGAAGCATAGCCCAGTAACATGACCAAAGCAGAACAGAGTGACTGATTTCTCTCTTCCTTTACTCCCAGCTGTGATTCCCAGCTGAGGAAATCTGTCAAAAAACAATGGGATCCCATGAAGGGAGCAATTGGTGCCAGGAAGCAGTCAGCATTAAAGGGGTTACAAATTCTTCCTCTCTTCCTGGTGTGGATACACATCTGAATAGGCAGTCATGGCACTCCTGGATGCCCTGTCATTTCCTCATAATCTGGGAACCCAGCTGCTAAACTGCACTTACAGAGATGCTCAGGGCTAAACAGGCACACCCTGGCTCTCCTGAAACCTTCACCCCGCTGTCACTTGGCACTTCGCAGTCCCCCTATTACTTTCTCACAGAGCTGCCTCTGCTCTCCTACCGTGTAAATAATGTAGAAAAGACCATTCTCTTTGTATTCAATTAGTGAGGGAAAATGGTTTTGTGGTTAATGGACCAGGTGGGGACCCCAAGAGATGTGAGAGCTCAGTTCCCCGCACTGCCACACACTTCCCTTGAGACCTCAGCTTCCCACACAGCCTTGTCACATTCACCCACACCAAAAGGAGAGTAGTGGAACAAGAGTGATTTCAAACAGCAAGCTCAGGGTGCCAAACCCACCCGTCATCAAAGGACCTGGCACCAGTGACATCAACACCCTGGTGCCTGCAGGCAGCTTTGTGCAATCGGGGTCACAGCCTGAGCCGAGCGCGGTTCGGCGCCGTCCCTCCTTCTCTTCAGCAGGGAAACTCCACCGCAGGATTTCTGACTACAATGATTTAGTGTCTGTTCCCTTGCACTGCATCAGACTGAGCCAGGCAGGGCACAGGGAAGCTGAGGACAAGCTGTTATGAAGGGGGCAACGCCACAAAGACAGAGAAAGGTTTGTATAACTGTACAGGCAAAAGGTCACATCCTTTATTAAAAAAATCTGTAAACAATTAAAGGAGCCACGAATATGGGAGGTATGAGCACAGCCATTAATATTTAGGGGAGTGGAGGAAGGGAGACAGAGAGATGAAAGCTGAACACCTTTCTGAACCTCAGCCAAATCTTTATCAACCATATAACTAAGAGAACATATCCTGCTCAGCGAGACACGTATTCAGCCTGTTTCATTACATTCTGTTCTGTCCTTGATCATGATGGATCCTGCTGAGACTCGTGTTTAACAGCTCCTTCCTGCAGTGGCTCAAGCAACAACAAGAAAAAAAATATTGTGAAAGTCACACCCCATTGAAATCGCATCCTAAGGGGACCTGGCAAGTGCAGTAATTACCAGAATAACTATGAACACAGGCCACACTTGACTCAGAGGCTGCTGTACACGTTAAAATTAAAAAGGACTTTAAGCAGATGCAAGAAAAGTGGAAATTAGGGACCAAAGGGTAGGCTCAAGAGCGATTCATCATTCCTGATAAGGAGCCATTAGGCTGGATTTTGATGGGAGCAGAACCCGGGGCAGCCATCCTTTCTAAGCTTACAAATGCAGTGTAATCCCCAACTGTTTGTAGATAATGGAAAACTGCATTAACCTTGTAATTCTTCCCCAGTGATTCTATCACATTCACCCTCTTCCAAGTCCCTCTGCTCCTTTTTTCCATCCTGGTTTCTCCACATGCTGATTTCCATCCGCTGGGGCCTATGCAAAATGCCTTGGTACATGAGATCAGAATCCCTCCCCTGTTATTTCAGTCAGAACAAGATTTCTGGCTTGTTTTAGCCATCAGTATAGCCTTGACATGCTTTGACTTGCCTGCACCAAAAATGTAAACAGCAGCGCTAAGTACAACAATTAACATTGTGTCTCTGCAGATGTTTGTTTCCCTTCAAGGAGCTTGGAATTTGAGTGGGGAAAAGCAGGGTAGGCAACAGCAGAGGCTAATGCAGTCTGGGGCAAGCTTCCCAATTGTGATTTTATAAACAGCTCAAGCTGCTCCCCTTTCTATCGGTGATGTCACTCCTAACCTTACAGTGGGCTGTGGCATTGCTATCCATCATCTCCCAGCTGCTGTTCCTTCTCCACCATGCAGCAGGAGGCACATGGTGTGTGAAGGCTGACAAAGTCTTGAAGCCTTTCAGCCTCATGCAAATGGAAGCCAGTAAGTTTCAGATTCCCTGGATTTTTCATACAAATTATCTCACCCAAGTCTGCAGATAATGCTTTCTAACAGTCGTAGGTTATAATTTCCAAACACCAAGATAACCTTCATCATCAAGCAAAGGCAAAAATGCCATTAGCAACTAGAGAGGTGATTTAACTCAACCTAGCCGTTTGCTCACGAGTCTGAATTTATGTCATCAGCTGTGATGAAATGAGTGTTTTCTTAGATAGATACGGACAACTAACACAGCACAGAACTTGGCAATCTTCAAAGGATTCAAAGTTTTATATTCTCTGTCTAAAGTCAAACATTTGTCTTTCTTATCACTTTCACTCAAAGGATGTGTTTTTGCAATATTACATCAGGTTCATTTGCCAACCGAAGAGGCCAAATGGTGATGAACACTGCTTTCCCATACACACCAGTAACCCATCAGCTGCACTGGAATCACTTTGGATTTCCAGTGAAGGACCTGACAGCAGGACCATAACACCCTACTAGAACATTTCATTTATCACCATGACAAGAGCTCTATAAATTCAGCACTTTCCAACTAAGATGTTTGAGATGAGACCTCAAAGTTGAGGTGATCAAATAACTAGCAAAGAGGTGACTGAACAATGAATAGTGGTAGGACATTGCCTGCCTTCCCCTGTCCCAAATATGTGTTAAGTTAGAATAATACTAAATGCTGAGTTCTTCCATGTCTAAACCTATTTTGTCTTCAATTAGACCCTTTTGCAGCATGCTAGCTGGAGGCTTTAGGAACAGGACATTTTCTTTAATAGGTCACTTGCATTTTTGTGTTCTCAAATGACAAGAACCTTGGGTACTTTTGCATCCTCTTTTAAACTGGTTCTGAGTCAGTCCTGTGTGATTCCTTGTGGTGCTGTTCTGATCCCTCAACAGGCCATGAAAATCAAAGAAAATTTCCTTTGCTTTGGAGGCAGATGCCCTGTGAAAAAGCCTCTTGTCTGTTTAGCAGCATGGCAGATTCATTCCCTTGGAAATCAAAAGGTTTTAAGTTTAGTGAGGTCAGACAGTGAGAAATTGGCTGATTGAATACTCACTGAGGAATGTCTGCTGTGATTGTATAGGATAGAGAAGTACCCTCAGCATCAGGTAGAATATTAAGGTATCTCTCATTATTCAAATGCTGTGAAGCAGTTTCACTGCAGTACATTGTTAGGATTATATACAGCAAATGTTGCTACATCAGGTTTACTTTTCTACAGCCTCTGGTGGGGTTCAAAGCAAAATCAAATTAAGTGAGTGAAGAATGATCGTGGGCACTGGACTCCTTCAGGCATAGGAAAGGCTGAAGGTGATCCACTGTTTTATGCAATACATGACTACAAATCCTGAGCTGGTTGTTTGCCACTTTTCTATCAAGATAAACAAGACATGCCCCTACTCAGTGTATGCAATTTTCCACAATGCCATGAACTCTGCAGGTGACAGCCTGGGCAAGGGAACAGAGCCAGCTCTCTGCACACAGACTGATTGGATTTCAATACACAATTGAGGATATTTTTCAAAGCTGTGTACTGGAGCATTTGAAATGTTTCTTACCTGAGGCTACCTGCCAATAACCACTACTATTCTTTGCAGCTGCAAACACCTTTAAAATGAAGGCAGAGTTCCAACTGAGCCTGATGTTCATACTCCAGCTCTAGCTTTAAGTTATGTGAAGAATTCAACCAGTGAGTTGGTTTTTACGTCCATAGTTTCTGGACAGTTATGTCAAGCTGTTTGCTATACCTAGCCAAAGACTCACCTAAAACCTGATGCATCACTAAGTTAGTGAGGTTAAAGTCATGCCAGTGTCTCCACAGGGACATTAAAGAGAGCAACAGTCTTTGCATCACAGGTAGCCACCTTTGTGGCTTGTGACAGATGGGTCATTTGGGAGTACCTAGGCAAGGATGACCAGAAGGTTTCTTCACAGAAGCTAAAGACAAGCACCCTAGCACAGTCTAATCAGTCATCACTAACAATTATCAAGTGCATACTTTGAAACAAAAATAAAAACTATCTGTAATTCCAGACTCTGCACTCTCTGTCTTCAAAGAGCTTCCAAGGGCAGCTTGAATTCTTCACCCTTTTGCTAGTTTGCTCAGAGTGACACTAGAAGCCACTTTTGGCACTACCTTTTATCACATCCTGGTAACTGCAGCCCCCAGCTTGCCACTTGTTGGCAGCATCAGAGGACCACAGCTGTAACACAGCTGTAACTATCTGACACAACCCAGGAGAGGTTGTGCAGCCTCCCTCACAACCTTGCTGCACAGAGGATATCAGCCCTGCACACTAACTATAGACTTGCTGAAACATTATCATACATGAAGGACTTATTAGGTGTGCTGGGCCATTAGCCATCTCTGAGCACTGACTGATGAACAACATAATTGATGGCAGCTTTCATAAACAGACTCCAGAGCAGAGAATTAAATTAAAAGAAAAACAGCTGTTGCTAATGGAAATGAGGACCATTTCTTGATTAAAATATCTTCCTGTCTTTCCATGGGAGTTTTTGCAGAATGGGGGGATGGAGGAGCATAACAAGATATGAGAGCAGAGAATCTGCAATGCTTTCTGCTGAAGAAAACACAACTTTTCTGGTGGATGAGTCACGATGTTTTCCTTTCACAGATCTGAGTAAGGGAAGGAGCTATACAATTGCCTTGTTCATCTTGCTGCCAGTCTGAATGGTTTTATAGATATCTTTATATCTTTAGAGATAACTCTGACATAAAAGAATCCTGTTCAGGTTTAGCATAAGATCATATTTCATATTACCTGAACCCACAGATATAGGAGGGTGTAGATTTCAAAAGCTACTCACTGAAGCTCTACGTACTAGTACAGAGCTCTGAATCCAAAAGGCAATATCTCCACAAATCTCACTTGAGCACATCTATTGATTCTGGCACCAAACTGCAGCAATGAATGCACAGCTGAGAACATACATCAGAGAGAGACTTCCACCCAGAGGGAGCCACTAGGGACTCAGTAGATGTTTGCTGACGTAAGTGACAGGGTCTGAAGGACAGAAAATGCCAGAATCAAGATTTTTTTCAGGTCATGAGGTCTTTCCTTCATACTGTGATGACTCTGATCCTCTCTGACAAATAGTACTGCAGAAGGAACCTACAGTACAGAAGAGTTAACATTCAGATGTTCTAGACAGTGAGCAAGACAGCTTCCTTTGCCTCCTGCTGTCTTCTGTGTGATGGAAGTGACACAGCTGTGGGGTCAACATCTTCTTTCTTGGTCCCTGAAGTAGTTTGTTTTTATATTTACTTCAAGTCACATTAAAATTTTCAATGTGCTTCCAAGTGCCATTTTGACTTGTGAGTCATTAGACCTGGCCTTCTCAAAGTTTTAGGCTGTGTGTTTCAGCATGTCCTCTCCCAGGCTGTTATCTTATAAAGTCTTGAATCATGGATTTGATTCTCTGGGAGGGCCCTGAGCACTGCATGTTACATTAATACTGATACTTAACCTGTTGAGCAGCTCTTTACAGGTTTGCACCCTGTTCTGTACCTGGGGCAGGAGAGCCACTATTCTGCTGCACCAGCTCCTTCAGCACTGCTCTGCTTTGTTCCCAGTGACAGATCTTTTCCATCACTGATGCCTGAGAGCTAAGCTGTGGAAATCCTATGCCCCATGAAGCCCACTGACAAGGAAATCCATGCTCCACACCACCTGTGCCTTGAGGAATGAAAGTATATGAAAGGCTGTGTTCAGGCTGCATTATCAGATTCAAAGTGGAAACTAGAGAGAGAGAAAGGCCTGAAAGATGAGCCAGAGGAATGCCTGTTGCTTTCACCTTTGATCCACGTGGCACTTTGATGTGGCATTTCAGTCCTTCAGACAAGGTAACTGAACCTAGTCTGCAGCTCGTGGTACCTCTGATGGATACAAATGAGGCAGCAAGCCAGGCTCTTCAGCTCTCACTGAGGCACTGTCAATTAGCAGCACAGTTCAGTCCCAGCCTTCTTCCCATCCCCATTTTTTTCTCTGTCTGTAGAGTCCAGAGAGAAATTCTTTCAAGTAAATTCAAAATCACTTGATGTTCATCTAATGGTGTTTCAGGGAAAGGAATCATGAAACCACACAAGTTATTCATCTCCATAAAATGGTTTTATCAGGGGCCCAGACCACAACTCCTTAGCCCGAGGAGGTCTGATATTCCTCATGAGCTATAAATGCATAAAATTATGTGCAGAATGGGTGCTGCTTAAGAACCCAGATAGATAGGGAGCAGGCATGTGGGAATGATCAGCATAAAATATTTCCTTTTAATGATGTGCACACTTCTGCTCCTTTGAGGGAGAACAATATGTGCACTGAATGCAGCAGCACATTCTTCTAGTGATATGGAGCTCTTGATCTGCTGGTGAGAGCTCAGACTTGAGATGTTATTTGTGTCATTGATTCAGCCAAAGGTTTGCATCTCCACCTCTCAGGGTCACTCAGCTTCCTTTCACCGGGGATTTCCCACATGAAAACAAAGTTCATGTCCAGGGTTCCCCCTCTGGGCAGTGAGCTGAGCTGGAAAACTTGCCTCCAGACTTCCTAGGGCTTGCCCCTCTCTGCTGGCAACATCACCACAGTGTTTATTGTTCTCCTCTAAGATTATCTGTGTTTTTTCTTTCACGCTCACCCTAGCACCAGCATCAGCGTGAACTCCACAACCCAGAATGACTGAATCGTGCTCAAAGGAGCCCAAAACTAGTGTGGGAATGCAGACTTTCTTGCCAGGAGCCTGGGTATATAGCAGAGGGGTCCTTTTGGATGGGAAAGGATCTGTCAGGCTCAGCTGTGGTGGCCCAAGGTGGTGGCAGCACAGCTGATTGCTGCTCCTCAGCTGGAAGCTGCTGTCACAGCCCGTCAGCTATTGCAGAAATCACAGCTCACAGCCACTGCAGTTCACAGTTCATTGTCATAAATTAAATCACCAGTGTAGTAAGGTAATACAGCAGCCTGGGAATTGCAGAGGCTGAGGACCTGGCAGACATTTGTGCCTCTCTCCCCTTCCATTATGAGAGCAGAGCCTCAGACCTTTGTTGCCCCAGGAAGATTTGGCACAGTTTGTCTATCAGTGTCCCAAGCAGCTCGCTAGAGGTCATGCAGGAAATGTATGTCAGGGCAAATCATTGTGCAGGGTGTTGGATTTGCATCTCTGGAGGCTCAGGCAAACTTTCCCCCCCCTAAGAATAACCTTTTTCTCCAAGCAGGGGCTGGCTGTAAGCATCAGCCCTGAGCCCATCAGTTACCACCACTGCTGCCTGCCGGGTACGTGCCTGCCAAGCTGCCTTGCTAGTTGCTGGCACATGTGTTATGAGAAGCATTATTCTGTAGTTGCCTTACTAAAGCCCTGTTGAAAAATCTATCTCAAAGAATAGAAAGAGAGGTATTAGTTTAAACAAGCACTCCTTAACTTGCACATGAAACAAGCCCTGGGAAGGGAGTATAGCTGGAGCAATTCTTACTTGCCGCCTCCTGTATAGGCTTTAATTGCACATTACTCATTAATCCTTTGCTCCTCAGAGCAAACAGGTCCATTTTGAAACACTTGTGTTACATAAACAACCAGAAACCCTCTGGATGAGTGTGTGTGTGTGTACACATCCACCCAAGGGAGCATCACAGATATGTCAGAAATTCTGATTTCCCTGTGCAGGCGCTGTGCTAGAACAGACAGAAATTAGCATTCATCATGTGGCTTTGTTGGCCTGTTTTTCAAACTGGTTTTACAAAACCCGTGTGGAAACCCCATGAAAGTTGCCTAGCTCTTGGTTAAGGTAGGAATAGAGATGCTCTCAGGAGTGGCACTTGGAGGAAAGTGCTTGCAGGATTGCTCTGAGGTATAGGAGCCATCTCACCAAGGGGCAGTTTATACCACTGTCCCTTGCAGGAGGGAGATTCCCTCTCTCATCCACCAGTTGTTTGTGTCTGCTGCCCCCTCTGTGTGCTTTCTCTGCTGTCAGACCACATGTGGATTAATATGCAATCCTGAGTTGCAGCTATTACCACTCACCACAGTGATGGTTTCACGATTGTTCCACAGACAGCATCATTCTGGAGCTAGGGTCATGAAAAAAGAAACTTACAATGGAAATGCAGGAGAGTGTGAATTGTCGTCATCCAGAGTTCTGATCTCTGCAACACAGCTGCCATCTCACTTTAAAAAAAAAAATAAATAAAAGTGTTGACAATTTACCTGGAAACAGATAAGAGAAAGGTGGAGAAGCAAATGCAGGGACCACAGGAAGGAGTTCACAGGTCTTGGTCACGCTTGGAGAATTGTTTGCTCAGGAGAATCAAACACAAATGCAGCTCTCTTGCTCTTTGGTTCATTGGGAAAGCAGGGGGCTGGGGCTGTGAGGAGGAGGAGGATGGGTAACAGTCAGTGCAGCAGGGAGGTATTTTGAGCTGGATTTGGAGTCAGACCAACTATTGGCCAAAGTTCTCTCTGATATAACAATGCCAAAACCAGCTCAGAATCCCTCACCTCCCTTGAGGTGTCCTAACCAAGGACAAACCTCTGCTCAGCCTGGATAACCTGGCACTGGTAAGACCCAAGCTCAGCAAACCAAACATCCCTGCTGGCATTTGCCAACATGACACATGTGAGTTCACAAGCTGCAGATGGTGCTGGCCTGAATTTTCCTATTTCTCTCGACCTCCTCAAGTCAAGCATGCCTTACCACAGCACCTGGGAGACCATGGACAGAAAGGGATCAGATTTTCCAGCTTTGCCTCAAGCGTGTCACCACATCAGCAGACAACTTCTTTGCCTAATGCCAGTGTATTGTGTGTCACCTCATAATTCACAAACAACACAGGTCAGTGATATAGGTCACTTCTCCTGGCAGCTGACTGGCATTTATGGAGATAGAAATTACCAAGAAGCCAGGATTTAGGGCTTGCAAGGGCTGGTGGTTGCACAGATCCCTTGCTACTGGTGGGTGGGATTCCTTTACCTCTCCCTGAACTCCTGCCAGGCCACTCAGCACATCTCCAGCCACAAGAAGTTTGCAGCTGTTTTGGTTTGAAGCACCAGAGAGGGAGAAGTGGGGGAGGCTCTATCAGCTCTTCCCAGGGAATGTGGTTGAGTTCCTCACACCTCATCTTTGGTCAGGAAACTGAGATGGGGATAGGCAAAGCTGCTGAGCCTACTTAGACAGAATACCTCAAGAAAATACACAGAGCCAAATTATGTCCTGTTAACTTCTCCCAGCCCACCAACTTCCACAGCTATGTTGCAGGGAAGGCAGGTCAGCATTTGGAGCCCTACCTTGGCCCCTGCTACTGAACACCTCCTGGTCTCTAGCATGCTCTCATTTGCAGTGGGGGGGAAAGACACTGCTTTGGGTTAGGGCACTGAAGCAGCAAGAATAACCCAGATTTAGGTAATCTAAATCCCACCATCCTTCTTGTGCTCAGTGTTTCCTGCTGGCCAAGTGTTTCTGATGGCTGATTCTATGGATTCTAAGGGGGACACAGTGGACAGAAACCAGGCAGACATTCCCATGCAAGGGAATTGGGGTGACTGTGCCATGATAACCAGCCTGAACTGGCACAGGCTGGAGCCATCCCTCCTTCAGGTACCCATTTGGACATGGGTCTCTTTATTTTTCTGCAACTCAGCTCAGGGCTTGAGTTCCTGAACCCTCTGTGGTCAATGCCCCTGCAAAGCACAGCCAAAGGACACTGCATTATCTCTCCCAGACAGCATGCAACAAAGACAGCAGAGCACAGGTATGGGGTCATACACCCTGGAGATGATAAAGCCTTCTAGCCTAGGCTTTACAAGGCAGTAAGGAGGTGGGAGATCAACACAACGCCCTGCCCACCCCAACCACTGCTGCCATTGCACATACTGCACTGGGTGATCTCTTTGCAATGGGGGTGAGTGGGGACTTCAGGGCACAGATGACTGAAAGGGATATTCACTATCTGCAGACCAGCTGGAGCCCTCAGGCAACAGCTGAAGGGTCCTGGCCCACAGTCAGCCCCTGGGACATCAGTGGGAGGTAAATCAGTGGAGTGGGGGCTGCATGAGTCATCCAAGGTCAGACATCCACATCCCCAGAGGGATCAAACAAGGATAGCTTGGAGAAAAACTTGTCAAATCAGTATCAGTCTCCTTTAACTCAGTTCCTTCATATATAAACTGGGAACAATAGGATGTTCTTTCCTGCCAGGCTTTGCTCCATGGAGTACAAGGTCACAGAAGGTGGTAAGTGTTCCTAGGGACACTATTTTATCTGAGCAATGGGAAGAAAAGAGAAACAAGAGCAGTTCCTTTCTTGGTTCTTTGCAGCCCCTGTTTTCATTTCAGATGGATGATTTGCTGTTTTTGTTTGATTGGGTTTTTACTGTGATGCTATTTAAGGCAGAAAGGGGATTTCATCATCTCCCCATGCCCATTCTCAGCTGCAGCTCTGAGCCCCCATCCCCGCCTTGCTCCACTTGGTCTAATAAACTTTTTCTTTTGCTTGGTCTAGTTTCCTTCCTTGTGCTGTTACATCATCTTTGTACTTATCTCAGATTCTAGCATTTCCCATTCCTAAGCACCTCTGAGAGTAGCAATAAACACCACATACAGCAGTATTTTGGCATAATATGTCAGTTGCAGGCAGAGGTCTGAAGTCACAGAAAAACAGTCTGGAAATCTAAGATTCCTTCTTCAGAGGATACCCACTTGCTTAGCCACTTGGCTCAGTTTCATTAAGAAAACAAGTATTTACAGTTCCTGAGTCTGCAGGAAGATTTAGGCAAAACAAAAAAAGAGAAAATTTGTTATGTAGGAACCTGCTCTTATGTGCCCTCTGCTGCTCCTGAATAGCATTGAAATGAGCAGGGTCATTCTTTCTTTCTCTCTCATTTCAGAATGATTTATGACTAGAGGTTATTAATGATAAAGCAGACTCAGACTACTTCTGTGCAAGATAATATTCATTATGCAGAATTTCTGACTAGATTTTTTTTTCAGTATTTCATTGATTATTTTTAATTTGTAATGTGCAAAAACCTATTCATGTCTTTATTAGCCTGACTTGTTTCCTACATTTATGAGAAAGATCTTTCTTTGATAACAGTTGTTATTGCTGGGATGAATGTCAGAACATGATCTACTGTAATATATCTTTCTGAATTGCTTTCTCTAGTTATTTTATTGCTTAAAAAAAACACCACCTAATTTAAAGAGATGAAGTCTTCTGGAAGTGAAACATTTCCACTAATTGGGATAACAAGAAGATAGGTAGGAGTTGCTGGGGATACTGGAGTACAAGCTCCTTTTTCTAACACAAGCACCAGCATCTTTTTTCTAGAACAGTCTCTTTATGAAATTCTGCTACTTTGGGGGAAATTATTGACATTAATCTCCTTATCCATGATTCCTCTGGGAAAAAATGCTGGCTAGGACTCAGCAGCTCCAGATTCAGGCCCAAGGTTTGCTATAAATACCCTTGCAACCTTGAGCAAGCCACTGGTGTTCTGTGACTCGGTTTCCTCATCTGTGAAATGGCAGTAATGATGAACCCTGTGTTTTATCACATTCCCCATATCTGCAGGGAAACTACTCACTTAACCTCTTTGTGGCTTGGCTCCTCATCTCTAAAAGGACAATAATAATAAAAATACTTCCCTTGTCTACACAGTTTGATTACAGTCTCTTCAGGGATGCATGTATTTGAGGTACTCCAGACACGGTGCTGTTCAATTCTGAGAGCTGTGTTTGCAGAGTGGCTTCCCTGCCCTCTGTCAGCTGTGGTGCCTTGACCCTCTCAAAAAAAAAAGCTGCTACATTAGTAATTCCACAGATTGGCTTGCTCTAATGCACATGAGAAGCAACTAAACTGCAGGGTAACATCAGTGCCATGGTCAACAGCAAACAGTGAGGGGACAGAAACATCTTGGATCACACTGCTATTTCTGTGGATGAAAATCCAACCACTGCCTTGCATCCAGCCCCCTAATTTTTGCTCAGCTAAAATATACATCCATGATAGCTAGGTATCCCATCTTGATCTAAAATCTTGGGATATATATCTTGCAAGAAAGAGACCAGTAACACATTTTTACATTTTATATATCAGTTTAAATACAGACTATCTTCACCTGACTACTGGAGTAGTAATTACTATCAGTAGAGATATAAATGCCCACAATGAGCAACCTTTCATCTTTGCTGCAGAGGTAACCTAACACTGTGGTGACACAGAATATTTAATATAGAACTCAGCTGAGGAGAGGGATTTTGCACAATATTAGATGACAAAGTTGTTCCATTGTTTAAGTACCACAGGCATTATTAGCCTGTTGTGAGACTGGGTTACAAGCTCATAGACTGTAGCTCTCATATCTGCTGTTGAACAAGGTTGCCTCTCTAATTATGTATGTGAAGTATGTCTGCCTGTAAACACCAAATTTTTGCAGCTGAATTTTGATTAAAAAATTCCTCCCGACAGACACAGCAGTCTTCACTGCATACCCAGCTCAAAGTAAGACTTGATTCCACTGGGATTCATTGCATTTCAGTAGCAGAGAAGGAATAGAGACATTTGCAGGATCCATTCTACCATTTTTCAGTGTGCAGAAGAGCAGCTGAACTCAAGGCAACATTTGCTTGCAGAGAAAAAGAGGACTGAGCCCTCTTAAAGATGTGAATTTCCTTCTCTTTACAATTTAAACATCTATTACATAGAGTCTCTACATGACCAACTTTTTATTCTCTTTCAGATGTTCTTCTCTAATTAATTAGATTCTACAATCTTCTGTCAAAACTCTGGTAAAGTTAGATCAAAATGAAAAGACAATTTGCTCAACTCCCATTTTCCAGAAAGTAATCAATCTACTGTTTGGACCCAGAGAAAACAACAGGTTTCCTCTATTTATATTTCCAGTTGATTAATTAATTTCATAGCTCACCAGATAAAGAAATTGTGGGCAACTATGCCTATTTTTATTTTTTTTAAGGATGTTGGAATACCAAGAGTTGGTTTAGAAACCAAGGGATTGAATTTTACAAATAGCTCAGCCCTTCTTACATCTCGCTGCCTTGCAGCACCACCTACAGAGAGGATCTCAGAATTGCACCCCCTCCCAGGACTCGGGAAATCCCAGTTCACTGGGTAGAGAAAGAAACTGGTTCCTAGATGAACAGGCTCTGAAAACTGGGAGCTTGACTGCCCTTAAGACTGAAAATCTTCTGCTGCAGTATAAATGCAAAAATGCGGTCTGTTTTTTCAAAGAGCCTCTGAATTCCCAGATAGAAAATGCACCTCCAGCAATGACAGAGCTCACCCAACTACTTTGCTGACTTCTTCCATAGAAATTTTCCTGCAGAAGTTTTCTGGCAGCCAAGTGTTCCCAGCTGCAAAGAGGTGGTGGGATTTTCCAGGGCAAAACGCACTTAATGGTCCATTAATCCTACTTTTGGCACAAGCCAATTGTACTGGCTTCAAAAGACAGCAATATTTCACCTCCTCCAGGTATCTACTCAATTACATGAGATAAAATGTTGTGGGGCTTGACCTTCATCTGATCACCAAAGCATAAGCTGTGTTTGCTCCTGAGTTAGGCTGGGGAGCTGAACAGTAAAGATACAGGGACTGGACTGTGAGAAAACTGTTTGAAAGCACAGATTAAAAGTTGGCTTTTGAAATATGTCTCTGATTATCTTCCCATTAAAGAAAGGGGGGGAGGAAAAAAAAAAAAAAGCGAGCTTAGCTATTTGCCTCAAAATAGAATGTTCTAAAGTATGGAATATTTTTGTCCTTCTCCAGAAGCCTGATCCAAATGCCACAGTAGTAACAGGAAAGTTCCCACCATTTGGGACCAGGCCCTGGCTGTGGGAGGCAGTGGGTCCAGGAATGTGCCAGTGCAGGCAGCGTTGGTATCTCATTGCTCATTAAGAACAGCAGAAAAGAGCAGGCATTAAAAAAGCAGATAAGAGGGCAAAGGAAGACACAGGCTCCAAACCTATGGCAGTGAACTTCAGCACCAAGAAGCAACAGCCCAAATATTAACAGTATAAGCTTAGAAAGATCCATCTAGGGATATTTGCTGTCTTAAGAGGGAAAAATATGATTATCAGGATACTCTAGCATTATCCACCTTCACTAAATTCATGTTGTGTTTTAGGCTGGTTTTATCTGCCATCATGTCTGATTTTATTCTTTCCTGCTAAATTTATCCAAAAGTCTTGTATTTGATTTGGATTAGGCTTCAAATATTTTTCCTCTGTTTAAATGCTGGAACAATTTTTCCTGCTCTCAAATTGTGTTGTGTTCCTCCTGTGGTGATGCTGTTACACAGCCAGATATAATCTTGATAGACCAGTACTGTAAAATGTCTGGGTCAGAAATCAGAATACTTCAGTTGAAAGGGACCTACCACAATCACCTCGTCCAAATTATCCTCACATTAGGATCTTTAAGTTTTGTTCCACTTGGATGAGACAATTTCTATCTGCATGCTCCATGGATTTTTCCACTATATATTACACATTCATTTGTGTCCTGCCTCTCCACCTTTCATCACTCCCACCTCTTCTCTCCTTGGTCTCCTGGTATGAATGCCTGAAGAACATTTTGCTATTTGTTTTTATTTCCTTTGTGAGGTCTAACTTGGCTTTGCTTCTGGCACACATCCCTTTATGCTTATACTTCCTAACTTCTAAGATGTCGTTTTCTTTGATTAATCCTTTTTTTTTTTTTTTTCCATTCCTTCTACTCCCTTTGCTTATTCCTAATGCACACTTTGAAGTGGTTATTCACCAAGCTGGGTCTGGATCCCTTCCTTACAGAGTTTTATCCATCTGCATACAAGTCCCAAATACCCTTTGCTTAAATTCCAAGCCTCCCCAACATTCAAACCTCTTTAAGCTGTCAAAAAAAAAGGAAGTAAAAGACACTTCCCTCACGTTAGGCTTCCCATTGGGTTGATGTTTGCCATCCCACCCTGTGAGATATTCCAACCAGTTCTCTTTATGCACACAGCCAGAGCTAAAAGATCATGGGGAGCCCACTGAGAGCAGAAGAAATTCCTCTTAATCTTCAGCCACAGCAGCAGTGCCAACAGAGTGCTGGAAGGTCATTAGCTGAAACTGTTCTCATAGTATAAGAATTGTTTCAGTAGATTAAAAATTAGCATGAAGAAATGAAGTATGCACAT
The DNA here is from genome assembly GCF_003957555.1 of Calypte anna. NCBI lineage: Eukaryota > Metazoa > Chordata > Aves > Apodiformes > Trochilidae > Calypte > Calypte anna. The sequence continues at coordinate 10,278,119 of NC_044265.1, forward strand.
ATATATTTAAAGCCTCTGTCAGGCAGCCAAAACGAAAACAGATTTCACCAGACCACGAAAAATGAAACGCGTGCATTGCTCCCTGTATGACTGGAGCTTATTTCCTTGCTAAATTCCAAGTTTCAGGTCTCTCCCACTGAGGCAGAAGGGCTGCTCAAGAAAACTCCCCAAATGTCTTATAATATCAAAGAAATACTTTTTTTTCTATTTCTCACTGTACAAGTTTGCCCAGGCGGTTAGATAAAACGGGGTAAAATTTCCAGAGAATGTGGCTGTGATTATAGTCCCTGTTCCTACCATATGTGTAAATACTCCTTGTTTGGGGGGTGAGTTTGGGGGGTTTTTTGGGGTGTTTTTTTTTTTTGAAGAGTTTAAGCTTGAGAGTCTCCTGACAACCAGAGTGAGCAGCTGCCCAGGCTGTGGCTGCTGCGAGTGTCACAAGGGACATCTTGGATCTGGCTCGGGTTGCAGGGGACACCTCGTGTCACGTTGTCTCCATGCAGGGGAGACCCAGGCCAGCCTGAGAGAGCAGCAGGGGAAAAGATCATTTCAGTTCAACTTGTTAAAAAATCTTTTTTCAGAAAGGCAAAGACTGTATTGTCCTTTGAAACAGCTTCTTCATTCTCAGGGAAAGTCCTCGTTTTTCAGTGGTCAGAGTCAGCAACAAGAGCTGGGAGGGTTTTTTTGGAAATTAAATAGAAGCAAAGTAAAAAGGGGAGGGGTGTGTGGTGTGTGTGTGTGTGTGTGTGTGTGTGTGTGTGTGTGTGTGTGTGTGTGTGTGTGTGGGGGGATTTAGGGAAAGGAATCAGAACAAAAAAACTCAAATGGGAAAGGAAAAACCATCAGACTGAAACCGGACAGCCTACAGTATTCTGCTCCAAACGTAACTCGTGTCTTTGAGGATGCTTCACAGCAGGGAGATGGAACAAATTAACTGTAAAAGCTTTGGAAATAGGAGGGCGTGTTTGTCTGAGGCTGTTTTGCCGAGGCTCCCGAGGGAGAGGCAGCGCTGCGGCCAGCGGGGCAGCCATGGGCAGGTGTGGGACGGAGGCTGCCATGGCTGCGAGGCCCACACCTGGCTGCCATGATGGGCAAACAAGACAAAGCACTAACTCCCCCAGACCCCCTGCCCCCTAAAGCCGGGATGGGCAGAGGGCCGGGGTCCCTCAGGGGGTGTCACAGCCGCTTGGATTGGACCCGGGGCTTTCTCTGCACCCCCGCCCGCAGGAGAGCCGGAACGTTGGTGCTGCGGGGCGGCGGGCGGGCGGAAGGTGCTGAGCGATGCACAACGCGGAAGTGAGCCGTGCCGCGGCCGGGGCTGCAGTCGGATCCTGGGGGGATGGAGGGGCCCGGAGGCCGGGGAGAGCCGGCATTGGGGGGCCGGGCCCTGTGAGCGGCCCAGGGCCTTGCTGGGGGTGGCCGCCGTGTCTGCCTGGGGGCCCCGGGCTGAGCTTAGTGCCGAGGGCCCGGCAGCGAGGCGCCGAGCGGCCCCGGGGCGGGGGGGCTGTAGGCCATGGCCACCCGGCGTCTCACGGACGCGTTCTTGTTGTTGCGGAACAACGCGGTGCAGAGCCGGCAGCTGCTGGCCGAGCAAGTGAGTAGTTACGGCTCCTCCAGCCTTCTGGGTTCACGTAGCATGGCTGCTGCGGTGAGTCTCCTCCCTTCATCCTACCGTACCCTGCTGCCCTGGGGCTGCCGGGCTCTCTGCCCGCTCCTCCCCTCTGGCCCTCCAACCTCCCCCGACCCCTCCTCACCCACCCCGGCTCTCCCTAGCTCCCTTTCTCCGAGCCCCCTCCTCAAAACCCCTTGTCCTCTGTCATTCTCCCCCCCTCCCGTCCCTCCTCCCCTCCCGTTGGTGGCCTCTTCCCCACTGTTTCACTGGAGAATGGATAGAAGAGGTCTGACCTTGTGCTGATCACGTCGCTGTTCACTTGATGAATAATAAATCCAGTTATTGTTCTAATAGCTTCGTGTTTGCCTTGACGTGACAGGAAAGTCCACTGCACTTTTTGGTGTTTCCTTTCCCCAGAGAAAAATAACCAGATTATTTCCTCGAGCAGAACTCTTCTATTCACTCCAGTGTGAGCACTGTTAAATATGTTACTGTAGATTATTCACGTGGCTTGAATTTTTCATAATTTGCTCTGGTGTCCATTGCCCTTCTTATGTTTTCTCCAAATAGAAACAAACTGAAAGTCATCTGTGACAGGACCCAGCAGGTTCTATTTTGAGACCTCCTTAGAGAAATTTCAGAAAGCCACTTGTTGCATTTTAGGAGGCTTTTTATAAATTTTGAGCTTGTCAGAGTGTGGTGCACAGCTCAGCTGTGCTGAGGTTTTTACACTTCCTTTACAACCTCACCATCTGTTTGTAACAGGCACCAGTAAATACCTGCTGGCAGTCACATAGTTCTAAGTTGCTTTGCATTAATGCATTTTTGTTGGAAAAAGCAGTCCTTTGGGCTGTAAATTTTTTATTTCACCTGATGAATTGGTGTTGAATGGTCTTTGTTTATTGTTAACTTTATTACACCTGTGTCCTACAAGCTCCACACTGAACTGCATTCTCAGAACAGGAAATATCAATAATGTGTTGTACACATATTTAATTTGGCACTGCATTTATTTCTTTTTAACGTGGGTTTCTGCCAATATCAGTATCATTTTTTCAGATCCTTGTGTGTTTATAAAGTATCACCTAGAAAAGTTAATGATATTCTAAACTTGCATTCAAGCTACTGAGCAGTAGAACCACACTTTTACTTGAATAAAGTTTATTTACAGTGTGTGTTAACAGTTATTGAGGCTATTTTCTAGGATGCTCAGGGTAATCAATTCCTGTGTAATTAATCCTGCACTTTGAGAGCTCTCTGTCAAAAATTACATTCTGCTCTGGAAGATGCATTCTGACCTGTGCAGTCAGCTGCTCCTTAAACTCAGATAATCAAATAAACATTCTCAACTGTTTCACTTACTGACTCTCACCTAATTCAAGAGTTTGATGTAGGATAAAAGAAATCATTAGTTGCAGCCTGCAGGTTTGTTAAACCACAAGTATTTCATCCTCATTTTGGGTCTGACATTCTTGCTTAATTAATCTTCCAGTGGAAATACCCTCCACAATACAAAACCTGATGACACATTGCAGATAGCAGCCTTTTGTATTTTTCAGATTCATGTAGGATTAATGTTACCTGAAACTAGAGCACTAAGTACCTCAGTGAGCATGTACTACATTGCTTTTGCTTTTTGTCTTTTGCTGTTTAACCTGTGATACCCTGGGTGCTTGTCAGTAAATGTCTCACATGGTTCCTCCAGTCATACTCAAACCTCCCAACTCACCAGTGGGTGTTGAATCCTGCAGTCAAATCACTCAATATATTCTGTTGCAGTCTTTCTACCTGGAATTTTAGTAACTAGAAGCTCAACTGTGCTGTTAGTTTGGAAAACAAATCAAGCTCTTAACTGGATCTCTTGTTCCTTCTGTTAACCATGCAACTGAAATACTTTTTGAAAAGTTTGTGCATCAAGCAAAATGCTGACCTTAGAAGCACAATGTCATAATGTACTTGTCAAATAGCCATGTTTAAATGCTGGTTCTGTTCTTGGTGAACCATCATGCTTAAAAAAATAAATCAGTATTTTCTCAACTGACCATGCCCTGTATCTGTCCTATGTCTCTTTTTTTTCCCTTTTATCTTTTGCTGTCTTTAACTGGATGGGGCTGATGGGATCCACAAATCACTTCAGGAGCTGGATGAGGTATTGTTTTTCACATTTTATTCTGCCGTGGTTCATCAAGGATACATTGTTGAGCTAAACTCTTCCTTTCCTTATTCTTCTAGTGTATTAGGTTTCACTATGTAGGATGAGGTGTCCCCATGTACAGTAGGACAAGGCTGCATAGAGAGGACAAGCATTTTGTGATGTAATTTTTCCCTGTTAATAGATAGATGGATAAACTGGTCTGACTTGCTGTGTTCATGTGCAATAGAGTGATTTTGCACAATGAAGCCATTAGCTATTTTTGATGTTGTCTTTAAAGTGTTCAAACTTTATTAGTCAGGAAATAAGCTCTGGGATAAAAGAACAGCCTTTTGGGAAAGAATTGCCCAAGAAGGAAGAGGAACTGTTTTTGTTAAAGGAGCTGGAGGATGGGGAACAGCAATGTTTTCCAGAACTGATAAAAGAAAATTTAAAATCTGGGAGAAACTCGGAGGTGAAGTAAACAAAGATTATTTTATCTCTGGAATTTCAAAGCCTGGTTTAACTGGCAACAAGATCCAGATTTGTCTTCCAATTCCAACCCTTCCCCTGTCTTCATCTCAGAGAAGGAAGATGACTGGAAGCATCTACAGCCCCAGTGCTAAACATTGCTCTGTGGCCCTGCACACTCAGATGTGTATCAAAGGAGAGCTGTAGGCATGCTGTGGGGAGGAACCTCTGATCAACACAAGACTCTTGGTAGGCTATGTAAGATCATCCCTGCCTTTGTTTAGCCAAGTCTTGAAAACCTCCAAGAGCACAGTGACCACACTCTCTGGAGAACCTCATCCAGCACCCACTATGGTGGAAATAAGTTTCTTTGTAGCACACTGTAGAACTGAGCTGTTTCTCAGGTGCCTAGGAGATGAGTGTATGGCTAAATGGAACATTCCCTTGGCTAGGAATCATTGCCTAAAACACAATGTACCAACATGAGAATTACTTAAACTAAAGCATCACAGTGAGAATTCACCTTTGCACATCTGCTAAGTATTCATTCTAAGAGTAAATCTCATCTTCCAGACCCTGTAGGAAGTGGGAAGATGAAGGTCACTAGGGACAAAACAGGAGATGTGGATCTTGGTCATACCTACATCATGGGCATACACGTTTTTAGGTTAATTTTTAGGAGGAGGCATGTATGCATTTTTCCTGACGCTCAAGGAATTGAATCTAATTTGAGTGAAATTAATTTGCCATCTTTTTTTTGTCTTCTGCAGCTTGCTGATGATCGTATGGCACTGGTATCAGGAATCAGTTTAGATCCTGAAGCAGCAATTGGAGTAACAAAACGCTTACCTCCCAAATGGGTTGATGGGGCAGATGAAGTAAGTCATGTGGCAGATCCAACACAGTTTGGTTTCTCATGTATAGATTTATTAGAGTTGCCAGTTACATTCTCAATTCTGTAAATTTTATGTTTAATATTTTACAGATTCAGTATTGGAAGAAAGATAAAAATAATTGTGTTTTCTAAAATGGTACCATTGTTCTGAGGAAAGTATCAGAAAACCTGGGACTTGTTATCCTGGAGGATATATTGCAAATGACATACTGGGAGATTATCTAGGTCCATAAACCCAGAAGACTGGGTTTGCATCACCAGTGACACCAGTGATAACAGTGCACTGGGACCATTAGGATAGACATGCTAGAGCTGAGTGTTCTGACTGCAGGAAGGGCCTCAAGCCCTTAGCAAAGCAAAGCTGTTCTTAGTTTGAAACTTAGAAGGAAGGGTACAAAAATTAGTACTTCCAGTAAACTTTTTGTTTGAACCCTTTGAGTGGTCCAGTTGAATAGACCATAAAATGATGGAGGTCAGCAGTTTACTATTTTAAAACAAAGTGTTAGTGTCTTCTAGCAGGAGAACTTTTCCTGCTTATGTGGTCCTGTTACCTTGCAAGTTATAGAAGTATTTGGAGAAATGTGAAGGAATGACTGGAGCATCCAATCAAAACCTTTTCCAGTATCTGGAGCATGAAGCTATTTGTGATTTCAAAATATCTTTTTAAAATGTACTCACACAAGACATTCAGGCTTGTTTTGTGTGCCCAATGTGATCAGTCTCCTTTTTGCTACAATAATGATCATCCTTACACATTTGTTTTTAGTGACTTGTTTGAAAGCATGTCATTTGACTTCTACTGTTAATGAAGTTCAGCTTAATGAAGCATATTTGAAAGCAGCAGCCATGCCCAAGATTAACAAGAGTTTGAAATGTAGCAAAGCACATGAGAGTTTTCAGTTACTGCTTAGTCAGCTTTTTACGTGTTTTGTTAATGAACTTTGATCTGCTTTTTGTGTTACACAGATTTCTTTTAATTATTTTTGTCTAGCATTTTTCAGAACCTTTTTGTCTGAAACATTAGTCACTTCTCTTTCTTTTTTGTTGGGCTTTCTGTTTTAGATCCAGTATGATATCACCAGGATTAAACAGAAGATGAAAGAATTAGCCAGTCTTCATGACAAACATCTAAACAGGCCAACGCTGGACGACAGCAGCGAGGAAGAAAGGGCAATAGAAATAACAACTCAAGAAATCACACAGGTACAGACTGCCTTCACATCTCTAAACCTAGAGTTTGACATCTCTGTAATGCATCATGGTGAGTCAGTGGTTTGCTTTGGGTAAAAGCATTTCATTTGTCATCAGTATTAGAGTGAGCCAAAAGTCCTGAGCTCTGTGCTTGGTACTGCACTGGCTCAGTGAGCTCAACAAATCACTTTGTTCAAAGACCTTCTTCTTCTTTTACTTACCTGTTTGCTTTTCCACTTGGAATGGGATTGGGAGACTTAATCAAATCACATTTATTGATACCTTGGAGAAATACATTGACATTATATACATGTTCTGAGGCTTTTGGTCATGGTCCAGCTATAATGAAGCAAATGTCTTTGAGAAGTAGTTGTGTTATTTTGCTGCCCTTTTAGCTTAAGTTGTTTATCTGTGTTCTCTGTGCACTAAGACTTAGGAAATTAATCTTTAAAATACAGAAATCAATATATTAGTCTTCTATTGGGAACTTTTGCAATGTGATATTTAAAGTGTGTGTTGCTGTGTGGTTTTCACTAATGGGATTGTTTTCTCAGTTATTTCACAGATGCCAGAGAGCAGTCCAGGTCTTGCAGAGCAGATCCCGTAGTTGTACAGAACAAGAAGCACGTGTTCTCAGGAATGTAGTATCTTCCTTAGCACAGTCCCTTCAGGACCTATCCACCAACTTTAGGCATGCACAGTCTGACTATCTCAAACGTAAGCATAAGAGATAAGTAATAACGGGCACCTTCTGTGGAAACCACTAATTGAGGTGTGCTTATTTTCTTGGCTGGGAAAAGTGAAGTACAGAAAGGTTAAGTGCTGCACACAGGAACACCAGGAGTGATGGGTAGAATTTGGGACTTTCTGCTTCACTGCCCATGTTCAAACTGTTTTACTGTTTTTCAATGCAAAAGGAGAAATTTCATGATTTAATATATTGGTGAAATCAATGTTATTTCACCCATCTGCATTTTCACTCCATCATTGTGATCTGCAAGCAGGAAAGAAACCTACTCAAATTTGATCTTCAAGTTTAATACTGATGTATTATTTCTTTCTGCTAGGGCATAAATGGCACAGGTGGAACTTAGGATCACAGTTCAGACACAGGATGTTTCTAAGAGAATTTGTTAGAAATTAGCCTAGAGTGATTATATTAGGGTCCTCAAACCTAACTTTTTCAACATAATGACTTAAAATTATCACTGATTTAATTGGACTCTTGCAAGTCTGGTTGAACTTGTGCTTTGTTAGATAATAACCTACATTACAGTTACATTTTAGATACTGCAATCTGTAATTTGTTAGCCAGATTTTCTTTATTGTGTGTTTCTATTTGGAGCTTCAAGCCTTATGTGTGCAAGCATTATGCTCAAACATAATTTGTCTCTTACAGGCATGAAGAATAGAGAAGAAAGATCCAAACACTTTTTTGACACCTCAGTCCCACTGATGGATGATGGGGAGGATGATACACTTTATGACAGGGTAAGTTAAGATACTGCAAAAAATCAATATATGCATAAGAGGCTTTTCCCTTATCTGTGTGTAAGAGTTATGATTTGTGGACATCTAATGTTCAGTTGAGAATGGCCTTGGGAGACAAAACCAGTAAGGTCTCCAGAGTTTCAAATTAAATTGTAATTGCTGGGCTTTTACACATTTTAGTGGCCACTGATGCTGTGAGACTTTCTGTAATGCTGGTCAGTAGCTGTGCCCTAGTTTAGACCTACGTTACTGTCAATAAAAACATTATTTAGGACAGATCTTATTTTTCAAAGTTGTTTGTGATCAAGCAGGATGAAAGATACACATTTTCTCTGCTAAAACTATAAATATTTGTCTGAGTTGTTTTGGTGGTCCTGAAACTGTTTTTTTCTTGGATATTTTTTTCTTGGATAGTTGTCTACTTTGTTAGTTGTCTACTTTGGAAATTCCAAAAGCACTGTTTTGTTATTAAATCTTATAATTATTTTTAGTGTTTTTTCACACTTTGAGTTCAGCATCTAAATCTTTTCTTTCAACAGGGTTTTACAGATGATCAGCTGGCACTGGTGGAACAAAACACATTAATGGTGGAAGAGCGGGAGCGAGAAATCCGTCAGATTGTTCAGTCCATCTCTGATCTCAATGAAATCTTTAGGGACCTGGGAGCAATGATAGTAGAACAGGTACAGACAGCCCAGTATGAGTAAGAAATAGGAGATTCCATGTAGTGCTAAGGCTTCTAAACTTCTCTTTTAGCATCCTGTATACCTGTGCTTCTTGCTTTTCCCTAACTTGCTTATTCAGACTAAGATTTTCCTTTGTTTGAAATCTGCCAAAGATGAATTAATGAAAAAAGCACATCATAATAATAATAATAATTTTATTTTTTTTTTAAATTCAACTGGTTATGGGCATGAGACTGAAAATAACCCCAGAACATTGAATCCCAGAGCATACTGGTGATTATTTCTCCTGAAGATTCAGTTTAGTTAAATGTGCCAATCAAAAACATCTGAACTAGGAAGTAAGGTGATAATTAAGGGATGTGATGTGAGATGGTGACAGCTGTCAATTAGGCAGTGAGCAGGGATGTCCTTTAATGAAGTCCCAAACAGTTCTTATCTACAAGTTTGTAGTTTACATAGCTCATTAGGTATTCTTCTGTGAGTGCTTTTAATTACTCTGCTGCTTATAACTGTTCTATGAGGTTAATTTAGGTACAACTTGGTACTCATTCTCCCCATTTTATTTAGGGAACAGTTCTAGATAGAATTGACTACAATGTTGAGCAGTCATGTATGAAAACTGAAGAGGGTCTAAAACAACTACATAAGGTAAGCTGATGGAATATCTAAGATGCTTTGTTTATCTCAATAATATTTTGTAATTTAATAGCCATTAAGTTATTCAGTCATTTTTCACTTGGACATTGTCACTTTTTGAAATGATTGCCCTACAGTATAAAATCTCCATCTGTAGTGGAGTAGCAGCTTTTCATATAACTTCCATTAACATCTTGCTTGATGCCTGGTGTCAATTCCTTAAATAACTTTCTGGATATCCAAGCAGTGTGCTTTGATTTTTATATTGCTAACCTGGTGGGATCTATCTGCAATTCCTTCTCTGTTTTGAGAGCCCAGCACGTGTGAAATAGTGAGGTACCTAATAACCAGTCCTATAGATTTCTGTCACTTGATACATCCCAGTTTGGAAACATTACTGTGAGCAGCAAAAGTAATTTTTAATATTTTCCATCTAATGTTGCTTAGAAGTCAGGTCCAACTCATGCTTTTAGTGTGAAGCTTTTACTATGAACATCTGAAAAGTTTCAATTGGCAGCAGAACAGAGTTTTGTGATTGTTTTGTTGGCTTTTTTGGTTTGTTTTGATTTTAAGCTACGTTCTGACTTGTCAGCTCAGTTCAGTCCTTCCTTTGCTGTAAATAAAGTAGAATGAGAGATTTATGCAAAAGCCTCCTAAGTAAAACATTCCATTTTGGAAACGTGGGCATCTAATTATTACACACTCGATTTCATGTTATAGTAGACTACTAAAGGACAGCAAAAAAGTGGAATTTGAGAAAAATAGATTTCATATGGGATTATTCTTGTTATACATAAAACTAAATTTGGGATCAGTAAAATAAGGTGAATTTAAGGTCACTTAACTGGTGAGCAAGGCTCAAGGTATTTGCAAGCAATTTGCACAAACTGAACTGGAAATAAATGAAGCAGTTGCAATCAATACTGTTTCTTGTCTGGGGTAGTTAATGAGTTGCCAGCAAACCCTTGTTTTGCTCTTAGAGTATGGATTTATTTGTGTAACTTCGACCTGTTTTCAGTACAGCATAGGAATTTTTTTCACCTATGGAAGACATGCACAGGTCTAGTAATATCACACACAGGTGCTCTGCTGTTTCTAATGCTTCAGCCACTTGGTTCTGATTTAATTTTCTTTTCTGCTTTAACTGGCATTATCATTACAAAGTACTGAGACAGCACTTTCACTGAAATTCCTTTAATTAACTGCAGAAGTCTGGTGATATGAATCATTAGTTAATCATTCCTGCTTCACATGAAAATTGGAATCAGTTGTGATACTTTGTCAGGCTTTGATACTTAAAACCTAATTAAGTAAATAATCACAGTTGTTGCATGTTACATAGTTTCAGGTCAAAACCTTTGTTTTAGCAGATCTGATAATAATTACTTTCCAGGGACTATGAAGGAGAAGAATTAATATATATTTCCCTTTAAATTTTGAAGGTTTATTAATTTAAAAAGAATTAAATGCAAGTTTTTTTGTTTAGCTTCTATTAGCAGACTTTCACTTGGCTTTTGGAGAGTTTTCTCCAGGATGCCTCCTTTTAATTCCGTTGGGAAAAAGAGGAAAGGGATGAGAAAATCTTTTTAGAAGAAAGAAGGAATGAAGCAGAAAACAGAACCAAATCAAAGAGAGAGCTTTCAGTTCTAATTGAAATTAAATGAAAATACTCAGCTGAATCAGGTACAATAAAATGCCTATTTAAAAATGAAGTTTTGTGAATTTTAATGTCCTTTAGGTATAATACAGGAATCTTACATCAGCAAAACAAATGAGTTAAAACATCTTGCCAGCTTTCAGTGTTCCCTTTCACATAACCAGCTGCCTGATCTTGTTTTCCATGGGCTTTGTAACTGTGTTCTTACAAATGAAGTTGTAATTCTTCAGATGTCTTGTGGAGGCACAGAACCCTCTCAAAGACTGCTGAGAAGCCACAGTAGGGTTGCTTAACCCACATGAGGATAGGTTCTTCTTGGTTGTCTGCCAGGAACACAGATCAGTGTGACTGCAGTGCTCACCTTCACTGAAGTCCATGGTTCAGACCAGAGCTGTTTTGTGGGAGCTGCTTGCAATACACATTGTAGGAAATGTCATTACCAAAGGACAGTTGTGATGGGCACTTCACTTACACCAAGCAAGAGTCTGTACTTTTTGTAGCTTTGCAGAAATCTAAGTATTCTTTCTCTTCTGTTTCTCTAGGCAGAGCAATATCAAAAGAAGAATCGGAAGATGCTTGTAATTCTAATTCTGTTTGTTATAGTAATTGTCCTTATTGTTGTTCTTATTGGTGTAAAGTCACACTAGGTTTCACTTCTTATTTTTGGAGCTTATGTAAACTTTTTTCCCCCATGTGAATGGATGGACCTGCACTCCAGAAAGCTGCCTTTGAATGTATAGGCCCTTGTGGTGCAAAGTCTGTGCAATGTTTCTGTAGAGTTCTTCTTCAAAGTACAAGTTTGGTGATCTGTGAGGTGTTTGTAAGGATTATGTGGAGAATGTCAGGAAACTTGATGCTCCCACTCAAATAATTTGGCACTCTTTCTGGAGGTAGATGGAAGCACAGTACTTTGAAGTACAAAACTGAAGGTTACCAGTGAGTACAGTAATTTGTGTGTTACTGAGAACAAAAATGTGTTGTCTTCTGTATTCTTATGTCAGAATTGCTACAGGCTTCAAACTTAAACCATGTTACTGAATTGTGAGACTGGATAACAAAAATTGATCTAGACACGAAATGTGGTGAGGCATAAATTTTTTTTACTTTGTCTCCAGACTCCAAAGAACTGGACAGACAGCTAAAAAAGCTTTTTAGCAACCAGAAAGTAACCCAACCCTTGTGATCTTAATTTAGATACTAGTACTTAATCTTGTAAATAACAAGATGTAATCACTGGCATCATTTAACATGTTTAGTTAATTAAAAAATTTTCTTGAGCTTGAGTAATCATGGGAATGTTTTTCCTCACCAGTATGATCATAGATATTTTTTCATGCCCAGTTTCTTTGGAATAAAGTAAAGACATCACATTAAAGCAGTGGTGAAGTTAAACAAAAAAATAGACATTCTTCTTTTGTCTTTCTATTCCATCTGGCCTACTATAGTAGGTCTCAGATGTTTCCTACTTTAGTTGTTGTGTAAGCTGTTTATTTTACTGTGCATCTGTCCATACATGTTATGGTTTTTTTATGTAAGTGACTTCACTACAGTAAACATTACATCCCTTTGTCCTGACAGAAGATTTTCTTTCAAATGCCTGCCTGGAACAGGATGTGTTTATGGTCTTTTACTGACCATGAAAGGTATCATGCAAATGACATGTTACTAGTCCTTCCATAGAGAATTGGGTTTTTTCCACTATTTTTTTCAGTGGAAGACTTTGCTCTAAGCCATAAAAGAAAAATTAGGGCAACATGTAAGTAATAGAATACTCATGATTTCATTCAGGCCTGAAGTGGTGTGCAATTGTACAGGTCTTGCCTTAATATTTTTAATACGGCTTTTCTGTATGGATTGTTTTTTCCCCCAAAAAAAGAACTGTAACTTATTTCCTGCGTTTTCTGACTGATACAGTGCTCTCCATAAACTTGGAGAGATGTTCTGCTCAAAGCCCCTGAAGTGCAGTTTTATAATAATATATTGATGTTGCATATGTTGCCTGCCATGACTTTATCTTTACTGGAGGACTTTAAGATGTGGCTGTAAACTGACTTGGTGCAGGAATGGTCCTGGAAGCAAAGACTACAAAGACCTGAAAGCCTTGGCTTTTTGTTGGTTTATTGTGAAAAGCTTTGTACCACTCTTGTTACCTCGAAACAAAGGGGATGCTGAACTTCCAAAACTGCTGGTTCAAATACTTGAATTAAAAAAGTAAATTGGTAAAAGAACGATGCATGAAGTTGGGTGTGCAGCTCCCCTGTTCTGGTAATAGATTTTATTCAGTGATCATGAGTAAAACTACTGTCTCCCTGGTGTGCTGTCTGCATCAGTTGGTGTGAAGCAGCATATTGCTATAATTTAATATACTGTATTTGCAACTTTCTAACATGAGATTGTGTTATTTATTTCTGTCTTGACTGGTGCTTTTGACATTTTATCATGGCTAATGAATTCAAAGAAGTAATAAAACACTTCCAACCTAATTGGGGAATTATTTATTTTTAAAAGTACAAACTGAAACAGACTTCTGTCAAGTTAATGTGTCTCTATATGCTCTTCATAATTAAATGAAATCAGTAGTGACATGAAATAGCTTTTGGAAAAAAGGTATGTAAATTTCTGTAGCACAATGAAACTCACATTGTCAAGAGTTATTTCCCATGAGTTATGTCCATGGTATTGTAACAAGTAACTGGCTACATATTTTCCCTCCACACTCTGTAAAAGTAAATGCATTTTTAATATTCATTGTACAAGAGGTTAAACTGTCAACTGTCTTGTGTAATTTAGCCTGGAACATATTGAAGCTGACTATACCCAGGAAAAACCCCTACAAAACAACTTTCAGATGCCTGTCTTGTTACAGTTCAGTCTAAATGATTACCAGCAGCCCAATCAAACCTTCATGCCGTGCTTTGTAAAAATCTCTACATGAAGTGTTACAGAATCCATACCATCTGTGCTACTGAGCAGTGAAAGACCAGAAAAGCCAATGCAGAGGGGGAGCAGCTTGGCTTTTTAATAGTGGATGCTGCCTACTCAGGTGTTACAGGACCAAGAGCTGCCTGAACTCCAGCCTGCACTTCTGCCTGGCCCTGTCCTCACCTCTGCAGCCCAACCTGGGTCCCTCTTCTGCAGGTTGGGGCCTGGGTGGTTGCTGGATTCTGCTCAGCTTGCATTGAACCTCTGATTCCTTCCAAAGTGCAAGTGGAAACGGCATAACCTGAACAAAAGAGCACTGCTAGAGCATCTCCCAGGAATCTGGGACTCCTCACCTGGTGGGAATAACCTATAAAGCTGTTGCCTTTTACAGAACTTCTCAACTGAAACACAACGAGGGAAGGATGGAGGGTTAGGTGGATGTTTCCTCCATGGTTGACCTTTCAGAAAATGTGGATTTGGGAACAGCACTGTATTGACATTCTTGAAGTAGCAGGAATAGTGGAATTTGTACTTTGACTGGGAGTTTACTGCCTGATGAATCTTTGAATATCTCAATTCTGAAATAATTATTCTGCGTGATTGTCTCCTGTATCTCCCACACTGTCCATCTGTACTGGAATAACAGTGAACCCCTAAACAGTTTATGTTCTGTGGCTCAGTAAAGAGACTCAAAGAAGCTGGAACTTGTTTATTGACTTATCCTGTCTAGTCTGTGCGGATGCCTGGCTCACCTCTGCAACACATCTTTTATGCAGGCAAGTTTTAGATGGATCAGGCAATAAAACTTCCATAATGTCTTTTTTTCAGAGATCAAACAAAACCTTACTGTAAGGAAGTTTCTTCTTAAATTCATCGGGTTTTTTTCTTTTTTTTCATTTTAGATGAATTTCCATTAGATACATCAGCATTTACTTTTCCCATGGATGTGCACACCCTTTCTGATTAGATTTTCTTAGCTTTCCTAGCTGCACATTAACAAGTATTGATTCCCTACTCTCTGAACATTAATAGAAAGAGCTGCTTGGCAAATACAAAAGATGAGGATAATTATTTAATGCAGACATTTATCAATTTACTACTAACGTTGGTGCTTGGAAAACATTTTTTCTATTTACAATGAATCCCCACACTCTCTCTACCTTTGAACATATTCTTGGCTTGTTTCTGGAATAGGTTTTGAGGTGTGTATCTGGTATTTAACTTCATGAGGAAAAGAGGAATTCGGCATTTTCCATTTTTATCCCTATGTAACTCCACACTCCCAAAATGAAACGCTGCCATCCTTACGTGGTATTAGGAAGGCGAAACACAGACTTTCAGCTTGACACAGCCGCAGGTCAGCTGTACACGGGGGTAGCAGAATGAGCACTGACACCTTTCCCGCTCGGAAATCTCTGCAATGCCCGCAGGACACAGAGGGTCTCGCACTTCTGTAACCCATGAAGCTGTGAAGACCCCGATCCATGTTCGCAGAATTCCGGGTCCGACACAAAGGCCTGGGCACAAGGTCCAGCGCCGGTCACCGAGTGTCTTGTGCGGGAGAACCCCGCTGCCAACCAGCCGCACGCTGCCAGCCCTGTGGTGGCTCTGAGGGGCAGCAGCGCTGCGGGGCGGGCCGGGATGGGTCGGGCCGGGAGTGCTCGGACCGGTCCCGCTCGCCTCGGTCCCGGTCCCTCCGCCGCATCCGGGTCCCGCGCCCCTGCCGTGCCCAGCGCTGCCGCCGGGGGCCGCCCGCGCCGCCGTGTGCCCGCCCCGCGGAGCCGGCGCCGGGGCGGAGCCGTGTGGACGGGCCGGGTCGGGCCGGGCCGGGGGCAGGAAGATGGCGAACGTACAGCTGGAGTTCCAAGCCAACGCCGGCGAGGCGGACCCGCAGAGCCGCCCGCTGCTCGTCCTGGGGCAGCTCCACAACCTCCACCGCCTGCCCTGGGCCCAGCTGCGGGGCAAGCTGCAGCCGCGGGTCACCGAGGAGGTGAGGCCGGACCGCGGGCCGCGGACCGGGGAGGGAGCGTGGGGTCCCTGTCGTTTCCCCCCGTTCTCCACCCACACACGCACCCACCCACACACGCACCCTGAGGCGGTGGCCCCGCACCGCCCCCCGAGGCCCCCGGTCTCCCCGCCCCGGCCCCGGGCGGCCTCGTGGTGCGGGGGGGGGGGGGGCGGGGGCTCGCCCGGCCTGCGGGTGCCGGGGCCGCGTCGGGGCCTGTTGTGCCGGGGGTGCCGGTGCCCAGCAGGGCCCGCGGGATGGGAACATCGTGAAACCCCCTCAGAGTGATCCTTAACGGGAAAATAAAGGGGAAATGAGGCGGTCCCCGCCCCTCTCCGCCGGGACAGCAGCACGGTCCGGCAAGGAGCCTGTTGCGGAGGGACCCGCGCAGCCCGCTTCGCTGCGCCCACCTCAGCGGGTGCGGAGGCTTTGCCTCCCTCGGAGGTGACACGGAGGTGTCTCTAATTCACGTCATGACCCAACCGGGCCTTCTCCCGTGCCAGATGGCCCGCGGGAGGCTGAGCTTGGCTCCCTGCGCGGGGGGAGCGGGGCGGCTGCGCGTCTTGTCCCCCTCCCTGTGCGCAGCTGCTGCGGGGGGAAATGCGGACCTATTTTTATTCAGGTGTCGTTGATGGCTGGTGGTAAAATGATAAATGTCTGGCATCGCGGCTTTTAGGTCGTTAGATGTTTGGCAGGATTTTTTTTTTTTTTTTTTTTTTTTTTTTTTTTTGGACTCTTGAGCTTCTTAGGTCAATATTTAGTCTTTTTAAATTATTATTAAATTGCTACGTGAAACAGTAACTCGGAATTAGTAAATCAATCCATTTATCACTAGGGTAACTCTTTCAATTTAAGAATTTTTACTGCAGCGTTGGAACTAATGGTGTTTCTAAATTGTAACTCATGTCTTAAAAGAAGATGCTTGTTCTAGAAGGCACGGTTGTATTTTCCAGTTAATAAACACGTTTCTCATATTTCCTGTTTGTTTTCACTCTGGAGCTTATTGCATTTGGGAGCACATGCATAATTTCTTTGTTTCCAGCGTCTAAAATCCTGCAGCTGTAGAGTGCCTGAATACAGTGGGAATGAGATGGGAAGCAAAGCCTGATACAGTTCTTTGTCTTTAAATTCTTTTCTCCCCAGATCTGGCAGTCGGCTCTAAGCACTCTGAATCCCAACCCCACTGACAGTTGTCCTCTCTACCTGAATTATGCCACCGTGGCCGCTCTGCCTTCCAGGGTCAGCCGACACAATAGTCCATCTGCAGCCCAGTTCATCACCCGCCTGGTTAGAAATTGCCTTCCAGGAGGTGTCAACAGATGTATTGTTGTAAGTGGCTGCTTGAAAATGCTTCTGGTGAATTGTCTCCTCAAGTACATTTCTTGACTTTTCAGGGTTTTAGCTGTATCCAAGGATACTGGAGGTGGGCAAGGTTTTACTGATGTAATTACACTGACATTTAGAAGTGGTTTTGCACTGATGCGTAAACAAGATTGAACTGTAAAAGCTTGTGCATGCCCAAGCAGTTGGAGGGAGTTAATGTTGGATATGTGTGTAATGTCTTCAGCAAGGAAGGTCCTTGCAAAGGGAGACAGGAGTGGGTTTTATTCCAGGTGTGATTTATGACATTAGCACACGTTTTATAAAACAGATGTGGCCTGCATGCTGTGTCTGTATTGCAGAAAGCATATGAAGTATTTGTGTTATTCAGTGGGTGTTAGAAGTCATAAGGCAAAGTAATGCTCCAGTGTGAGTCCTTCACAGGGGAAACTCTTTGACTGTTTTAGGCATTTTTTGTATAAGCCTGATAAATTTGTTACTCATATCTTCTCCAGATGAATTCAGATTCTAAGTTGTTAGAGGAGACTCATGTAGTGAGTGTCAGTAAGACAATTTATTACACTTTCTGCTTGGACGACTTATTTGCAAGAGTAATAGCTCTACTTACTTTAATTATTACCCTTATATTTAACTTTGAAAATGTTTGGCTAAAACTGCTTTCCATTGGTAATTTCTGTAATGAACTTCAGAAAAATATTCTACATGTTAGAAGTTTTTGTATTGTTAGCCACATTCTCATATCATTTTCCTCTTTATTTCATTTTGAACACATATTGGTGGTTCCCATGCTTTTTCTTGTCTTGATCTGTAGCCTAACCCATGTTAATGGCTCTAGTATAATTAAAGTAGTCCAGCTCCTTTGTGAGGATGTACTAATTCCCACACAGTCAAGTCCAGCAGAGTAATTAATTAACATATTGGAAAATTAAGTGAACCAGTTCAGACTGACACCATTCCTACTGCCACCCCACCCGTATGAGTATTCAGACATCGCTTCTTCACGAAGTATCATGGGTAACATCACAGGTCTTTTTAAATGGGCTCTTCCACATCCCTGATGCTGTCTGACTTGTTTGTGTTCTGGCTGGTGTTTCAGATGGTTTGTGAGCGCTCTGAAGTCTTTGCTTCTGCTTGTGCACTGGCCAGGGCTTTCCCCTTGTTCACACATCGGTCCAGCGCATCACGACGCACAGAGAAGAAAACTGTAACAGTAGAGTTCTTCCTGGTTGGACAGAACAATGGACCAATAGAAGTGACAACACTTAAAGTAAGACTTTCCTTTTTTTTGTCATCAGTTGTTTCCGTTATTCCCTGAAATATTTTTTTTTCCCCTTCAGTTTGTCACATGCACAAGTACGTCTGTCTCGGGCTGCGTGTGGAATAGGCCTTGTATCTAAAGTAATAAATTATCCTAGGTCAAAGTTCCTTGAAACTGATCAGTTCACAGCACTTGTGAGTAGAGATGTTGAACATACTGTTGGAGCAAAGGCTGAGGATGTTATTTGGAATGTGGGTTTCAGCGAAGCAGCACAAAGAAAACGTCTCCTTTCGTATGTTTATCACAGATACAAATGGTGTCTTTTTGGCCTTTAATATGGGCTTCTCACTTTCTTTTATGTGGCCAAATCTGTATTTGACTGTGCAGGTGAATATCACAGTGAAGTCACTACAAGGTGCTTATTCTGGGATCACATATGGCCTCTGCTGTTTGTGTGTGTACTTCTCTTTTCTAGCAGAACTGTAGCCAAAAACAAGATCCTGCAAAAAAAAAAAAAAAAAACCAACAAAAAACAAAAAACCAAAACCCAATCAACACCCCAGATTTTATTTTTATAGTTGCAGAGACTCTATTTTTTATATAATAGCATTCCAGAAGTTATTTATCCCTTCTGTTGGCCCATTAGATTTAGGATTAGTGTTCAACACCCATTTGAGAATTTTAGATTATCAGCTTTCAACTCCTTTGGCCTCTGGTTATCTATAGAGAAGACTGGGAATTAACTCAGTGATGATTTGATTTGCTCAGGATAGAGAGGAGATCATATAAGAAGACAGTCACCTGCTTTTTTCCTCTGTGGCAGAGGGCATTAAAGTTATTCAGCAATTTTACAACACCTGCTCTTTCTGTGCAACATTGCCTCATTGCCCAGAAATGACAAAGAAAGTGTCCAGGCTACCTATGAAGGTCAGGAAAAATGAGACAACTTAGTGCACAATTGCTGCCTGCTGCTTTAGGGACATTCTTTGCAACTCTTATGGCTGATGGTAGCTCTCCTGGCAACCCTGCTTGAGCTGGAGGGAGATCTGAGGATTAAGAACTGCTCCTTGCACAGTGTGTCTCACACAAAAGAATGGATAAAACCTTAGGAAATAAGTGGCTGCAAAAATCAATGCAGAGAGATGTTCCACCAAAAAGAAGTATTTTTCATTAAAATAAGAGCAAGCACATGAGGTCAGAAAGTAAAGACTTCAGATGAAGTTAACAGAACCAATACAAGTCTGGGTCTGCCTCATAGTTACTATCAGAGTGCCAGAGAAGATAAAGAAGACAGCAACACAAAAGAAAAACACAGAAGAATGTAGACAGAAAACAAGCATGGCTATAGAAAAGGGTAAATTCTGTGCTATTAAAAAAATTATACTGAGACCAGCAGCAAATGCTCTTCAGACAAAAAATTAAAATCTAATGTTTTACCAACATGTATATAGTATAACCAAGTCAAGATGGTGTTCACCACTCCAAAAGGCCCATTGGTCTCTTCCTTATCAACAAAGAACAAATGCTTTTTTTTTACATTGAGGGATAGAAAGGGGTGTGAGGAGTGCCACACCCTTCTGATGGTGATGTCACAGCTTGGAGGTGAGCTATATGTAATAGTTAAGTATGTCTAAGTCATCTTTCAATAAATTGGGGGTAATCAAAACAAAGGAGTTTTTACATCTCATTGTTCCATAGGGGAAATTCCACACAGAGTAGCTTTTAGCATGGCAGCTCATTCCATTTCAGGATCCTAACTTTAGAGTCATTCCAAGGTTTGCATAGAAGCTCTTACACACCTTCCTGTTAGTGCTCCAGGTTCTGTGCTTCAGTACAGATAAGCAGTCAGTGAGGTTATACAAATCTCCTCAAAATTTTGGCAATGGATTTGACAAAGAAGATAGTGTTGCTGCATGTGGAGTTCACAGAATTGCAGTTTCTGAGGTTTTTTTTCCATTATCTTTTTTTTTTTCCATGATCTATTTTTTTTCCATTATCTTTCCCTTCCATACTTTGTTTCTACTCTGTGAACTAACTTGGCCCCAGCAGGTGATGCCAGATCAGTTTTCCAAAAAGTGACAGGCAGATGTGCAATGATTTGATCGCTCAATTTTTCCATGCCCCAAATCAGAAAAAACATAACTGGTGTCAAAATCAGTTCCTTCAGATAGGCAGATTCCAAACCACTTGGGTTATTTATAACTAAAAAACAAAGATGAAATGATTTCTACCTCCAGTTCTTCCCCTTGATGTCAGTGCCAAAACTGTTATTGGCTTCCTTTAAGCCAAGTTTTCACCCCTTAAATTCAAGAGCATCAGACAGCTAACGTAGAGCATAGAAGGCACGTGGTAGGATTTTTTTATTAGCTAAACCTCTCCCTCAAAATATTGCTGTATTTTGCACCCACTGCAGTGTCCAGAATATTTTATGGTGAGGACTAGCAGGGATTGTCACATTTTTACAAGGCACTTATTACAAGTTGCAATTATCCAGGGTCTCTAACAGCCCGGAAGGTGAACTCAGGCACAGCTTATTTCTGTACATTTTATTGTTTCCCTTGGACTTGACCTTTGGGTTAGAGCACTTCCATTTGCCTGCATGGCCTTAATGGTGCATCACTCCAAACCTGACTTGGCTCCTGAGGAGGCCCTTACCCCTTGCAGGGAAGTAAAGGAATCAAGAGTAACTGTAGGGTATTGGGCACAGTACCAAAGCAAGCCAAGGTTTATGAGTCTGCTGGGATATGGAATGTATGGAGTCCTTAGGCCTTTCTGGCCAAGCCAAACTTCAGATACCTCAACACTGAAGAACTGCCCAACACTCAAATTCCTTTGTAACCCATCCTGACTCACCCTCCTGCTGCGTGTGGTCTTCAGTGTAGTGTGGCTACTGGAAAGCTTGAACAAAGTTTCCTTCCACTTACTCTGTTTGTTTCAAGTTGCTGGTTCACAGGAGTTAAAAGTTGAAGTTTAGAGTCTGGTGGGGCAGGAGAATTCTCCTTTAAGGAAGCAGGCTCAACACTCTCACTGTGGACCATTTTGATTCTGTGCACCCTTGCTTAGATATGTTTTGATTCAGTCCAGGTGAGGGTCAGTCTATTTTGCCACAGAAATGAAAAAACAGATGCATGGATTTTTACACAGATAAGAAATATTCTACATTCCCCATGGGCCTGCCATATAGAATATATTATAGTATTGCACTCAGCCTTTTTGCCTGCCATATATGAACTTCATGATTTCCCATGTTTTAGGTTATGTAATCTCTGCAGGTTTCCACACTAAGCAGCCCACAAACTCATTGGGACTTCCTGAATTGCTTTCCTCTTGCCTATCTTTTCTCCATCTCTCATTGCCTTCTTGCTCTCACATTGATAGTAGAGAAGTCTACTAATTTTGCAATAACAGTTCACTATGGGAAGGAATACAGTTGGCTAGAAATTAGAGCACAGGGAAAAATAACACTTACAGTGGTGGTCAGCTTGGTTGACATTTTTTAATACTGTACAGCTGCATGTGATTGTTTGCAGTTAAACATCAATGTGCTTCAGAGGAACCACATATCTGGTGTAGGCTGCATAGGCCTAAATGCAAAGCTCTGCAGAAAACCAGCCAAACCAAAGCCAGTTCTCACGTGTCCTTTCTTCTTTTCATAGTGTCTGGCAAGTGCTACAGAAGGAGTCAGGCTGGCTGCTCGAATTGTGGACACCCCATGCAATGAGATGAACACAGATAACTTCCTGGAGGTAGGTAATACACCTGATGAGTAAGAATTACTAATTGTAAGTCTAGACTACAGTAATCAAAAGCTAGTGTTGCTATCTCTTAGCAAAACCTGTATGTCAGAGGTGGGAAGCACATAAAAGAACCTGTCCAAGAATGCTGAGGCTGTTTCTTTGGCCCTTAATATTTTGTAGAACTTTGCTAAGTTGGAAGGGTGCAGAGTGTACAGCTTGGGGTGAGGCTTATAGCTCTTGAGAATGAAAATATTCCTGTCCTATTGCATCATGATCCTGTAGAGTGAACAGCTGGCCTTTACCTCTGAATATTTCTTTTACTGGTGGAGCTTAAAGGTCAGATTTGTCTTTCATGCCGTAATAAATCAAGGATGTCTCAGTGGAATTAAGCCATTGGGAAACAGCAGCACTCCCAACGTTGTGAATATTTGTATGTGTATGCATGCAAAAGTCATATAAGCCTTTCATGTGGGCACCCACATGTGTGGAAAGACACAAATGTGTCCTTCTGATGATTGACTGACAATGTCCTTTTTCTTTTAATGATTAAGGAAATCAAAAAAGTTGGCAAGGATCTTGGGATTACTCCTACCATTATTCGAGATGAGGAGCTGAAAGAGAGAGGCTTTGGAGGTATATTCTGTTGAAAATCCACCTTTCTTCCTAGCAATGAATTGGAACGTTTTGCTATCACCATTGTAACATTTTATTTGCCTATTTTTGAAACAGTTTTGATGCCCATAGTAACCCAAGATGTTTTACAGAAAAAAAGCCACAGAGTGCTCCCTCCAGTCTTTCTTTAAAAGTGGTTTAATTCTCTATTTTCCAGGTATCTATGGAGTTGGCAAGGCAGCCCTGCATCCTCCTGCCCTAGCAGTTCTCAGTCACACTCCAGATGGTGCTACACAGACCATTGCATGGGTGGGCAAAGGTATTGTGTATGACACTGGAGGACTCAGCATTAAGGGAAAGGTACATGAACAGTTGTTCTGCTGCTGCCTTTGCTTACAGTGTTAATTTCTGATGGAAACAAAGTATATTTATTTGAGTAAACACTTCTGCTGTCATCCTGTGGACATTAAACTGTGAGGGGAGAACACCAAATATTTTTCAATGTCTTTACAGAGCAGTTAAATAACCACCTGATGTTTTGGCCTTTTAGGCATTGCCCACTGCTAGGAGAAAGTTAGAAATAAAGATGTTGTATTTCTGACTTAAAAGAGAGATTCAAAACCCGTGTTAATTTGCCTCAGTGCAAATTTTGAAAGCAATCTTTTTTCTAACAAACTAGCAGCAGAGATTTAATATTTTCCCATTATGAAGCAAGATCCACCAAGCAGATGCAAGTGCTCCATGTGTCTCTTGTAGCTGAGTGCTGTCAAGACCAGAGTTACAGAAGCATCAGAAATCCTAGCTTTAGCAGTTATTACCATGAAATTCTCTTTTAAAGAAAAATTAAAATTCTATGGTTCTGTTTAAACAGACTACTATGCCTGGAATGAAGCGAGACTGTGGTGGAGCAGCTGCTATTTTGGGTGCCTTCAAAGCCACTGTAAAGCAAGTAAGTAAAATGTGTTAATTGATATCATGTATCCCAGCCTTGCCAAGGAGCTGTCTTGCTTTTGGATATATTCCCAGATATGGAAGCAAGTCTAATCCTGAAGTTCTGACCTGCCACAGCTCTTAGTTATCCTGAGCAATTCCACTCTATCTGAGCACCTCTGCTCTTTCTACTATTTCAGGAAAATATTTCCAGTCTTGAGAATTGTGAGAATTTCCTGAGTGCTAATTTTGTTTTAAGGGTCTTTCTTGAATATCAGGGTTGGTTCTGTGGACTAAATGACTTCTTGTTCCTTGAATCAGATTTGTACTTGAGTTATCCAGTGCTGATTTTGTTTACACTGCAGGATTCCAGGCAGCTTCATCCCCTTAGGAAAGAGGAAGATGAGTGACTCTGGGATGTGAAATCTGTCCATCTTGCAAATCTGGTGGAAGTTTTGATATTAACCTACTGGGGAAGTGGCAGCTCTAGTCTAACCAGGAGCTGCTTGTTGGTGTGCTCCTGTGGTCAGAAAGTAGTAGAGGAGCTGAGAAGTCAGATCTTGAAATATAAAGGATTAAAAAAATGCTGTAACAATATGAACTGGGGAAATGAAGTGGCCACTGCCAATAAAACTCTGCCCTCTCAACAAATGCAGTGACTGTGTCTTGCTGACAGAGCAGCCATTGCCTCCAAGGAGTATCCAAAGTTCAAAGAACATTTACTGCTGCAGATTAATGTATAGATTTGATGGAAGCTTCGTCCAGGGGATGATCAGTGCCAAATTCCCATTTCTCAACAGTTTAGGTCTGTGCCTTGGCCCTAACATCATGTTTGATGTGGAAAGATTGTAAACTTCACAGTTATCTGCAGAGACATAAAAATGAAAACAGATTTGTGAGCTGCATCTAGGCAAAGGACCTGGCTTTCCATTACTGAATCCACAAAGTTAGGTCATGGACAAGAGATAGAACTTTCACAGTGTTTTGTGAGAGTCTGGGAAAGCCACAGATGTGGTACCTTCCTTTGGTGATCCAGTCCTTGTTTCCAAGTAGTTTTGTGTGTAATTATCTGCACTGAGAGAAGCATTCACAAGCACAGGATGTGTGAATGTAAATGATCTGTCATGTCATAGGCAATTATTGTAACAATGGTTACACTGGCAGTGATGTGTTTGAACAACCAGCCTGAGAAAAGCTGTTGTACCTCAGAAGAAATCTGTGCTCTAATATAGAAAACCAAAAACTTGTCTCACTTCTGAATTTTACAGCCTCATGTTAGAAGACCTGTTAATGAAATCCCTGCAGAAAACTTATTCAAAAAGGCAGTGGAAAGAACTGGTCATTGTTAATGTTTGAAGAATTATTTTTTTAATGGTCTGAAGAGTATCATAAAGCTGGCAGAGGTTTAATTTAGCTTTGCTTTGTCAAAGAGACTGAAGTTGGAAATGTGTGTTGGATAGAAAGCTTAGTGGGAAGAAGGGCAGAGGTTAGTATCCATCTTCAGAAAGTATCTGCCTACATGCTGTTCAACAGTTTTACAACGTGATTTAAAAAGGCTTTGGACAGCAAAATTAAGCAGGCAGTTTTTCCTAGAAAGGTGCATTTCATACACTGGGAACTTTCCAACAATATTTCACTTAAGGTTTTAAAATCTTTCTTGGTCCTCCATGTTAACATGGTGATTCCTTCTTTTGAAGGGCTACAGATAGAATGAATGTCAGGAAAAGGTAACTGACACTGGAAGTGAGTTCTCACTTCTTGACAGGAGATAAACCACAACTCCCACTTGGAGGAGGAAAATTTGGTGTAGTTCAGTGACAGATTGTGAACAGAGTGGGGATTTCACTGCACAGATGGAAGGTTATCTCATCTGTTTGCCCACTACCTGGATTAGAAACTGCAGTTACTTCATGGTTTCTAGATGCTGCCTGATATTTTGAAAGGTTTTGATTGATGCGTTTTGCCCTTTAGACTTCAGAACATGAGCTGATTCTTCAAGTCCAGATTTCTTCAGCTGTGGACTTTCATAATGAGATGAGTGCTAAAACTGACCCTGGTTTCTCTTGAAATCTGATGTTTTTAAGATTAGCTGATAGAACTCATTTCTCTCCTATTTTTGTTACAGGGTTTTAAAGACAATCTTCATGCTGTTTTTTGTTTGGCTGAGAATGCAGTCGGACCATGTGCAACAAGACCTGATGACATTCACGTTCTTTACTCTGGAAAGTAAGATTGTAAATGTCCTTTCCATAGTAACATTGAGAGGAAACATCATCTTTGGTTCTATTTATCTGAGTACCATGCAGGTTGTGAGCCTATCCCTCGTCAGCTTCCCTCAATATTAGCAATAATATTTCAGACAGCCATAGTAATGAGTTTGAAGTGTGCTCAGAGTTTCCTGTTGGGTATTTAAATACATAACAAAATAGATATCATAGGCTTAGCTTTCCTTAAAGCACTTGGCCTTAGCTGTTTTTTTCCAGTGCAGCCAGTTTTCTGTGTTCATCTGTAGCCTATATTGTCTCTGTTGCAGAAGCAGGCTAGCATTCTGTAAGAATCTTTGTTTTATGCAGAGTATGATCCCTCTTTGGGTGGCATTTATTTGTACTCAACAACACTAGGTGTTGTTCAGGCTCAACAAGCAGTCCTAGCCATGAGGACAGGACTGTTGTAACCCTTCCCATGTGAGCTCTGGTTGCTTACAGCTGGGAAATGAGCAGCCGTGGAGACTTCCAAAGTCAAATAAGAAAGCACATTATGTTTGAGTCTGCTTTCTTATCCAGCATTTTAGTCCAAACAGTTGAGTCGTAGCTTCCAGCCTGAAGCACTGATGCATCAAATGACCTCTCTTCTTCTTAGAACTGTGGAAATCAACAACACTGATGCAGAAGGGAGACTGATACTGGCTGATGGAGTAGCTTATGCATGCAAAGATCTGGGAGCTGATATCATTCTTGATATGGCCACTCTTACTGGAGCTCAGGTACTGAAACAGAACTGCTAGCAGACAAGGGATGTGTGTCCTTTTACTATTTGCACATCATTTCTTTGCCTCTGTCCTGCTAGTCTTTGTTGGAAGGTAGATGCTGTGAACTGTCATGACTGAGGGTGACTTCCAAAACTTGTGCAAGAGAAACCAGCCAACAGCAAGCCAAATAAACCCTGATCCCCTGTAGGCATGGCATGCTGTGTGTTATATTTGTAACTGCAATACTGAACAGGTTGGCTTCAGCTCTTCATTACTTCTCACATTGGCTTTTTTGCTTTTGTATACTGGAAGAGAAAATTAAATTCTTCTGATGACATTAGATGCTAATGTAAACAATCCAATATCCAATGTTTGCAAGTTCAGTTGCTTTATAATTCTCAAAACTGATTTGATGGTAGTGCTTAGATATTGTCTTGTCTGTTAAATGGCTTACAATGTAAGTCATACATAGAATGACACACAGGTACAAAGTGAACAATGTTGGGTTTTTGAAATCTATTCCTGTGTTATGGCAGGATATATTGATAAGCAGTAATTCTGGTGGTTTAATTTTCTAGAAAATTAATTGGTCTTTGCATCAGTAAGATAATTGGTGACAAATCTTAGGAGTGTGAATGTTGCATGCATTTGTGTAAACATCAGTCCTTTGAAAGTTTCCTATCATTGTCTTACTGGAAAACTGCTAGGATGGTGGCTTTTGGCTCTTGTGTTTTGCATATTTGGAAGGAAGCAATCTTACCCATGAATGGGGATGTTACATTCAGACATACAGGCACTGCTGTGTGTGTCTGCTAATGCTATATAATTAATTGCTAATTTTTTTTTTCTAAGGATAAATAATTGTAAAGTGATACAATTTGCTTGCTCAGTAACTATAAAGAAATATTTCTGTGGGACAGTGGTTTGAATAGGCCAGACAAATGCAGATTATTTCACTGCAGAACGGATTTTCAGAAGTTTTAAAAGATTCTGCAGTACCTTTAATGTCTTCGTCTGCATTGTAACACTACCTTCTTGTGAAGTAATATTGAGGTGTTTTTTTCTCTGTGGTTTTGTTAGATGGAAAGCAGCTTTTAATGTTTAGAAGCAGTAGTATAGAATTATCCTACCCAGTACAGTTAAGATGAATCCTTACTGATTTTGCCTTATATCTCATTAGGGAATTGCTACAGGGAAGTATCATGCTGCTGTCCTTACCAATAATGAAGAGTGGGAAAAGGCTTGTGTTAAAGCTGGCAGGAACTGTGGAGACTTGGTCCATCCTCTTGTCTATTGCCCTGAGCTCCATTTCAGTGAATTTACCTCCGCTGTAGCTGATATGAAGAACTCTGTGGCTGTAAGATTTTTTTTTCCTTTATATTTCATTTATTACGTGAAAATGCAGATTTTCTAGATAATGTGCTGGTCTGCTGATAGCTGGCTGAAACCTCTTCACAAAGGCTGTAATCTTTGGAAATGGGCCATGAAATTATGGTCTTCAGAGCCTTTTACCTGGGGATTTTGCGGGCTATATTTCATTACACTTGTATTTAGTGTCTTTTTAAAATGGGCTAGCTGCTGTAAAGGTATCTTTGGGCTGCTTGCCTTTTGAGTATGGCCCTAAGATGAATGCTGAACTTCTGGACTGAAACCATTTAAGAAGTCAAGACAAGTGTTCCTCAAATCACATAAAACCAACGGAAATGGTAACTGGGAATGCAGAAACCAGGAAATTGAGGAGAGAGGCCTCAGTGTTTGCTGCTGCTTCTTTTGCTGTGTTTGAAAGTTACAATGTGCATGAAGTTCCAAAAACACTGCAGTAAGAAGCTTGGGCAGAAGAGGGATTGAGCAGGGCCAGGCTGCTACCAAGGATGAAGTCTGAGGATTTGCAGTACAGTTGGTTTGCAAGACTGTGCTTCAGGGCCATTCATCAAGCTTCAAACTAGATTTGCACAACTGTCTTTTCTGTAGGCAAGAATAAAACACTGACATTTTCTTTTCTTCTAAGCTCAACTGTATTTTTATTATTTCTACAGGACCGAGACAATACTCCAAGCTCCTGTGCTGGGCTCTTCATTGCTTCTCATATTGGCTTTGACTGGCCTGGAGTCTGGGTCCACATAGACATTGCTGCACCTGTTCATGCAGTGAGTATGTTTCTGTGACTTCTGACATTTTCCTGGGCAAGCAAGCTGTGTAAAGATAACTGTTTATGCCTGCAGATACTGTGAATTCTGTGCCATCCAATTCAAAACAGAATTAGGTGGGGAAGAGTTCTCTTGAAAAGAGTTGACTTCAACTGCGTTGGGAATTTCTGTGTTTTTGTAGTTTCATCTGTTCATATTTTTCATGTTGGTTTTAAAATACTCTTAAGGGTCACTTTAATCAGCAATATCTTTATAGCTGTAAACTTTGACAACTTGCCTGCTCTCAGTTCATGACAATAATCTTAGCCTTCCATTTTCACATAGATCATTCTAAGATGATTGTCCAGAGCTGATCATTCTGCCTGCTGATCTGTAGCAGAGAAAACGTGTTTCCTCTTGGGAAATTTGTGTGGATTCTTTTTTCCTTAAAAACAAATGAATTTACTCCCCTACCTCCTCTTTTTTTTTTTTTTTTAAATCAAACTGACTGATGTACTCCAAGTCCTTGCTCATGCTGGATGGGACATTCCCTTCCCTGAACGACATTAGTAAAAATCCACCCTCGAGTCAGTGTGAGCTCTGTCCTCAAGTGAATCAGTCAATTTGTTGTTTTAATCCGAGCAGGACAGATTCCAATAGTGGCAAGGATACAGAACCAAAAGCTGAGCAGGGCTGCCACAGACCCCAGGTTTTTGCTGTGGCCATGAACCATCACTGCTCTTGTTCAGTGAGAAGATTCAGATTAAACAATCTGAAGGATGAATTGTTCTTGTCTTTTTTTTCCTAGGGTGAACGAGCTACTGGCTATGGTGTGGCTTTGTTGCTGTCCCTGTTTGGAGGGGCATCTGAAGACCCTTTGCTAAACATGGTGTCCCCTCTAGGTTGCAATGGAGACTCTCCTGCAGAAGACATGGAGAGAGATTCCAAAAGGCGGCGCCTGATTTAATGCACCCCAACCCTGAGTGTTGGGGAGCATGGGTTACCTCACTTTGCACTGATTCATTCTCAAGCAATGGAAATGTCACATGTCAGAAATTGCCATTTTTTTTTTTTTTTACTATCATGATAAGATTTATTACTTGTTTATGATAAAACCAGACTGATTTCTTGGTTTTTTAAATTATTGGTGCACACAGTTGCTGAACAGAGTCAGTGGTGCAGAGTCCAGGCTCAACTAACTGAATCAGGACTAGGGTGCATCCTCCTCTGAGCTCCTCACAAAACCTAACTAAGTGCATTAATGCATGAGGAGCTCTCTTTAGTCTGAAGAAGCAACTGCAGTTATTGCTTACAAAGCCTTCTGAATTACTTATTGTATGTGAGGTTTTATCAGACGTTTCTGCAGGCCCCTCTACATCTCAGAATACAGGACAAGGAAAAAAGCCTCTGTAGACTTGGCTTACTCAGTGATGATTTAGCTTAGCAATGAAGGAGATGTAAAGAGTGAAGGCCTATAGTTTTAATAAGGTGCTGTTTCCGCATGTTTAATGTTTTCCTGACCAGTAAAAATCAGTGAGAGTGGTCTAGAACATATCTCTATGTAAATCTTTCACATACAGATTACAGAATGTATTCATGTTAAATGAGGGGAAAAAAAATAAGGTGACTGTGATTGAGTGAAATCGGTTTACAAAGCAGAGTGGCTTCTTGCCACTTAATAAATTTATTATTATTAAAGCAGCTTACATATCCCATGTGGTGTTTCATGGTGTTATTCAAGTTTCTGAGAACACTGAGTGCTTCAAAAGTTTGTGCACAACATTGTTACTCTGTTCAAATTCCTCTCCCAGCACTCATGTGGCTGAAAACGGACCCAACAGAGTAAAGGTTGAATGGTGTAGGGCAGTTCTGAAGAACTGATTCACTTCATTGGTTTGATTTGACAGTAACTGGGGATGCCTAGGTATTAGTTTCTATATAAACCAGTCAGAGTAAGCTCAGAAGCAATAGTTTGGCTGGGACAGGTACAGGAGGTGACTTGCCTCAGTTTATGTAATGTCAGCAGCAGAGTTGGGAACAGCAACCCGCGTGTTGAACAGTGCTGGTCCCTGCCCAGTTCAAGCATCAGCCTTTGGAAACATTTCTTGGCTCAACCAGAGTGTTGATGGTAAAAAATCCCACCCAGCACACACTTTTGGCTGCTTTGCAGATAAAGTCAAGCTGAGTTGTGATGAATTACACCTTTCCCTGTGTCAGAGGTGATCTCTGGAGAGAACTGCTGCTAGGTTTTAAGTTGGGGTTCCAGCGGTGAGGTACACATTTGGTTTAGGCATGGGTCTGTTTTATTAAAGACTTCATGGACAGCTTAACGCAGAAGGGAGAAGAAACAACATTTTTCATTTGAGTTTTGTGGCTGTGTTTGAACCTTGAGTAGAATATAACTGGTTTTGGGGTTTTTTTTTCTTTTTAAACAGAACTTCTTTATTTCGTATGTTTACTTCTCTCTTGTTTTTGGTTTCCTGGCCTACATGATCATAGTTTTAGGAGATCTGTATACATAAATGAGTTATACCTTTGGTCATTCTAGACATTCAGGATAAAGCGCTGTCTGGTTCCAGAAAACATTGTGGGAAATGTGTTGATGAAGTTACTGTCATTACTGACTCAGTCTGATCACTGAAGTTAATGGCAAAGTGTTCTCATTTCAGGGCTCTTGAAATCAAGTCCTCAATCTCCATCCTGTAGAAACACTCTTCAAATTAATCAATCCTAATCTTGAAATACAGTGTTTTGCCAAAATGAAGCACAAAAAGTAGCCTGTGGTTTTGTGGCATAACACTATATTTTAATGTTATTTACTGAATGCAGCAAGCTCGGGATAAAATAGAAGGGTAAAAATAAGGGGTAAAAGGATAAAATAGATTTTAACGACGGATTATCAAATTCTTCAGTTTTGCTGTGTGTCAAAGCATATCATTCTGCTGGATTTAATTTGGAAGGCACTTAATAGAAGGCATCTTTAAAAAGAAATGCCTAATACTAAATAAATCTAATATGAAATACCTGAAAAGCAAACAGGCTAAATATTTAGGAATAAGCTTGGGTTTGCTTAAGTGAAGTAAAATAAATCTAACACCTAATAGTAAAAAGGTCTAATGCTTCCTCAGAAGGAGCTGTTTCAGAGATACAAAATAAAAATCAAGGCTTTTTTTTTCTTTTTTTTTTTTGGTGAACTGTGTTTACCAAGTAAATGATTGACTTCTTCATTTCACAGAACTTGCACTGGGATCTTTAATGTTCAACTCAAGGTGTTTCCTAATCCCCTAATGAGTAGAACTTCCAAGATGCCCCTCTCCTACCTTCTGGGTTTACTTACCTTTTTTCAGGCAATGGGTGATTGTTGCTTCTGCTGCATCATTGCCCTGAAGTTATCTTGGTATGAGGCCTGGAGGCAATCAACAAAACAAGACATCCCAAAAGTGCCTTAGAAGTAGCAGATACTCAGTGCCAGAAACTAATTCTTGGGATAGTTACCAAATAATCGTGCACTGAGCAGCACAGCTGGAATTCCATCTCTGCCACCCAGTTCTCATCACTGTGTGGCCTGCAGTGGGCACATTACAAAAGCCATTTGATGTTTTTGGTGCCTCTGTCACTATCCTGACCAAGTCCTCCACAGTCAATAATTACACTGAACTTTACAGTCCGTTTGTGTGACACAGCAGCACGGCTGGTGACAGGCAGCACTCCCAGACCCCAGAGGTTGGCCTCAAGGGGCTTAGGTGACTGCACTTGCAGTATGCTCTGGCACCACTGAAGTAACTTCAAATATAAACACTCGGGCAGTGAGCACCTGTGTGGGTTTGTGACACCGCCAGGGCCTGGGGCCTCCATACTGAGGGAGCAACCCTTGAGACACACTGAGGCAGCCCGGGGCACAGGGAGCTGCTGAAGATCACCTCAGGGTCCAAGCAGAGGACTGAAACTTGGAGGCTCCCAAGCTCTGGGTTCTCAGGTGTTTTCCCACTCCTCAGCTGCCTTCTGAGCAACCCCAGGAGAGGGAGCAGGGTCACACTGGAGCTGACACCAGACTCCAGAAGCAGCAGAAGGCCCTGGAGGTGCCTCTCTAGGTTGCTTTGTAGGAATTAGGGTGTAAATTACTGCAGCTGTGGGCCTAGCACTTAGAAGAGCAGGTTAACAATTAAGCATAAGCTAAGATACTTCCCCAGGAGACTTTCTTCTTGTTTCCTCCTTGGAGTTGTGCTGCTGATCCCAGAGGATGTTCCAGTGGAAGCTGACACAGGCATGGGGTGAGTTAAACTCTGCCATGGGCGCGCAGCCCTGAGGGCTGATGGCTCCAGTGGGCCTGTGCTGCTCTTTATCTTGGTGACAACAATGTCCTGTGGGCAGCTGGTTGATATGAACTGCAAGGTGGGCTTGGGAAGGGAGGACAAGGGTGATCTGTTGGCTTGTTGGTTAAAGTGGAGAGGAGTTGGTGTGTTATGGTTGTCCAGGGGTCACTCAGGGGGAAGCCTGACTGTGGCCTCACCTTGTGAGCTGGCTGCAGGAAAGGCCTTCTCTGACTTGGCTGCGTTTTGCCCGGAGCAAATTAGGCTAACAGCATGTTGTACCATGTTTTGGCACTGCTAAATACTGTCTGAACAGGGGACTGGGGACAGATGGGTCAGCAGAGGTTTATGGAGGGCTCAGTCCAAGTGGAAAAATGGACTTAGGGATTAACTCTTGCTGGGCAGGACTGTCCTGAGTGGGTGTGAGCCAGGTCCAGCACTGCTTCTGCAGCAGGGCCAGGAACCTGCTAAAAAAGCCTCCATGCAAGAAATGATCTTGTTATACTTACACTACTCTGAATCAGAAGCTGCAAAAAAAGAAAAAAAGTCACTCTAAACAGTCAAATTGATTATTTTACCTTTGCATGTGTAAGGGATGGAATTGGTACATCTCATTCCTTGGTTCCTGTTGTGGTTTATGTCCTGGAAGTTCTGTTGCCTTGATGTGCGATGATTTCAAAGCTCTGGACAGGCAAGTAATAGTTTTTAAAACTGCAGTGGTAGGGTTTTTCTTTTTCCTTTCATGTTTTCTTTCAAACACTTCTCTTACATAAAACCCACAGAGAGAGTTCCAAGCTGTGTCCATCCGTATGAAACCAGACATTTTTTCCATAATCTTTTTATAGATTTTATAATATTTAACTCAGCATGTATTAGAGATGTATGGAGTACATAAAATTTATTATAAATGTCACCAAATGAGCCAATGGCTTTTTAATATAACTGCCACAAGACTGCATTTTAACCTATTTCCTGTCTGGACCCATTCCAGTGGCAATTCCAGGAGGGGAATATATTTAGTCTATATTTACTTAGTCTGTTTAACTTTCAGTTAGTGTCTTTGGCTCATCCCATGGCCATGCTATTTTGGGATGATTTATACAATATTTACATTAAATTCTGCTAATATTTCCTTACCTCTTGAAGTCAGATTACACTATTTACATCTCAAAGGCCCAAGCTGGAGGAATAGGCAGCTGTTCCAGGCACCAGAGAGAATTTAGTGTAGGAGACACTGCCAGAATTGAGACTGTGTCTGAATACTTGTGGAAGAATTATTCAGAATTGGGCCAGTCCTCCCTCCATGAAGGGAGGGGGAAGGCTGACCATAGCAGACAGAAACGTGGTTGGTGTAGGGGGGTCACACAATAGCATTCAGGCTTTGTTCTTGTCTTCTGCAAAGAAGTTCTGGTGCACTTTCCAACAACAGCAAATGTCCTGAGCTAAACCAGGGCAGGACTGTTCTGTGGGCTCCTTCGTGGGTCATACTGTAGGCACCCATGGTTACGTTTGGTCTGACAAACCAAAATAGGTGCATTCGACCAAGCACCAAAGCTGAGTCATGTAGTTGCTGTTAAAGCTCCTGGCAATGTGCTGAGCACAGGATTTGCTGGAGTATTTTAAAGAATTTAATTTTAAAGAATAAATATGTGACTTCTGGAAAGTAAGAGGTTTGACCTTTTTGTGAAGGCTGAATGAAAAAGCCAGCAGACAAAGAAAGAAGGATGGCTGTGGAGCAGGAGACTTTCCTGCCATACCCCTGGCAATAGTGCAAATCAGGCAGCTAAAGGAAATTAAGACTCTTTTATTCAGACAGCTGTGTGGTGTAGCATGAGACATAGGGACAGGGGTGCTTAGATGTGTGACTTAGCCTTTTACTAAGCTGTGATATACCTTCAAATCAAGAAGATTCAAACCCTTAATTTAACTGTAAGTATGCATCAGAAAAAGGAAAAAATTCCCTCCATATGTATGAAAAAATATTTTGGGGATTGATCTATGAAGTAGCAAAGCAAGAAGCTGGATGAGATCAAAGTGCATGCAGCCAGCTACCTTCTCAATCCCAGCAATATCTGGCAGAACGAATGGTTCCTCTGCATTGATGGCACAATAGAATTCAGTGGTCCTGGGAAAAAATTCAAACTGTGAAAATATTTGACAACTACTGCTATCTGGGGGGAGAAGAAACCAAATTAGCTGGAATTTCAGACTATAATTACTCTCAGAGGAATCTAGGGATCTTTTAAGTATAGGGGATGGTTCCAACAGACATTCTTAATGGTTTAAAATGCTGGAGAACAAGTCTTGCTTTGAAAGACAGTGAAACTTTAGGGTAGATAAATATTTTTCTCTTTTTACTCCATTTAGTTCTTATTTTCAAGTCAATATATTGTCTACAGTTCATGAGCAAAATGTTTGTCTTATATCCTGGCTAATCCACTCTAACATTGATCATGAAAGACATCCATTGCACTTTAAAAATGTCTTGTTTGCCAAGTTACTCACCTCAATACTAAGAAAAACTTTAGCAGTAGTAAGAAAAAGGTACCTGCATATAAATAATAGCTGTCATCAGAAGGATTTTATTTACCTTGGAAGAGATAAAATGATCCAGAAGAAAAAAAAAAAAAAAAAAGGGCAGAGCCTAAGTGAGAATGAAGCAGAAATTCTGTGATTCAGAATGATAACAAAACAGCAAAGTCTGTCTGACTTGGACACCATAGGTTGTGAAAAACAAAGCACAAGGCAGACTAAAAACTTTTCTGACTGCTCCTGTTCAGTGTCATGGAATATCCTGAACCAAGGGGGGGAGGAGGGGAGTTCAAATGAATGATTTTAATTTTCTAGGAAAAAGAGTGCAAGATTGCTAACCAGCATTCTTAACCCAGATGATTAAATAAATCAGACCAGGGGATGGCATAATGGAACCTCTTAAGAACTGCAGGTGTGAGGTGAAAATTGCATGTTAAAAAAAATATTTCATAAAAGCTTTAACTGACTCAGCCACTGATAATCACTGTCCAGGATACTAGATATATAGCAGGCTGATTTAGTTTAGAGTAGGCTGATTTGTAGGTACTAAAAGGATGTGTTATTCTGCTCCCTCCTACATCACAAAGATTTGCACGGACACACCAAGTAGGGTATTCAACACTTGCCAGAGTACTTTGTCAAAAGGTCAATTTTCTTTAAAAGGCCACAAAGACCATCCAAGGTGAAAAGGAGCATCAGCTCCTGCCTGTGGCACTACCCACAGTCCTGGCAGAGGCAGACACAGACCTCTGGCACCTGCAGTAATGCTCAGGTAGGACAACTAATTTACATCTTTTTTTTTTTCCCACTCCACATGTGATCCATGTCCTTCTTAGAGGACTGGAAACTATTAATTATTTTTATTATAATATTTTGTTAGGATGTTTTGTGCCTATTGTGTGCTTATTGCAGCAGGTGGGTTTGCTTTGAAGTTTTTCTTGCCTCTTAAGAACCAGCTTGCTGGCAGTGGTGGTAACAGAACCTTCATTTTCTGGCCTGCCCCCTGCTTCTTGCCTCTGAATTGGTGGGGAAAGGATGTGACCTGTTGCAGCTTCTGAGCTGTTCTCCAGGATGGGAGGATCCTTCTGCCAGGAGAAGGGCTAATCTCTGGCATCCTGCCTTCCATGCTGTCTCCAGTTTCCATCTTTTCTGCTGCTTCATCTCCACTTACTTTTTCAGCATTGTGGCTCATGTGTTGTTTTGAAAAATTGTTAGATAGCAACCATTTTAGACAGAGATAACAGAAGGCTCTTGCCAAGTGGCAGATATCTTGCCCATCCTTTCCTGTGTGCCTCAGGTCCTCCTCCTCTTCATGCTTGGCCTCTAAGAGGTGTTAACCACCAGATTGAATCACTAAAACAATTTGAAAAATGGTGGAGTTCAGGGCTGTGTGAATTATTTGAAAAAAAATTCTCCTTAAAACCCAAAGGAACTGTGCCTGTAAATTGTGCCTGTGCTGCTGGATATCTTTGTGCAAGATTTAACTTTTTAGTACAAGTTAGCTATAGCATAATGGAGTATGCAGTTAATGTTTTTTATTCTCCGTATTACTACTTTTAATGTCATTTTAATATAGTTTAAGGCAGTAATTGAGCTCTAAATAGGAACATCTGGGAAGAAAATAATTTTCCATGTATATTGGAATACCTTGGGCAACAGCAGTGTCTGGGAGGGACAGAGTGGAAAACTGTACACGTTTTGCTGAAATACACAGACTCTCCTTCAGCAAGGATGGCTCCTGGTGCAGCTCTGGGAGAGCAGGAAGGTTTCACTCCTGCAGGTCGTGGCTGTGTGCAGAGACGTCTCCAGCAGGGTGTGTTGTTTCTACTTGCACACATCATCTTTCCTACTAGTAATGGTTCATTGGCTTTTAACTTCCCCAAGGTGTGGTTCAGAAAGGATTGCCACTATTTTTTTTGGCCACCTTTTTTCTGCATAACCCAAGGAATTAGCAGGGGCAGAGAGTCAACTTCATGTTCCTGGTTTACCAGCAAATTAGAGATGCTGCTCTTGCTCTGGTAGGGTCACAGGGCTGGAGTGGTTTACTTCAAACTTGCAGGTTTCTTCTGTCTTGTTTTGACTGGTTTCATCCTCCTGGCTGAGAACAAAATTAATGTAATAACTGCTCTAAATTACATGTACACTTCATCTGAATTCAGTATATTATGAACTCTGTCCACATGACAATTCTACAGTATATAGTCTGCAACTTCAGTGTTACAGAAATTATCAGAAAATTCAGATTTGATTTAGGACTACCTTATGAAATGACAAATGTTTATTTTTTTAGTTAATTTTTTTTCAACTACTAAAATACTTCTATCATGTTATATATTTTTCAATTTTTTTTCTTTTTCCTGTCAAAGCAGCCCTAATAAATAAATCCAGATTGCAAATCTGGAAGTACTTTTCCCAAAGCCATGAGGTTAAGCCAAGGAGGCACTGATTCTGGGCCTGGTACCAGTTATTTTTTTGTTATGGGCATTCACATTCACACACATGGCTCTCTTTCCCACTGGACTGTCACACTCTTTCTCATAATATTGGGTGTCCCACCAAAACCCTTCTTTCTGAATTGCACATCTCAAACAATTTAAGAACATTTAGCATTAAACAATTTAACATTTATCCACTCTGCCTATCTATCTGAAATATCAGCAGTGCTAGCAAAATAGTATTCCCTTTGACTTCAGCATTCTTAACAGAGGACAAATTCACAAACTGAATCCTGAGCCCATTGTGTGAATTATCACAAGGGATAGAAACGGGTCTCAAATGCATGTTTTGTTAGCTATTCCTTTGATTTGCAAGATAAAAAGGCTGTGAGAATAACAGCACATTCCTTTCTTTGGCCAGCAGGAATTTAGCATTATGTCCTTTAAAGTTGCCCCCTCCTATGAGCACATGTAAGCTTGCAAGTCAGGAAATAATAGAGAGACAATTATTCATCCAAGTATTTATACTTCTCATATTATGTTTTTATTTTTCGTGGAGCATGGCTTACTTTGGACCTGGCTGGTATTTGGAAGCTCTCCATCCCAAGATCTAATATCCAAAACAGGAAGTGGATTTGACAGGCACATGCTATACTATAGGCAAACACAAAACAACATTGTAAAGTTCTGGCTCTGGACCAGCTTTGTATGTGATGCTGAAACATTTGGTATTCTGCTTAAGGTTTCTGCAAGGAAACATCTGTGAGATTCTGCAGCAGATAACGTGAAATGTCTGGTTGGTCTTTGTTCTCATCAAAAGGCACTGAGAAGGCTTCACTCAGCTTTAACTGTAAAATCAAAATATGCCTCGTTATTCCAACACAGAAAGCCCACGTGCTGTCCCTAATAGTGCTCCTTCAAGAAATGTCAAGAGAAATGGGACTGTCTCCCAGTTTCTTCAGACTAAGACTATGTGTTCAAGATACATAAAGGTTCTGACTCAAGAAAATAGCCCTGATTTTTCTGGAGATTATGTCATGGGGTACCCAGGATAAGCATCTGTTCAAGATGCTTGCTGGTCTCTTCTTGTCATCAGTCATCACCAGCTGAACTCTTCCAATTGCTAGCTGAGCCCTGAGCAATCCCTACCTTCATGCCAAGAGGCATGCTTGGCAGTCAGGATGCTTTCAAGACAAAGCTGACAAGAGCTGATTGTGGGATTGTAGGGGGGAATTCCTCTGGGGAGATATTTAGCCCTGCAAAGAAACTTAGGAAAATCAGGATGTTCCTATGAGCAGGAAGGAATGGGGAACTACGCAAGGCACAGAGCCTCTGGTCATGAGACACCCGAATGATGTGGGACCAAATCAGCAGAACAAAAGTGGAACAGTTACAGCATCTGGTGCTCCAAATTTGCAAGGCAACACAAGCACACAATGGGAGAAATGTTTACTTTCCAGCAGGCCTCAGAATCATATATATCAGAAAAGTAATGCACAGTGTTATCCTTTTCATTTCCTTCTGCAAAGCAAACCCAAGGATTGATCAGTAAAGTAAAAATGTTGTGTGGCTGCATGAAACAAACAGGCACCCTCAATTCTGATTTGTGTTGTCTGAAAGAAACCAAGTAGGACAGAGTCCCTTAGGCAGTCAGGGCCCAGCACCCTTTTAAACATGTTTCCTGGCCCTTCTGGTCATGGTCTCCAGCTCACAGAATTTGTCTACACAGTCCCTGTGCCTTTTATTTTCTGTTCCAAATGCTGCTCTTGTCCCAGGTTAGAAAGAAGCAGATGTGACACTGGAAGGTACATTAAAATTACCTGCAAACATTACACAAATTATTAGATACAAATTGCCAACTTAGGGTGTTGCAAAATCAGGTTAGACTTAGCTGACTAGATAAGCATATTTTATTTGTATCATGACAAAATTCTTGCAAATGACAGGTGGAGTTGTATTTTAAGACCTTGTCTGACATTGAAACTTCCTCCTTTAATTGCATATTGCCTATCAAGTAAAAAAGTGAATGGATATAGCACCTGCCATGAAGCCAGATTAATTTTCCTTCCTCCCTTCAGTCTGCCTCATGCTTAGTCATGTAATTCCCACTCCTGGAGCACTGTACCTGACCAAGGAGGGCTGTGTACCCTGACAGTGTTGGCAGGAGCTGTGCAGGAATCACTGTGTGCACACAGTGAGCAGGGAGCATCCTGCCAGCTCCCACCTGCAAAATGAGCTGCTGAAAAATGAAACACAAGAGTATTGCAGGTATAACCTCATCTTCTCACAGGGGTTTCTGGTGCACTGGTGCTGGAACTGCTCTCCAAGACCTCCCTGTTGCTGAGTGATGTCATGGCTATCATGGGGTTTGCTTTCTGAATATTGTATTTGTTTTTTAAGAAATAGAAATGGGTGGAGGAAAAAAAGCAGGAAAGGAAAAACAATAGCTATCAATTTCTCTGAGTTCATTTGTGTTGATAAGAGACAATTCTCATCTACTTCATTCTCTTTATTCTTGGTCAGCTGTAGCACATTACCCAACTCCAGGCTTCTCTCAGATGGTCACTTTAGGTCTTGTTGCTTGCTCTCCCACATTAAATATCACACCAGGATATCATATTTCTATATCACAGCTACATACTATCCAGTACCAATGTTACTAGCTGCAAGTAACAGTACAGTTTCCCCAGCACTCCTAATTTTTTTTCTATTAGGAGTCCCACAAAAAGCAAGAGGCAAACATCTGTCTGAAGAGAAATGTGAAAACCAAACTATGGCTAAGCAAAGCTTAAAATGTCTCTGACACACTTTTTTGGGGGGGCAAACGTGACCCAGTCTGGACTTTGTGACATGCAGTACACAGCAGTACAGAAGTCTCCAGAAAGGTCAAGGGAAATCTGAGTCTTTAAATGCTGTATTGAACATTGACAACTGGTGTGGGAGAACCCTTTCTAGGAGATGACTTAGGCCACATGATGAGCTAGAAAAAGTGAAATTTCTCCTTTGAACTGTTTCATTAGTTCCTGTATATGCTTCAAACAAACTTAATCCCAATTGCATTTTTGTGGTCTTAATTCAGGTAGTGAATTTTGTTGTCCACTTGCTCCTCTTGTTCCTGTTCTGCAGCAATGCTGTTGATTCTGGAAATGAGGTATTTTATTTCAAAGCCATCCCTCTTCTCTGTCATTCCATAAACCATACCATGCTTTTGTGAGACAGCAGTGAACAGGAACATGACTTCTCTACTTAGTTTTGATTGTAACTTTAACATTTTTTTCTCTTTATGTAAATCTGTCTGTATTTAATTTTTCCCCTTCTTAATTGTCATAATCATCAATCATTATTTTTTAAAGTTCTATTAACAAGAAGCTTTGGGAAAACTTTGACTTTAAGATAATTAGAGGGTTAGGTTTGTTTTCCAAAGTAAATCCTTGCCATTGTACTGTCTACTCTTTTTTATGAGTCTAAATCATGGGTCACCTACTGCAACTCCTTGAACACTTCTATTAGTGCTACCTCTGTACAATCCTAAATATCCACTGGATTGACTACGTAACCAATATTCCTGTCCTTGAACAAGTAGGGGTCACCAGTATTGAGGCCATGCTACTGAGGACACAGCTGTGCTGGGCAGGGCACATCTCCAGGATGGAGATCACCTTCTCCCTAAGATTGAGCTCTATGGTGAACTTGCCACCAACAGAGGAGCCCCAAAGTGGAGATACAAGGACCCCCTGAAACAATCCCTCAGCTTTGGCCATCCTGAGTGCCATCAGTGCTCCACTCTGGCCTCCAGTCAGGAGACATGGAGACACAGCATCCATCACACTGCTGTCTCCTTTGAGAACACACGTAGAATCAGTCTTGAGGAGAAAAGACAGCACAGAAAGAACTGTGCCTTGGCTGTCCCCTCACAGGACATTTTCTGCTGTGCCTTTGGCAACCACACTGCCTGTCCCACAGCAGCCATCAGCTACTTGCAGCAAGCGTGGGGAGAGCCCTTCTGAAATCTTCATTCGTGAAGCCAAACCATGAGATCCTTAGCAATACTCAGCAGGATAAACTAGCAAGGCAAAACACAATTCAGTTGATATAGTAACACTGGCACTGTTTCCTCACACTGCAAATCCTCTTTCTGTCATGTTAATTATTTACTGAAGCCCTTTACTACTTAAACTGTGAAAGCTGAAATATATCTGTTAATTTTCCTTTTAATCTTTGGCTAATGATTTTGTAGTAGATAATCCAACAGAGACGATATGGTGGGGTCTGTGACTTTTGTTGCCAAATTGATTACGAATGAACTTTGCAGCTCTGAAAACACAGAGCTCTTTACAATAATTGCCAAAACCCCCCGATTACAAGCTGTTCTGTGGCTGGTACTTGTGTGCAGTCTCCTTTCACATTACTGTTAGCTGTAAAGGAAATTAATCACAGGGTGAACCAGAGCTCCCATCCCAGAGACTAACCAGAATGCTGTAACATGTTTGCACAAATCAGCAAATGGATGCATACGCTCAGTTGAAATGATGCAGGTGGCCAGGCTGTACCCTGAGTCACAGCAGTTCCTAGGGCTTCCTCCAGCCCTTGCCAGCTGCCTGCTGCTCCCACACTGGAATAGGAATCAGTTCAGGGACTGGTGCCTTAATTACACACTCTATCCAAAGGGAGTTTGTCTCTGTGGAGTGTCAGTGCTGCAGAGGAACGAGTCCTTCTGAAGTCCTTAGCACGAGTGAGTCAATCCAGGATCTGCAGGCTGCACGCACCCCTCTGCTTACATATTTCATCTCCAAGTTATTTCTCCTCTCAGTGGAATTTAATTCAGTCTTCTAAACCTCTCTGTGACATGTGAAGGCTGAATAATAGTTAACATTGCATTCTGCACATAAAATCTTGTTGGAAGGACCACAGATGCCTACTCCAGCACTGGCCATAGAAAGAATTATTTCATAATGGGAGCACAAGTAAATATTCTCAGCAAACATTAATAAAGCTCATCACAACTTCCCTTGCTGTCC
Organism: Calypte anna; assembly: GCF_003957555.1. Lineage (NCBI taxonomy): Eukaryota > Metazoa > Chordata > Aves > Apodiformes > Trochilidae > Calypte > Calypte anna. The sequence continues at coordinate 10,321,083 of NC_044265.1, forward strand.
AGCAACAAGTACCACTTAAGATATGACTGACATCATTGCAAGGAAAAGCACATTTTTAAACAGAACACAAAAACAAAGTCTCTTCTATCATATAAACAAAGGACTGATTAAAGCGATAAGAAGATGTTATAATCCAAAATACAAATGTTTTGTCCTTTCTTACACCTCACTTTCTAGAAATGAGTAGAAGCTAATGTACTGCCTTGCTTTTCCCTGTGCTGCCTTATTCATCCTCATCCTCCCGTGGGGCTGATGCAGCTGTGGTTAACCCTGGGTACCAAACGTGGCCGAGCCACTGCTGGGGCAGGGTTTCAGCCTCAGTCAATGCATCATAATGTGCACTTTTAAACAGCATTGTCAGTTTCACTCTGTGCAAAAACCAAAGCAAGCTAATATATGAGAGGTGTTTATATTATGGGTGGTAAGTGTATTTTAAAACAACAGCTCAGCATTAGTACAAAGCAGACTGGACTAGAGCTGTGGGACCTGAGTGCTACTTGATGGACAGGCTGAGATCTCATTACTTTGTCTAATCTGTAGAAACAGATTAAAGGTTCTCAAGTGGTTAAAAGGAAAAATGATATGGTGATTTGCTAGTTGATTTTTGTGGCTCTAGACAGGAGAGAGGCAAATAAGGGACTAGAAGGAAGGCACAGACTCTGTGACCTTGAGGTTGAACAATCTTTGTGTGTCCTGAGTATGTTCTAGAGTCACTGAAATGTGGCAGTAAATTTTTGAACAAATGTCTTAAGTAGATTAAAATCTACTCCTCTTTTTAAAAAAAATTTTTTGTTTTGTTTTGTTTTTATTTTTTCCTGCAAAGGCTAACTCTGGAGAAAATTTAATGTTTTAAAATCTTATTTTCATGTGTTCAGCTGTAGATAAGATGATTGAATTAATGATGTAGATATAGATTTAATCTCGTTCATGTAGAATACTAAAACTCTGGCTTCTGGCTCTGAAAGCAAGAATCCTTTGGCAGTACTTTCTTTCACATCCAGTAAATTATAGATTTGTGTCTTTTTCCTCTTATGGCCCCTGTACCCATTGCTGAGAGTTGCTGATTGCTTTGGTGTCTTTTTTTTTTTTTTTTTTTTTTTTCCAGATGAAACAGTTCCTTAATGTGAAAAGACTTCATTGTCTTAACTGTTCCATGTTCTTGCATTTTTTTCAGCAGTAATAACAAAAAGGGGAATCATTAATTCTTTACACTTCCAGGAGGGCTTTATAAATGAGAGGCTTGAAGATTTTTTCCTTGACACTATTGCTCTCTCTTTCACTTGGGGTCTTTCTATTTGGGTCAGCAGATAGTGCAGGTCTTCAGCTCAGCACAGGATCCTCATGAGTGAAGGGTATACCTGTCTGTCTGTCTGTCTGTCCCAACAAACATAAATCTTTTGCTTGGGCATCCCAAGCAGCTGTGGTTCAGCTCTGTTCAGGCAAAGAGTTAACCAACTCCAATGCTGTGGAAACCTGGGGAAGTTGAAAAATGTAGCAGGAAGATAATAACAAAATACATGGTGTGGGAGACACGTGAAAGGACAGAATATTTTTCCAAGTTTTTTTTTTTTTCTTGTTGTTGCACCAGAAGTAAAAGGTTGTAAGTGACAGAACACTCCCCTTCTGTGCCTGCAACCCGAGCACTGCAGCAGGATAGGTGAACATGCAGATACCTGGATTGGTTTGACTCTAAATGTGAGAAAGCACAGAGTGAAGTAACAGCTGAAACGCTGAAAAAGAAATTAAATTTTTTTGTTCTTTTTTTTAGCTTTTAATGAGGCTGGTTTTAATACACCGGGGGCTCATTAGCGACTCAAAAACCGCTTTCAAGCTGGGCACCTCACAGGCAGCAGCTCTGCTTCTGCTCTCGGGGGACACCCTCAGGGCTGTGTCCCTGCAGCCCGTTCCAGTGGTGACATCTAGAGGACTTCAGCTCTCTGCAGCGGCCACAGGTTCACCCGGTTGGAAGGATGGCTTTCCAGTTTGCTGCTGGCAGCTAAACTAATTTCACAATGATGGAGCAGAGAAAAAGATTAAAAAACATTTTGCATGCACTTGTAACTGCCTCCTGGGAGAACACTGTGCTTTCCTTATGCTGCAGCTCATGCTGGAGCTTCAGATTTCATGAACTAAGGGTGTAAGCTGTACTGCTGCAAGTGAAGAGCAACATCTGTCCTGTCACTGCTGTGACTGATGGATTTACCAGGGACTGGTGCCTGTGGCCACCCTGGGACACAAGTGCCTGAGGTTAAGTGCCATGTGTGATGCAGGGCAGCAGCACCAGTTGTGCTCTGAGGAGCTTTTCCCACTGTTCCCCTCCCCATCACCCACAGTCTTGCCCTGGAAGCACTGCACAAAGAATCAGAGTGGCAACTGCCGTTGCAGCCCTGGTGAATTGATGCCTCTGTTCTCTGCAGTCCTAAGGAGAAGTGAGAGGACAACCAGGTAATGAGTCAGTGGGTGTATATAAAGAGAAGGTGTAAGTGGGAGCCTAAGCTCCTCTGCAGGGCTTCTGCTTCGCATTTCTTTGAGGCATGCCACTGCAGTACCTTCCTGAAAGCCCTGGGTTTGCTCAGCCTTCTTGGTCCTGGCAGTTCCAACTCTTTATCTTGGCTCTTGAGTGTCTTGGCACAGAGCTGTCGGGTGGAAGAGCTGCCAGGCTGCTCTGGGGCTTGCTGGAGGTGGAGATACCAGCCTTCACCTACCCTGTCTTGTGTGGCCAGCCATGCTTTCATGTTCAGTGCTTTTTTTACCAAGAAAGTAGCTCTCTTGTTTCTCTTCCATTTTCTCCTTTAAAGCTGCATGAGAACAATGCAGTCAAGCAGGCAGAGTTAGCCTGGCTCAGTGCTTCCATGGGAAACATTAAACTGCAGAAGAAACGATGAAGTCTTTACTGGTAGAATTTAACAACCTATTTACACTGGAGCCAACCAGGAGAGATTTACAAAGCTGTAAATAAGCTAATTATATTTTAAATTATTTCAAAACCTAAACAGCACAAACTACCTTTAAAATCAAAGAGCAGATTTGACTTTTAAGAAAGGAGGTTATATTTCGTAATGCTGTTGACCCAAGCATTTAACAAATATTTGTAAGGAACAGCGGAGAGAAGGATTTCTGAATATTTTTCCACTCAGAAAAGTAAATCAATGGTAGTCTTCATATCCCCCATGTCTGCCCCTTCAGTCCTTACTACTGTTAAAGTCCTCTTGTGTGTGCCTTTCCCATGTGCTCACAATACCTCCATGCTACTCTTTTGCTCTTTCTCTCACTTTCAGAGTGCTGCAGGCACATTGCTGCCCGGGTGGGCCGGGCACTCTCTTTGCAGAGTGTTTCTCAGAAAACCCCTTGGGCTGCACAGTCAGACTTGGAACTTGCCACACTTTGAGCATTAGTCACTTAAAAAACAGGGGCCTGTAATTGCTTCATCACTAAGCCTGACAGAGCAGTGGGTAGCACTGTTACCCATTTCAGTTAAGTCTTGTGTTAATTCTGTGAATAAGAGCACTGACATATGAGTACAGTATTTGCAGGACAGGGCTTTTAACCAAAGCAGGATGCTGGCTAAACTCCAGGACATCCAGTTGTTCTTTGCTTACTGCACTGAATATACAGTTGTATTATCAGAATTGTACATCTGAGTAAGACCTTGCTAGTTCAAGTGAAACACTTTGCTCTTACTTGTTTTTTTCCAAAAGGTTGGTGATCTTTTCAGACACTGATTCAGAAATGACTGTTCATGTCCTATGGGTTTAATTAGTCACGTGGAGTGAACAACATGCTTGCAGTGAAGCACACAGCTTCTTCAAGCTGGTTTCAGCCTCCCCCCCTCAGCAAGGCAATTTGTGCTCTCTCTGGCTACGAGGAGAGCCACAGAACTGGGAGGATGATTGCTGGGAACTGCACGTTTCACAGGGAACATGGTGCATGGCCAACTGTGTAGGAGGCCCTGAGCTTATAAACTGATTTGACCCTGCCCAGTGGACAGTACTGTCTATGAATTACTTATCACCCCTGGATGCCAGCCAGTGTTATTGCAGCCTTGCTCGCCCAGTTTCTGCCCTCAGGCACTATCTCAGCGCATGAAACCAGCCGGGTTTGTTTTTTCCTACCTTGGTTGATAAGAGCCAACAGATGTCAGTGCAGCCTGACTAACAGGAGACCGCGTTCTGCTCAGGGCTCTGCCTCTGCAGAAATATCCCTCGGTGGGAGCTGCACCATCAGAGAGCTGCAGCACGCCTGGGATAGGGGGAGAATGGTGCTGGGAACAGTGTGAGTGTGTTAGGGGAGGCTGGAGAGGCTCTCACGGCTAAAAATACCCTCCCAAGTGTTTTTAAAAACACATTCGAGGGTCCTTATAAACACACAGACTTTTGTTGACAGAACAAGACTGCTCATTTATGCTGTGTATTATCCTTCAAAACCTGCTCTAAGCAGGGAGTCCCATGACAGCCCTGGCTTGCTAAAGGTGCCACAGTGAGCTTAACAACAAACGTGTCACTTTATCTGCTGGAGAGGGATGGAGGGGAAGCAGGAAGTGTCTGCAGGCTGTAGGAAAAGCAGTGAAAGAAATTGAAATAATCTGTTTTATCAAAATATTGCTTTGTTGTTTTCACAAGTGCAATCCCAGTGGCTTTCTAGCCCAACTTGTGGCACCTCTTACACAGCAGGATAATGCTAGATATGTGTACAAAGCCCTGTAAAATCACTGGAACTGGATTGGTCCTCTGTACTAGTAGAAGATCTGCTGTAGTGGCTTCTGAAAGGCAGGAATTTGGCACTGTGCTTTTTTTCCACCTGATGCCATAAATATTTTTTCAGGTGACAGCTCTAGGACTCAGAAAGCCACTGTAGGGAAACTCATACATGGTCAGTGGTCAGATTAAAAAAAAAACAAAAACACCCCCCCAAAAAGAAAAAAAACCAAACCAAACCAACAACAACAAGCACAGGAAAATATTTTTATATTCCTGAAGGAAAACTTGGAGACAGCACTGAAAACCAATATAGTCAAACTGTAATAGACAGAGTGAAAACTTTGTACTTTGGATAGAGGTACCGGCTGGTTCTGTGCTCAGTGAAGCCAACTTGTCGGGGAGCAGTAAGTCTCCCCAAAGCACAGACTCCTGTTACTACTAAAATACACCTACATGAGTACCTTCAGAAGTTTGCAGGAGGAACAGACCCAGGAGCAAACAGTCACACTTTAATGTAGACCCACGATGTCAGTTTGAACTCAAAATGCTGTACTCTCAGGTACAGATAGTCAAGTCCCTGTCACCTCTGAACCCTTCTTATTGCCGTGGCCACGCTTTTGCCTTTCATTCCATTTTCAGGACCAGAGAGGACAAATTCTGGATGAGGTGATGAGGATGTCATGGGAATTTATTCAAGATAACTAACAACTGCATGCAGTCAATCAGGATATTAGTAACTTGGATGCTTATCTATACAGTTACACACACCAAAGTGCACAGCTTTACTCCTAGAGTCCAGAACTTCAACCTCAAGCTTATGGGTACCAAAGATGGACTGGAAAAGTATCAATCAGAACGGACATTTAGACGGACTGAAAGCCTGCTCTGCAGTAACAGTAATACAGCATTTACTGACCCTGTGTGTAAGACATTTTAGGAGTGCTAAGACATTTTATATATGAAATATAATTCAAATGCAGCTAATTCTACCCTTTGTTCCTTATTGGTATATCATGTTGTTTATTTTAGAGATGAATTGGCTTTTAAGGGGAGGGTGGACTAGATGACCTTTAAAGGTCCCTTCCAACCCAAACTATTCTATGACTCTATGAATCTCTGGCTGAAATTAGGCACTTAGTCACCCTTTTAAATCTAGATTTCAGTGTAGGAAACAGAGGAATGACAACAAAGTAAGTATTGACCTGAAGTAAAGGACCAAACAGAGACCAGATGGAACCTGATTCAGCTGAAATTAATGGGAAACACTTGCAGCCTGTAGTGGGTGTTCAATCATACAGACACTGAGCAAACTTCTCAAATGTAGATTCTTCTCCTCATGCCCTAGCAGCTTTGTTTCCAAAGTGGGTGGCATGATTTATTTTTCAGGGGTGCTCAGCACCCCACCTGGCTCCCACCACACCATGAACAGCAGTTACAGAGCCCCATGGAAAAGCTAAATCCTTTCCTTGAGATGCCTTGAATAAAAGTGCCAGGCTGCAACCACCCACCCTGGGAAACTGAGTACAGACCAACACCCTGGAGGCAGGACTGCATGTGGGAGGGCAGTGCCGGGAGCTCACGAGTGGGTCTGACACACAAGTATTTTGCAACAAGGAGTGAACACAGCTTGGATAGATCACTTACGGTAACAGGGATGGGAGTTTGAGTTCAATCAATTATTTTCCTTCCCAAGGCACAAATAAATGCAAATTTTACTCATTTACATTTCCTTGCTGACATATTTCCTGGTGTTGATCCAAGTTTTTTTGCTTATGTGTTCTTGTCTCTTCTTTTAATGCTGCAGTCTCAGTTATTGCCTCTCTTCCTCAGTATTTTTTGCATTCCCAGATGGCCCACTCTACTTTTTAATCTCTTCACTTTTCCTCCCCTGTTGCAGATGGTAGCAGCAATAGAATAAAAATATAGAGAGGTTTTTAGCCTAGTGCTCAGGGAAAGGCAGCTCTCCATTCCCTTCACTCACTGCTGGGTGTCAGGCAGAGGCAGAGTCTGAAGTCATCCCCACTCTGCTTGGCTGACAGAGGAGCGGGATTGGTGGAGGAGATGTATGGAGGAGTAACAAACTGAACAGCTATGACAGTGCTGGAGACTCAGTGCTTCAGCAAGCTCTCTGATGGCCCTAGTGTAGCAAACTTCTCCTGGACTGGTACAGCTGTACCTTGTCCTAACAGGTAACTGAGCTTTACAAGATCTTACTTTAGTACACATGGAAAGTTTCTTCTTGTGATGTTCTGTGCTTAAGGAGTTTGAATGAAGCTGCCATGAGTGATTTGTGGTTTGTTGGGCACAGGTGCAGTGGGGTAGCTATGTAGTCAGTGTCTGTAGGCATGACCAGTGTCCTTTAGAAATACATATTTTTAACTGCATTTTGTGAAGCCCTCTTAATTTGTGCTTTTAAGCCTGAATCTGCCCCACACTATCCACAATCCAAGCACCATGTGGATCAACAGTATCCATACAAGGCAGGAGATGGTTTGATCTTCAAAGTAATTTTCTCTGTCTTTGAAACTGTGAGTCATTTCAAAAAGCTGCCAGTCTGTGCCATGAACTCTTTACTCAGATGAAATATGTGACCTTATCCTTGCTGTCACTTTTTGCCACAAAATAAAACTGGTGTAAGTTGGGAAGCCAATGAACTGTTCCTCTGACATTGTTGAAAGCTGTAATTTTACATCTATACTGTAACTATAGGCAGGGCTAGTACCAGTTTACCAAGATGTGAAATTTCTGACTTCCTGAAACAAGTAATTCATAAGTTTTGTCAGTTTTTCTAGGGGTTTTGAATAATAGGATGTCTTCCACTAGACTAAGCCTGTCTTCCACTTCTAAATCCTCCTTAATTTCAGATTTCTACTTCAGATCATCTCCAGGATAGACATTACATCAAAGATAGACTTGGTGTGTTTTGCAGGACTTGTCACCTGCTTGGAAAGATTTTCCAAGTAACAAATTGAAGATGGACTCATCTTAGACTTGTCTTGCTATTAACTGCACAAGCAGGAAAACTCTGCTTGTCTACCTACAGAGCCTGAGAAACAAATTCACAGGCTGAATGCTGCTTTCTAGTTTCACATTTTACCTTTTAGGGTACCTTGGATTTTATTTGTTTAAGTTCACAGGCTTTAAGAGTTTGCTTTCTTTTTGCAGGTGTTACATCAATAGATCCCCACAACATAGCCTGCTTCACAGAGCTGTCCTGTCTGTAAGTACAACCTTCCTCTTGTTTCAGTGCCTCTTCAAAAAGCACAGGAAGAAAGAGACAACTGCTGTTAATAATGAATAATAGGCTGAGCTTTATATTTTCTTGGTGTAGTACATTCTCAGGGGTGTGCTCATCAGAAGGATGAACCCTCAGTCCCACAGGAAAAGGATTGCAGCAATAGAGACAGAGAGTAAGCTGGGGGCATCTCAAGCCTGATTAATTCCTGCAGCATGCAGCAACTGTTGCTGAAGCCTGACCTCACAGTGATGTGTAGAGTGGACTTGTCTGCTGTATAATGATTTTGTTTGTACACTTACTAATTGCTAAAACAGCCAGGCAGCAGGGTATTGATTAGGTACCTTGCATGGTGCATAGGCAACATGGAAAATGGGAAGGTGTTCTCTGCTTTTCCTCCAGAAAGAGACATACTGACTTTCCATGACTTATAGGAGTGAAGAGGAATCAGGCCATCAGTTAACAGAAAATGAGTCAAATTGGAATAAACTTATTGAAATAATTGACATCCTTCCTATGAGGGACACACACACACAGAGTATCTTCTCATGGAGATACTTCCTGGGCATGATGATGCTGCCTTACCCCAAACTCACAGACCACTTTAACACACTTCCTGAACTTTGTTCTGGCATCCCCACTTGCCATCGCTGATTGTTCCTGGAACAACTCTGGGAACAGGAAACCAGGAGACAGTTTGCAGAGAAACCTGAGCTCCCTCCTGAAGGACAGGGCTCAGGGTGAGCCTCAAGGAGAGGCAGTGGCTGCCTGCTGGGAGCACTGCTCCTCCTCTGCTTCAGCCCTACATCAGATGGGTTGATTTAAAGGCCAGGTCCCAAGACTAGATGTAACAAAAGGCACAAAAAAATGAGAGCTGGTCAGCTCACCTGGTTAACAGTGACCTCCGTAGGCAGCTCTGCCCTTTCTGCAGGGCAGCTTCTACCCTGTCAAAACTATCCTGAGTCAGCAATAGAAACACCTGAAGGTTTCATACAGGATTTGACCTGCTCAGCCTTTTGGATGGTGTTATTAAAGAAGGATCAGAGAGTCATTGCAGCCCTCTTAACAGATCTGTCTGCTGCGACAGACTCACAGAACATCTTGAAAGAAATTTATATCAAGAAGACATCTAACTTGTGAGAAAGCCTTAAAGAAGAAACCAAGGTTTCAGTGAGAACTACCCAGGCTATTTGCAGAAGGTAGGCTATGGCACAGAGAGCTGGTTGGAAAGCTCTCACTCCAGAGTGCAGGATGTGTGGCCAGGCCCAAGAGAGGATTAGTCATATCATAAGTGAATGTTCAGAGCTGGCCGGAGATGAGTATAAAACACAGTATGACAAAGTTGGCAGCACTGTGCATGGAGCATGCTGCCAGAGAGGGGGATATTGCCACAACCAGCATCATCACCCAAAGCCAGGTAAATTGATAGCAACTGCAGAGGTGAACTTGAAATCTGTTGTTAGGAAGTGGATGTGGTGCCTCAAGAGAGGGGGAGAGTAAGAGAGCAAGCTCCATCATTAACTTCTCCACTGGATGATGGTGTCGATAGAAAATAACAAGAAGGCACTGGCAAATATGAGTGTGTGTGTGGCAGGAAGTGAAAAACTGGGTATGAAAATGGCACAAGTCTCAGTGTCACGTCCTAATTTCCAGTGGGCTGAGGAGCTGATGTGGACACTGCTCAGCTGCTGTGTCCAAGCTGGTCACAAACTCTCCAGTGGACCTGGGCTCTTCCCTCCTGCTGCACCATCCCCACTACATGCCAGAGGCTGGCGCGTCACCTCAGATCCCGACCCGGATCCGCAGCTGGGGCAAGAGCCTCACCGAGGTCGGTGTGAAAACTCAAAACCAGCGATCACTACGGCGGTTCGTGGTGCTAGAAATGTGAAGAGCCGACCCACGGCTCACCGGCTGCCCCAGCCCCAGCCGTGCCTGCCCCGGTGGCTTCCCCCACGGGGCAGTAGCGAGAAGCGGAGTCCTCTGAGCCAAAAGCCGGCCCGGCCGCAGCGGGACACCGGCACCTTCACCCCGGGGGAGCAGGAGGGGCACATGGGGGGGGGTGCGGCTGCCGTGCCCCCCTCTCCCCTCCCCGCCCGGAGGCTGCGGCTGGGGCCGCTTTCCAGAGAATACGGTAAACATGTCCGCATCACGTGTGGCCGCTGCGCGGGGGACCGGCCGAGGGAGGGGCGGGCCGGGACACCGCGCTCCGCAGCCCCGCCGGAGCGGGGACACTTTAAGAGGCCGCCGGGCGCTGCCGCCTCGCCCTGCCCGGCGGAGAGCATGTCCGCGGCTCGGTAGGGCGGGCAGCTCGGGCACCATGGGGCTGTGCTACAGCCTGCGCTCCCGCCTGGCCGCCGCGCACCCCTCTGCACCCTACGGCAGCCGCGGCGAGGCGGACATCCCCTCCTCGGCGGCGGCGGAGCACGGAGACCCGCAGGTGCGGCACCGGCTGCGGCAGGACCTGGTGGCTAAGGAGCGGGCGGACAAGAAGCGGAGCAAGAGCATCGACAAGACGCTGAAGGCGGAGAAGCGGGAGTACAAGCAGACGCACCGGCTGCTGCTGCTCGGTGAGCGAGGGCGGGAGCGGGGCGGCTCGGCAGGTGCGGGGCGGCCCCGAGGCCGCTGTCAGTGCCGTTATTCTGCGGCCCCGCGCTGGCGGAGTGGGCGGCGGGGGGCGGGCCGGACCGGACCGAACCGGGCCGCGCTCACGCGGGGGCCGCGCCTCAGCCTTGCCGGGCGGGTCAGCCCCGGGGGGGTTCTGGCCGGGGATCCTTCGACCGCGATGGGAGCTGGTAGCCAGCGCGGTGGAGGTAATGTTCCTCCTCAACCCCCGAAATGTACCTGCCCGGTCCCCACAAAGGTGTCGTGTCCCCTCCCCCTCCCCTCTCCAAATAGTGGTTGACATAAAATCATTCACTGGGACCACAGGAAAAAGAAGGTTCTTCAAGCTGGTGCAGTTTTTCTGCACACGGGAAGCCTGTAAGTTTTGATATGTGGGTTAAATTCTTTGCCGTCGCCTTCTCCGCCTCCCAAAAATACACACCGGGGAAGTTTCAGCCAGTCAGGCTGAGGCTTGATTGATTCATCCCTGCCTTGCGCTGGCACCTGCCCACTGCATGGCAGCTTCCCCGCGGCTCTGCAGGGCTCCCAGGCTGGAGATGCTCCTGCACGGTGGACGCCCTATGGACGCCCTATGGAAAGGCACCTGCTCCTTACTTCGCTGTGCTGTGTGATGCTGGAGTTTGTCTGTGGTCATAGGAAGTTATGTATTTTCCTTCAGGTAAGTCAGAGGAGTTTAGGAATGTCTCCACTCTTCAGCCTCCCAGCAGGCTGTAGGTGGACCACAGGTGATCTCTCAAGTGGACTGCTGAATTCTGAACATCTTGGAATAATAGAGAACATGTTCAAATGTCTGCAAGTAACTTAAGAGCCTTCTACCCCCACACTGAGGTGCATGTGGTACCGTGTGTGATAAATGGGGAGATTTGGTCCTGATCTTTTTGGTATGTGTTTGTAACCTGTAACAGCAGAGGTGAATTTTAAAGAGCTATAGAAAATAATACTGGATATTTCTGTGTCTTAGTGGCGAAAGTTTCTATTCTAGATTTACAGCCTCTTTTGATGAGGTCGTAGCTACACTGATGTCTGTTTAGATTTAGAGAAGGGGGTTGAGCAATGCTTGTGTGAAGACTAAAGCTTGTATCCTCTGACTGAGCTGGTTTAGAAATCACACCTCTAACCAATGTGGCTTTCCTTTTAAACATAGATTGTGCTGTAGGTATATTACCATTTTCTTTTTCTTTTTTTTTTTTTTTTTTTTTTTTTTTCTTACCCATTTTGAATTAGTTGTGTAGTCAGTAAGTGCTTGAAGAAGGAGGTGTAAGAATTGTTTTTTCTTTCTAGATTAAATAATTAGGAAAAATATGGTAGGACTAATTTTGATGTTAATCTGGAAGTCTTTAAAGTCAAAAAAGATATCTGGTATGCTGTAATTGCAGTAGGCAACATATCAGTTGCCTGATTTTTAATACTGCTTTCAACATCTTGTGCCACAGAACTGCTTTTTTTGAAGAAATTACATTAAACATAGAGTGGGTTAAACAATATATTTTATCAGATTAAAATTATCTATGGTGAAGCCAGCAGAGAGAGCACTCTTTGTTGAAGTACTGATTTATAAATCTGATGGATATGAGTCAGTGTTATGCTGGCAGTGGTTTATTACATTTCAGCCTGTACTTGAATAGCAGGAAGTCACTTTTTGGCCCTCTTGTAAATCTTGGGATGCCTAAGAGACCCATTTCCCTGCTCCTTGCTGAGACTGTCAGTTTTCCAGTTAGCTTCCTTCCCTTGCTGCTTCTCCCGTGTATCTTTCTTGCTCTCTCCATTACTTTGTGAATTTTTGTTTCTAAACTGGAAAGAGATGTTTGGGGTATGTTTGGCTGTACTTTATGTATGTCTGCAGGTGTTGCTGCCACAGCTGAGTGTCTCTGTGTTTAGATGCTTATGGATTGCGTGTGGAAATAGCACAGGACACTAACATTGAATGAGGGGAGCAGGAGCATCTCACTGGGATTTAAAGCTTGCAAATGAGTCTTCTCCTAAGGAATGGAGTGAGTGTGTATGTGGGGGAAAGAATGACCAAGTGCAGAACCAGGGATGTCTCCTCATTTAGAGTTGAAGTCTCAGTGGCAGAACCTGAAACCGTGGTTTCTTGTGCTCTCAGCTTAGGCTGATGTGCTCCTGCAGGAGCCTATTGCTGACATGAGCAGCAAAGGTTACCACAGGTTTTTGCTTTTTCTTTGAGAGTAACAGAATTCAAATTAAAAGTGCACTGATGCTTCAGGTCTGATTTGTCCACAAGACTAAATTATTTTTAACATATGGCTGTGTTAGCTCATGTTCTTTCAAGGGCTGCAAAGTTGCCTGCAGGTGGTTTGATGTTCCATTGTATAAACAGACTTCACAGCTGTAAGCTCTACTCTGTTACTCGGTGTTCCTCCCTGTAGTTCTCTTAAGCATGACTGATACATTTGTTCCCTTTTGCAGTTCCTTTTTTGGCAGGAAAGTTCCTTGATCAGGGTGCTCATGGATGTGCAGCGCATGGGTGTAATTACTCAGTGGATGTATATATGTCCTTTTACTTGATTTTAGGTCTCATAATTTTTTTCAATCCTTTTTCATCACCAAATATGAAAGTTCCTGAAACTTCCCTTAATTTCAGTGGAGCCAAGATCTTGCAGCTGCTCTATTTTTGAAGCAGTAATGTGACTTTGTACTTAAAGGAGAGTAGTTTTTTTGCTCTGTTTTTATGAAAGGAAAATACATAGTCAGGTGTAATCTCATTGGATTTTATTTAGCATACTGTAAAAGCCACAATCTCAAGACTAGTCATTGTTATGTTGGCCATGTGGTGCAAATTCAGGGTTACTGCTGGGTATTGAGGGCGATTTTCAGTTCTTGGGGTTGGTTTTTTGTTTGAGAACAATCTTGGCTCTAAAATTAAAAGTGTGTGCTTATGGGGGAAAGGATTTGAAACTTTGCCATAAACAAATTCCATTCTGCATTTGCTTTATCACTGAGGATAGTAATGTGGTCCTCTCTCTTTTTTCTAAAACTATCTTAACATATAATATATGAAAACAAAAAATTGTTGTTGAACTTGGGATGGTCTCCTCTCTGTGCTCTGCCAATCTTTGTGTACTTAATTTTTTTCACTCTCCTCATACACCTACCCGTGTAAAAAGCACATGTAGCTTATTGTTGTATTGAAATAGAAGCATGGATATCAATATAGATGTCTAAACTAAACTACAATATATAAAATAATGGCCATTCTGAATCTTGCCTGCATCAGTGCTTAAGTAAAAACGTTTTAACAGAAATATTTATATTGGTACAAATATGAATACAGAGCATGCAAATTTGAAATTTTTATAGGGGGAATATGTTATATGGGAAGAAAAACATATTTTAAAGAGCTAGGAAACATCAGCATGAAGGCTAACCACAGTCACCCCCTCTGTGTGTATGCTGCATGGTAAGCCCCTCCATAACATATAATTAAAGACTGTCTTGTATGGTTTACATTGTATTTTTTTTTCCACAGGGCTTGTACTTCATTCAGGGCACAAGATGGATGTTGTGCAGTGAATGAGTGGCTATTCAATATTCTTATCCTCCTCATACAATGTGTCACCCTGTGCCCTATTTACGACACACCATCCATACCCTGTTCTGAATAAAGAACTGTTGAACTCCTCATGGGCTTTTCTGTAGTACTGATCACTGCAGAGACAGAATACTTCATAAATGTCAGTGCCCAGAACTGCTGCAAAATGAGGTGGTATCATTCTCTCTCTCTCTTTTGTGGCTGCTGGAGAGGGAAATGCCACTATAGAAAACCTAACTCTAAAATTGCCCAGCTACCACTGGTTTTATGTGCCCAGTCTTTGTATAGTGCTAATTTTTCTCCATATTACTCAGCTTTTTTTAAATAATACTTCATGCATTTAGAGCATGGGACCTTATTGGTGTGCATACTCAGCACTTTTGCAAGGTGAGCTCTAGGTGTAACCCAGGGAGTGAGAAGCCCAGCTGGGTGCCTGCTGTGGCAGCTGAGTGTTGTTCCAGCATCCATGGCAGCTCTGCGACAGAATGAGGCTGCTCTGGTTCCCCAAGGCAGCATTTAATCCCACAGGATATTCTTTCTCCTGCTTCTCTCCAGGATCAGTCAGGTGAGGAGGGGAAGACACAGTTTTCTAGGCTGGTGTATGCTCAGGCACTTGATGAAATTCCATCTCATGGGAGTTTGCCTTTGCTGATAATAGTTTTACTTGCTTACAACTGATTTATTTTTTGTGTCCCATCTATTGTGAGCCAGAAGAGGGGGCATATACCCTGCAAAAAAGTGTGTGATCCTTATTAGCAGATGCACAGAACAGAACAGATTAAAAGTATAGAGTGCCTTTATCCTCACACTTCCTAACTCTTGAGAGCAAGATTTTTGACACTAAACATCTTATACCAAGTTGGTGTTTAATTTCCCCTTTAAGGAAAGTAGGAAAACCTGGGTTCAATCCAAGGGGGTGCTTGTGATGTGTCTTGTAACAAAGTTGCTCTGCTGGACAGCCTGCCCCCCACACTAGCAGGGCAGCACTGCACGGTTGTTCTCCAAATGGATTGTCATTAGTGGTGAAAGAATTACAATATTTTCCAATAGGGTTTCCAGTAATTACCAGATACTACAAGAACACTTGGACATGAGAATCTCTGTGGTTTCTCTCTGCCCAGTACTTTCCTGGGCAGACATGACAATCTTGCTGTGGACACTGGGAGGTGGTACACTAATTATAGGTCTTCCTTGACAATGAAGAGCCTTTGCAAAATGAGTCTTACTCTGTTCCTACTGCTGTATACAAAATGTGCTCTATGGTATAGAGTGTTTCCTCTTTGGTTGGCTATAAACTGAGATCTTCTGATTCTGGAGTGTGTTAACTCTGAACAAAAATACTGGGAGAGCTTTGCAAACTGTTTACCTGGCATACAAGCAATGCTGGCTCCAGGACCTGTGGTGTGATTTGGTGAACGTTCAGTGAACCTCAGAGCATCGTAGCATCTTCAGCACTGGCACCTCTGTGCTTTACATCACTCAGGAAGGTAATTTCTCTCCTGCTTCCATTAAAAATGTTGATAGAAAGGAGACAGTCAAGCTATTCACCATTCCCTGCTTTTTTCTTTCGTTTGGGGTTTGTTTGTTTGTTTGTTTGTTTTTTAATTTCTGATCTTGACTTCCTCACTTTTTCCTCGCACCACCTCCTCATAAACAAAGAAATCATTAGCCTCAGCCAGACACATAGTGTGGAGACTGTCAGCTAGCATATTTGAAGTCTTGCAAAATTTAGCTTCTTCAGACTGGGTCTGGCAGTGGAAGGTGTCAGGAAATCTAGAGCAGCACTGCTATAAAAGTGGTTTGATGAAGAGCTTGTAGTGGGTGGCATGCTGTATTGGTGCTACAGCATTTAAATCTAAAGGGTGGGCTTTCTGGTGCTAATCCCTCTTGCTCTATGTCTCAGTGAGCTTCTTACATAGAAATGTGGGCCAGCTTTGCACAAAATATTGGTGCCTTTCCAGTACTTTATGCCCTTGAACAGCTGCATGCAGAGAACACCTTGGCTTCTGGAGCTCCACTTGTGCACAGGCATCTAACAAGATGTTGAAGTGTGTTAGCTAGCAGTCCCAGCTTGATCAAACCATGTAGTGCCTGGAAAAAAGGGTTAGTAGTGATCCCAACAGAAATGTGGGATCACACATCTCCACACATCTCCATAAGGTGTGTTCACATTCATTGAGAAAAAACCTTGGAGAGCACAGTTAGTTCTAATTACATACAGTTCTTTCCTGGCTACCTTAAATTTAGAGAGTGTAGTTGTTCAAAAGTAGTGTAATTTTAATTTCCTTTTAATTGCTATAATTTAGAAAAGGCAGGGGAAAAGTCTTGGCAGTTCTGTGGAGTGAAGACAACTCAGGGTTTTGTGATAAGAAAGGCCAGTGACCAGGCATATAAATCCATAATACTTGAGGTACTCAGACCTGAAGGATGCGTCTCAAGATTGAACTCCATTACTTTTATTGTTCCCCTGATGGTCAATGAAGCATTTGAGGAACAAGCCACAGTATGGTTTATAAATACTTCAGTGGAATTTTTCTTTACTTCCTCTAATGTGTTATCTCTATAAAGAAAATCCGCAGTGTCTGTCTCTGAGCAGCATTTTATAAGATTTGCATGTCACTAAAAAAAAGAATGAATATTCTCTGCATTGAGGAGTGTGAGGTGAGTGAGGAGGCAAGGGGTGTTAAAGAGATGTCAGAAAGTCAACAGTATTTAATTTGACCACTGAAGGAAGTAGATGCTGAGAAAGATGGGCTGGTTCCTAAGAAAGAATAAGATGAAATTTTATAATTTACAGCTTCTGCTGCAGTGTGCTGGGAGAGGGGGCGAATGCTGGAATTCCTGGGAAAACCCAGCCAAATTCTGAGTCAGGAGGAAGAGCTGGGGAGCTTCCTCCAACTGAAGGACTATTCCTTCACCTTTTCCCCACCCTAAACACGATTAAATCTTGTTGCAAAGAGGGATTAAAATATAAAATATTAAAATCAGACAGCACACCAACCAACCAAACCTGGTGCCTCCCATCCCCTGGTATGTCTCCATCCCAGAAAGCTGAGCTTGGCACTAGGCTGTCAGTGTATTCAGCACTATTTTCAGAAACCAAATCCCACAGGCTCCTACCCCAGCGCAGCTTCATGCAGGTTTGTTTGTGTGTAGCAATGCTGCTGCCACTTTGTGACTTTGCTCTCAAGGAAGTCTGTTGGGCTCAGTGGAAAAACAAATGAAGGGAGGGCCCAGCCCCTCACCCATCCTGTGTGTACCCTGTGTGGGGATGGCTGGTGGGAGGCATTCTCCAGGCTCCAGCTCCACAGATTGTAAGAAAGCTGGAAAGCTTTTTGTCACAGACTAGTTGGCACTTGTGAGTGCTCAGATTAATTTCCTTGCAAATGAAAATAACTTCAGAACTACATGTTTACTGTTGCTCCATGTTCTTTCTCTTTTTGTGAAGGCAAAACCCGCAAAGTACCACAGGGAGCAGGCTGACTTCTTCACCCCTGTTGAGGCTGAAGGGGATCCATCTTCCCCTCCATCTGCCTTTTTATGATGAAAGGGGTCATGAGGCAGTGCAAAAAACAGGCTTATACCTCTGGCTGAGTGAGTGAAGAGCAGCTACAGGTTTAATTTCTGTGGGTGGCCCTGACTGGTGTCTGTGCTACATCTGCTCATATGGTGCTACATCTGGGCACCATTCAGAGAGCATGGTTGCCATCTCCAAGGAAGGCACACCTGGTGTTACTCTGAGTTTCTACTCTGGTCCCCAGGTCTCCTGGGTGTAGAACCTGGGCTGTGCCTGATGAGCAGCTCTGGAGGGGAGATGCTGCTGCAGAAATGAGGAAAAAAACCAAAAAAGAAAAAGTCACTTTGTAGGGTTTGTCTGCAACTTTCTCAGTTACACCCTTTATATGTGTTACACCACAACCTCTTCCTCTTCCCCTCCCCACCACCTACTGAACAAAATTTTTAGTTTGTGGGCTGTATTTGTTTGGCTTTTCATTTTTCCCAGTTGTTTTTTATGCTGAAATTTCAAGACCACTGGTTAGCTGGGAGGTTTTCCGGAGTACTGGGGAATTTGTGGGACTGGGACTTTACAAGGGAGAGAAGTGGAGACACTGAAGATAAGACCATGCTATTGTGTTCTGAAAATTTGCATTCAGATTTTGCTTTTTATAAATCCCAGTTAAAAATGGCTGCTTGGAAGAAAAATACTGCACAAAATACTCTCTTAACACTTTCCATTCCTTTTCTTTATGCAGGAGATTCGCAGTTTGATAGACCCGATTTTTCTCTGGTGATTAAAAAACATATAACAAATAACTTTTAGACTGTAAAAGCTGAAAGATGGTTTCTCTTCTAAGCTTAATTCTTTAATACTACCCATGCTCTCATTTCTCTCAGCTTCTATGAAGCTTTATCTCTTGTCTGTAGCATGTTGTGGGTCTAGGGTGTGAGTGATGCAGGACTTGATTTGCAGATCTTTCAGAGGTGTCTGTATTTAAAAAAAACAAAAACAAACCCAAAACACTAAGACATTCACAAGGAAAATGCTCTTTCTTGTCTGTCTTTCCCCAAAACAAAAATATAAAGCTTTAGTGGCTAGTCCTTAAAAACGCATAGATCCTTTTATCCAAAAGCACCACATGCACTGCTGTTGGGAAGTCGGAAGCAATTTGCAAAAGCCTGTCTTATTAGCAAAATAGATGAAACGGGTGAAATTTCATCCTTGGCCTTTGGATCAAAACCAGGATTTTCAGTCTTGCAGACTCCCTTGCAGTCCTGGCAGTTTCAATGGGGTTATTCAGCAGAGGGAGGGCTGTGGCAGCCGTCCCCTCTCGGGGCCTGGGGGTGACTGGTGCTGCCGGGGTGTGCTCCATCCCCAGGCAAGGCATGGTGGCACACCATGAAATCCTGCTTAATCTACTCCAGTGCAGAAACAGCCCATTCAGCCTGAGTATCACTATCAGGCCCAAACTGGTGTTTTACTGCACAAAGATGTTTAAGAAAATGTTATTTTTAAGCTCCCTCTGCCATCGAATTATTCTGTATTAGAAGGTGTGCGAATCTGTTGCTTCTAGAAGGTGTCTAAGCAAAAACCAAGTACTGCAAAGATATTTACCATTCAGGCATATTTTTGGGAGGGGGATGAGGAAAGGCCTGATAAGTTATGCACTTGACCACATGTAGTTAAAAATATTATTTGGAATATAAACTTCCTTGTCTGAAGACGAGCTCTATGCACGGAGTCAAAAAGCACAAAAAGCAGTTCTCCTCCTGGCCTCCATAAGTATACCTTAATGTTGCTGAATCCTGGAAATTATGCAGGGCATGCTTTTTAAATGTTGATTTTGACTTCTTGCCTGGGACCAAGTGTAAAGTCTTTCCAAGGAAATACTTAGAAGACTTGCAATGAAACCCAAAAGCTGCTGCCAAACCTTAGTTTTTAGAAAGGGAGTAGGGGGCAATCCAGACTGTTAAAAACTTCCAGTTGTTTGTAATTAAATCCACTTCTTCTGTGCACAATAAACATATACTTAGAAAAAGATCGTTTTACATAATACTTATGTGGTTTGCTGCTCTTCTTCAGCTGCTAAAAATCAAGCAGTAGGTCTGCTATTTTAGTCTGGAAAGGTTACTGGAAGCTGGGAAGCCAGGACTGATGCAGCTGTGCCACCGCAGTGGCACGTATCCATGTATCCAGCAGTGACACTGAGCCAGGGAATCCTTTTCTCATTGTGCACCATCTTTCCCACCTCTAACTAGCTGAAGTTTGTTTTGGATTGACAGGGATGAGAATGAGGAGATAAAAATATCCTATTGGCATGTCCCTCCTCACCAGCAGCAGCACCACTCGTGGCTTTGGTGGAGGCTGTGGGATTGCAGGAACTTCTCATCATTCTGCTTCCTTCTTGGAGGGCTGGCAGGAGACAGGACCACTAAATCCTCACCGCTCTCCCCACCCTGAGGTTGGTCTGCCACAGTTCATTCAAGACAGTTTCAAGTCTTCTGTCTTTGTTCATCTGAAGGATGAGATGTGTGGGCTGGAAACAGCAGCAGCTCTTGCAGATGGCAAGAGCTTCCTAGATGGCATTTAAGAGACACCCCTGGGGCTGAACCAACTTGTAGGTCTGTCAGAGCCCATCAGATAACCCCTCGTTGGGGCACAAACTGGCCAAAGCTTTAGTGAAATTTTATACCCCCTTGTATAGAGGACTGCCATCAGTCTGTGTGAGATTCATGTCCTGATGTCCTGGAGAAAGGAGTTGGTTTGGTCTGTGGAGCAGCCCATCTCTTGTCTTTTGTCAGTATTCCAGTCACCTCCAGTTTTGTTGATATTGTTACTTAATGTTAAAGATAAAATTCTGTTTTTGTATATACATGTTTGTTATGGCCACAGAAGTGCCATCACAGCTTTCAGTGCAGGCACCTTGATTTTGCCAAGCAAATTGGCAAAGAAATTTCTGATTTTTAATTTAATTAAGTTGCTTATAAACCCAGGTCTTCTCCCTTTGTTCTTTATATGCTGTTTGATATATGCACAGACACCTAGCCCTAGCCAGGGGTTCAAATGAGGGCAGAAGGCTTCTTCCACCAATGATGGACACAAACTTTGAGAGCCCTGCCCAGTGCATGTGACTTTCCTGCCTTAAGCCTCTTGCAGGTGGCAGTGCTAGCAAAATAAACCTGTGAGTTTATCCAGGAGGCAAGTTTTGCCTTTACCCTTGGCAAGGGTGGGAACTTTTTCTAGGATAGAGTGAAGAAATGGTCAGTTGTTATTAGGCAGGTGGTAGGAGGCCTTAGGTGCTTTGAAAGAATAGACACAAAGCATGGGAAAAGCAGAGAGGAGCATCTGAGAGCTATTAGCTGATAAGTGACATAAGAAAGTCCATGAAGCCTTACAGAGCAGATTTGTTAGGATTTGAGATGAAAATCCCTGTTGCTTGCTCAGATTATCCCACAGCATATGGTGGGGAATGTAACAGAGATATAGAATTAGCTGCTAATGATCTGGACACCTCCTGAAAACAGATGTTTGTAGCCCCGCGTAACTGCACGCTGTTTAACTCGGCTGAAATCTGGATTTCTCAGCACCAGGCTTGGCATGGTATTCAAATGCTTAGAATCTTTATTTCCCACTGATCTTACCCAGTACAGATCACCCCTTTCTTAGGAGTACCTCTAATTATATGTGAAACTGGAGTTGAGAATTCAGGAAATCACAATCAGCACAGTGGCAGCAGACAGCATCAGACAAGAGCCAGCTCTCAAGCTGCCACCATCTCCTCAGGCAGCCCAGTATATCTCCATTTCACCATGGCACAACCCTGCTGTATCGCTTGAGGAAGGACAGTATTTGTTCATAGTTTCTTCAGAGAGTGACTTATTGATGGATTTCCAAGGCTAACAAGGTTGCAGTTGAGGAGAAATTTTCTCTTGGGTTTTTATTTTAACACATGCCATATCAGAGCCTCTTTTTCTGCAGCTGCTTCTCTCTGGACTCTCAGTTCATTTTACAGCTTCTTTGTTCAGAGTTTGCTTTCTTCCCACCTGGTGACACCACAAAGTGGTGTCCATGAAGTTTCCTTTGCAACTGTGTTTTCTACCACATGTGCCCAGGGCTCACCAAGGCTCAACACCGCTGCACAGGCAAATAAATATCTCATGCAGAACTCCCTCAGCTACATGTTTCCCATCAGGTGGTTTTATCACACCCTGACTCATCCTGACTTTGAGGTTCATGGATACCTGACTCATCTTCTCCACTGCTTAAGGCATTGAAATTTCTAACTCTGGGACATCATGTCCCCTGGGTCCTCTTTGGGGTGTCCACATTTACTTCTGCACTCTGCTCTGATCGTGTTCTTGCTATGTTTCTGTTTCATTATGTTCAAAATAATGCTTCCTAATGTCTCTTGATTTACTTCCCTCCATTTGCACTATTGGAAGACATCCTCATGGAGCTGGAAGATGTTATTGTTCACAGGGGGAAAAAGTTTGTTAGCTGTCAGTTCAGTTCATCGTGTTTCCACCCCTTCCTTCATGCTAAACTTCCTTTTGGACTTCATACTTTACAGTAAAAGCAAGACCTTAACCTCAGCTTTTCTTTGTAAGTTAGATTCTTTTGACCTGGTGTCATCTTGTTACAAAGCTTCACACGCTGCAGTACAATAATATTTTTCTTGTGGTGCAATGAGCTGTACTACAGACACTGTTCCAGATGGGGTCATATTTTCTCTAAATTAGCAACTGTCTTAATAGATATTTTCTGTGGCGTCCAAACTATGCAGTGTTGCTTGACTGAAAATGTAATTCCACTGAGAGATTTCAAGCCCAACTTTTGCTGAGCTTCCAGAAACGATTTGTTTAAAATGTATTTGCACGGTTGAAACAAGGTTGCTCACGTGCTGCATTTGCATTTTGAAGCTGTATCTCTAGAAACCAATAAAAAACTTAATATTCTCTGCTATATTTTTCTCACAGATGAGAATCTTTCATGCAGGCTTAGATATTAATGTAAGGCTTAAACTATGGCAAGTATGTCTTGAAATAATAGAAATATTTAATTGCATAAAGAGCAGAAACCCCAGTTTTCTGCCACTGGGATATAGTAATTTATTCTCTTGAAATTTCCTTGAGGGGGTGAAGAAGACTCTTATACAAAAAAGCTGTGCTGCCATCTAGCAAGGGAACTCATTCATGGTGGTTAGTGAGATGTGAGTGGGACCCTTGAGACTATTTGCTTCAGTTCTCCTTTGTCACAGACAAACAAAAGTTGCAGTGAATCCCCCAGGATTGGGATCACAGGCACCTGAAAGCCCTAACAGCAAATAAAAATAATCATGAAGCCTCAAAAAGCAAAATTTCAAACTGAGGAACTGATCAAGGGACTGGACTTTGACCCCTGGCAATAGCATGGAAGTTGGTAGATGATGTATGAGAGAGGGTGAAATGGAAAAAGTGAGAACAGGAAACTGGGTTTTTGTTGTTGTTGTTGGTTGTTTTTTTGGGGGGGAGGGAGGTCATTTGGTTTTTTTTTTAAACTGTTTTGTTTGTTGCTTGTTTGTTTAAAAAAGACCACAAAGAAGAAACAAATCAACAGCTTTTGGTAAAGGCAAGTTCTGTATCCTGAACCATAATTTTTTTAACATCTTTTTAAACAGAAAGACTGTTCCAATTTTTTACAGTTTCATCAAATGAAAGGCCTTGAACCAACCTCAGGCCTTGCCCTGCAGCATATCCCATGTCTGTGCTGTTGAGGACAGGCAGCTACTGTCTGGTCTGTGGGTCACACGCTATGTTTCAGTGACTAACCTGGTGCAGGGTAGCATGCACCAGCTGGAGAGCAAGGACAGCAAAAAGGCACTGGGCAGGACCTGATTCTGAGGAAGAATAGTTCTTTGTGTTTGTGCATTCTGAGTCGAGCATGTTTTTGTGTTGGAGAGCAGAAATCTCTCATCCCTTCACGTTGGAGGCCTGCAAGATGCTGTTGAGCTATTGTGTTTCAGGAGAGAAAGTGGGATTTTTGTATAACCAAAGTGCTAAAGCTGTGCCTGGGGAGTGGAAGGGATCCCTGCCAACTCCCCATGGGAACAGAACTGGGAGGGCATGAATTTGTTATGTTTCTGGGGGCAGTGTGCTTCAGTTGAGCTCTCTTGTGAAGGTGTCTCAAGAAGAGTGTGTGTCTTGGTCATGTTATTATATTAAATGATATTTCTATTTACTTTCTAGCTTTATCCTCCACCTGCATCCACTGTACACAAACAAAACCCTGTTTCTGTCACTTGGGAAGCAGCAGTGATCCAGTGCTTCCTAAAATTCCATCCTGGAAGAGAGATTGTCACATCTGACTCAGGTGCTTTGGGAAAACCAAGTGCCTCAACACAGCAAGCTCTGGGAGGGACCCCTCACAGTAGTGAGGATAGTGTTGGGGAAGAGGACTTTTCCTTGGGCTAACCTAATTAACAGCCAAATACTTAGGTTTTAATTTGTAAGGGATACAAATGCAGGCTTGCCCTATTTCGAAGCCAGACCTTTCCATTTCTCAAGTGGGAGTGGTGTTCTTGAACCTCTACTACCTCCAGTGTATTTTCCCCTCTTGTCCTTTGATTAAGGATTTGTTTGTTGACACTTCAGTGGGCTGTGTCCCTAATGACAGCAGCCCTTGTGTCAACCAAGACAGAGCTTCTCCCTGCTGATAGTTCCTGGCTTTGTCTCTGCTTCCTAGATGTGGTCTGACAGAGGTTCTAATGATCTTGGAAGCAGGAAAAATTCCTAGTACAAAAGCTAATTAGGGGGATTTTTGCGTTTTTCCAGTTCTCCCCTGTGCCTGTCTGTGGACCAGACAGACAAACGACTACAATGCTATGCTGATCTCTCTGTCGGGTTTTTCTTTTCATAGTTTTCCTGCAAAAAGCAGATGCCTTGGATAAAGCAAAAGGCTCTTACTTGCTTGATAACAGTTTAAAAAGTTAATTCTGGATATACTTAAAGATCATTTTTCAATGGAAAATAACTGACAGAAGCTACCATGGTAGTGTTTTCAGTGGACTAAATGTGGTATAAGTTCACATTTACATTTCTTTTTATAGATCAGAGGGTCTCGTCTTAAAGGGGTTTTAATAGGTGCCAAATGTTCTCAATATCTGTCAAGGTCAATTATAGACGAGATTTTTCTTCTGCATGAAGCAGGAAGCATAAGCCATCTTACTGGAATTGTTCCTAAAAAGTCTGAACTTAGCAGATGTATGAGGTTTTCATCTGTCTTGGTAAAATGCTAAATCTGAAGCTCAGCAAATTATTATGCTGGCTGTTAAGGGCAGATTCCAGCTATGCAGGAAAAGATACAAGATTGAAAGATTTCCATCCCTGCCAAATGGAGATTTCTTGGTAGGTGATCCTGGGGAGCTTGGCTGTGGTCTGCCTGCCCTCTCGAGTGGTGTTGAGCCTTCCCCAGGGCTTCAGCAAACCAAAACTTAAGGGTAAAACGTGATTCTCTCATTTGCAGCTATAAACACAGAGGTCAGTGTCATGTCATGGCTTGTAGAACTGTTATAATTGGACATGCAGTGTTCATTACTATTTATTTTTAAAGCTTAACTCTTACTCTTAACTAATCACAGAACAATATAGAAGAAAGGGTTCATTCGTTATCTTTGCAGATAAAGCACTTGGTTACTTTGTGCTCTATTCTCTGTTTTCTTATCTTTTCTCGACAAATGTGGATTTTAGGGCATCTTTCTTTGACTGCTTTCCCTTCATTAACTTTATCCCCTCCTTTCTACAACTGCAGAGAATTTTTGACATATAAGCAGTAGTCCTTTCAAGGCTGTATTTTTATAGGACTGCTGCTGTAGATGTCTCTAAGCTCTGGTAAAACAGTGCATACACTTTAGGATGTGTATAAAGCATATGTGCTTTAACAGTATTTCTGTATTATCAAGGTCATGCATTTTCTTAAACACTGACAAGAATGTTTTTAAATACCAAATTCTTAAGGACACAGACAATTCTTGAATAAAATGATGGGGAAATACAGTGTTGCAGGAATATTTTAAAAAGCTGTGAAAGTGCTTTTTGGTCTTCACAGTTTCTCTTCTCTCTTTTGGGGGCTACTTACATGAATTCAGAAAAAGCTGAAACATTACCATAACCCATGGAAAATGTTGGGTCCATGACCCAACACTGGAGGCAGATGTGCATGTGGGGTAGAATCTGAAGAAAGCAGTCCCTGGCATGGGTAGATTTTTTGATCTGGGACAGAGCAACTTAAACTGCACAAAGAAATTGGTGATTGCATCTTCACTGCCAATTTTTAGTTCCATGCACAGATAATGCCTTCTCACACTTTCTAGTCTTACCTAGAGCAAATAAATTATAAGAAAAAAAAATTTAATAATTCTGAATTAAGCTGTTTTCTTGTCCTTCTTCCATTTTATCACTCAGTGCAAGTATTTGAAAGGATAAGTTCTAACCTTGAATGTGTAATGTTAGGGCTACTGCTCACAGTTTACCAAAACAGTAGGGCCACTGTGTAACAGCAATGCAATAAGTAAGTGTCAACACGGATCACTGGTATTTTAGCAGAAGACTTTAATTCATAATAAAATTAACTAGAGGTTTTTATGGTGAGTTAAATTTATTGCAGCAGCGCCCTCAAGTGCTGTGACACTAAAGATCTGATGGTGTTTGTCCTGCAGACACTGGGGGTTTATTTGCTGGGACTTGATTCTTTCCCATGTTTAGCCCAGTAACAGCATAAAGATTATTTTGGTGTTATTTTGAGAGCTCACACTAATCTGTAAGACTATTATATAAACAAGAGCATTAAGGGAAGTGTGAAGGTTTGGGAGTTTCTTTTGTAATTGCTCTGTGGTAAGGAAGATGTTTTCAGGA
This sequence comes from Calypte anna, assembly GCF_003957555.1. Taxonomy (NCBI): domain Eukaryota; kingdom Metazoa; phylum Chordata; class Aves; order Apodiformes; family Trochilidae; genus Calypte; species Calypte anna. Next base: position 10,347,574 of record NC_044265.1, read on the forward strand.
CCAGTTTGGTTGGAAGTGATGGTAGGAGGAGAGCTGAGCAGAGGAGCTCTCTTCAGACAGGGCACTGATGGGCCAGGTCCTGCAGGATGCCCATCTGTAGTTTGGGATGCTCAGTGCCAGTAGAACCCAGTGCACAGGTTTGGGGACTGTTCTTCAGCTCCCATGTCCCTTTCTTAGTTTAGGCTGTAGAGATAACAGCAGAATCTTCTCTAGTGTGAACATTACCTGAACTAAGAATTTGTCTGGATTTGGTCGTGGTTTTTATTTTTATATTTGGTACTGGCATAACCATGTCTGGTAGTCTGTGGACCAGTACACTATTTGTAGTGGTGTAAACCCAAAATGAACATATGAGGCATTGCTGGCAGCAGAAGGCATCACTTAAAATACTCCCTGTGTAAAAATAATGCCTTTTCCTTCTAATTCTTCAGTATTTTTGTAAAGATACTTCAAAGCCTCCATTTTATATTCCTTGCATATACTATTCAAATGTGTATTTTATGGTGTCCTTATGTGTGGGTTTCTCAGCATCCAGAGGGAATAGCAATTGCAATAGTGATAGCAATCTGTGGAATGAAGAATTGCAACACTTGGGCCATACCCACTCTTAATATTTGAGTCTTGAATGAGTATTTCTAGAATAAAACAGGAAGAAATTAAGAGGTCAGAGGGAAGATAATTAAAAAATCATTCAATTGCTTGACTTATGAGAAAAATAAAATAGTGACACATCTTTAAAATAAACAAATATAAAGGTCATTGTCTATCTGGCTATCCAGTAGCTCAGGATCACTTGGGCTTTCTTTGGCCACTTGAACAAGGAATATTTAAAACCTTTGACCCAACTCCTGCTGTCTACAAACATGGACTTTCAAAAAATTCCTGTTAACTTATGTTGGTTTGGTTTGCCTGAAGCAAAAGCAATTGCTTTTCTTTCAATGGAAGTTTTACCCATCTGGAGCAGTGCTGTGAAGAATTGACTTACTTGATTCAGTCCCTCTTACAGCTGCCCCAGTGTTCCCAGGTACAATCTGGAGAAAGGTGTTCCCAATTGAGACACTAAGCAGACTTCATAGGTGTTTTGGACCAAAATACAAAGTTAATGTGTGAAATACTAGATGTTACATGTCTGTAGGCAGGTATAAAAATTGGGAGCTTTGCATCCATGTGAAAGCTGTTGTCTCTAGCTGTCTCTTTTCTTTCTTTAGGATAATTTTTTTTTCAGTGTAGAGGACTTTTATCTACATATACAACTTAATTTCTGTCTTATTACATTCTAATCCATTTAAGGAGCAAGATGACTCAATTCCAGAAGGAATTATCCCAGAATAAATATGGTTCTATACAAGGAAGGGATTTTGCTGGTATTGCATCCAGTTTGATTTATGGGGCCCAACCTGCTTTCCTTACACGTGCCCCTGCCAAGCTAAATGCAGTGCTTTGGTCAAGGATTCATATACCTTGAATCCATAATCCTGCCCTGTAATTCTACATTTCTAAAGCTGGAGATGCTGAATTTTTAGCCTTTTACTGAAGGTGAAATGCTCAATCCCATCTTTGCAGGGGCTTCTGGACTGTGACATCTGGAAGCAGCAATAGCAAATCTGGAGGGGCACTTCTCAGGCAGGAGCTTCACAGAAATTTGGAAATGCTTCAGGGCAGAGTCTGTGTCCAAGAATACCTTCCAGGGTGGATGCATATTATTAAGAGAAACATATACTGGCTTTTCTCCTCTCCTTTACTTCTGCCAGGCTGGGGCTGGATATTTGCAAGACACTGAATGGGGAGATCTCTGCAACACAAATCTTTCCTGTGGTGAAGCCTTGAAGCCAGAAATGGTCATGAAACTTGTGTTGGAGTTCACACAGTTCTGCTGCAGAGGATACTCAAACATCCCTCCAGCAGCTTGCATGTTTGTTTTGTTCTCTTTACATCTGCTCTGCCATTGCCCTCCAAATGGGCAAAAGGGGGGGCATTAGAAAGAAAGGGGGAAAAAATTAAGGGGAGGGATTGAGAGAGAAGTGGCATTTTTAGTAAATAAAAATGTGGCAGACCTCCAAGAAGAATATGAGATGGGAGTTTGTTTTTGCTAACAGAAGAGGGGGCCAAAGCTGCAAGGACTGAGGGTGGGTTTTGGGTTAAAAAAGGAAGAGAGTGAGAAGAGGAAGGTGCCAGTGAGGTGAAGGAGCAGAGAAAAAGAACCCAAGAGATCTGCAAGCTTGTGGGGACTTGGAAGCAGATGACAATGGAGACTTACTCTGGGCTCAGCCCAAGGAGCAGGTTGGGAGTGAGATGAGAGGCTGGTTGGACCATCTGAAGCAGGCAGCTGACTTTGAACAGGAGGACAGGGATGCTGTGAGCCAGGAGCCTGCACCTTGTGGGACTGGGAGCTACTGGCTGCTGGTTCCTGGTTTCACACAAGTTTTTACATCAGCAGTGGGTTATTTTTTGCAGTTCAGGGGAAAAAAAAAAAGCCAACAAAAACCCAAACCAAACAACTTCCTCAAGTTATACTTTGCCTTAATAATAATATCAGTTCTGGTTATGTTACTGCATACACATTTGTTCATAGCTTGGGTCAACTTGCACTTTTTTGCCTCAGTCTTGCTTCTGCTTTTGAAGCCCTGATACATAACACTTCCATGGCAAATTCAGGCCTTTTGCAGAGATTTCTATTCCCAGCTCTTGGGCTGAACTCTCTCTGACAAATATTTTGCACAGCACACGATTGTGACAGGACAAGTTGGCTATGGCAGGTTTGTCCAGAGATGCTTCCATCTTCCTGCGTCTGCAGAATGCATGCTCCACTGTCATTCCCTAGCAGCTCAGTGAAGACAAACATAAAGAAAGGATAATGTGAATTTTTTGCAGACAATTACAGCACTGATAGCAATGTGGCAGCAAAGTTTCCAGTTTCCTGCTTAAAGCATCTCCTCCCAGAAAAGCATGTGCAGAATCAGTGCTCCATTCCCCTCATACTGACTTTCAGGATCATGGTTTTCAGTGATTTTGTTCTAGCTGTTTGAAAACAGCTTTAATTGCTTATGTCAGGAGGTGGTTATTGTGAACCCCCTCCCTGTATCAGACCATCAGACATCTAAAAACTAGTGAAAATTGGTAGAAATCTGTTTATAATAATACATATTTTATGATGCATACAATGAGCAAGACTCCAAGAAAAGCCTGACCAGTGTTCTGAATGTCAGTTTTGGTGCTATGTGAAATTTTGGAAAAGTGCTGGTACACACAGACACTTTCTGTTCCTGTATAAACAAAGTGATATGAGTTATGAATACACGGTAGAGCTGTGGAGGGAAAACACAGTCTGACAGCTCTTGTGCAGACAAGACATGAGGTGATGTGATTTCTCACTGAGAAGCTAAAACCAAGAAGAATATCAGACAAGCAACTCAAGTGGGGTTATTAGGAGAAATAAATGTACATAGTGATATAGCCAATTGTTACAGTAATTTTTTTCTCTGCGTCACACCATGGTTCTTACTTTTTTCCTTAGCTACAATCTATAGAGCACTAGTGCTGAACTTTTGCTGTCAGTCCAAACCAACATTTTCTAGCTCTTAAGAGTACTGAAAAATGTTTCAAGTGTACTCAGAAGACTCATAGCTGAAAGGTATAGTCTCTTTTAAAGTCTCATAACTTTGGAAGGGCTTGAACCCTTATTTTTAAGTGGCTGGGATTTGCATATTTGTGATAAATTTCCTTAAAATATTGTTGTCTTTTTGTTGCTCAGTGATGTGTGAGTTGTTGTCCTGACTGTGGGTGAACTGGGATTCTTTGTTTCTGTAAGGAGAGTAAAGCAGGGGAAGCTCTGCTTCCAAGAGAGGAAATTTTACAACAATGAAGCACACTGGTATGAGACAGGAGGTGGCATTAGTGTGGCACCTGGCCTCCCAAACAGGGCAGATGTGGCTGCTGCTGAACCAGGCACTGTGCCTTGTCCTTGGGATTTCATTTCAGTTCTTTCTGCTGCACATGCAGTTTGTGAATCCTGCACAGGTGCTGATGGAAATTTTTAACATCATATTAAGTTACAGTGAAGGAATTAATCCATAGTGTAAAAGATCACCTGCATGAATCACAATTGCAGGTAACTCTGTGCATTTATGTCTTTAGCAGTTGTAGGGTCACTTTCAGACTGACTTCTAGAGTAGACTCCAGTATTGCCATTGAGCTGGTTCTGTCCCTTCTCCATACCCAAACCCAAGAACTACATCTAGAGTTATCTGCAGTGAAACCAGGAGCTGTTTCCACCAGCATTTCTAGAGCCACCTCTAAAGCCACGTCTAGAGAGTAATTTCCAGCAACCACCCCTGAGTGCCAGCTTTAGACTTGCCCCAAAGTCTGGGTCTGCAGTCCCTCCCACCACCCCCTGGAGTGGATGAACACGTTGATCCCACATGGAGCCAAGCGGGAGCTGCCCCCGGAGCTCCCCGTTGCTGTATGCCAGGCCAGGTCCTGTCCTGCACAGGGCTGCCTGCCAGTCCCGGACCACCTCTGCTTTCCTTGCCACCTCCCTAATTGTACATTTTTCAAAACATTTTTCAGGCTGCCCCCCGAGGGCAGGGGGCAGCCTGCATGGGTTGCTGCCTTTGTTTTTTTTTGTTTTTTTTTTTTTTCCCCGGCCCTTATCCCTCGCCCCCCTGGAAGCAGCAGTCACTTCAATGTGTGCTTTGTGGAAGCAGAGCTGTCTGAGCCCTTTAAGCGGGAGATGAGCTCAGGTAGAAGGAACGCAAAGAGCTCCTTTCATCAGCCAGGGCCCCGCCAGCGGCTGCGGGGCATGTCCGGCCAGTTATAAATGGATCATGTGTTGCTATTTTTAGCCAAGAGAGGATTGTAAATATAAAAGGGTATAAAGTGCAAAACTTAGCAACAGTGGCGTTTGTTTGCTTTTTCTTTTTTCTTTTTTTTTCTTTTTCTTTTTTTTTTTTTTTTTCCCCCCTCCCTGTTGGCAGGAATGTGTTTGGAGAGGAATGAAGCTAAAGCAGGAGATTTGCTGGATGATCGCCTTTGGACTTTGCACCGCCTGCAACTTTTTTGAAATATACATATACATATATATATATATATATATCTCCACACAAAGGAGGGGCAGGAGTAGGGGAGTACGAGAGTACGAGATTTTTTTTTCTATTGCTGTTTTAAGAACTCCAAAAGTGCAGCCTGAAATGAAATGCAAGCGCTGGAGGGAGAAGCGGGGGGAGCGAGTGGGCTGTGCGTGCAGGGAGGTCGGGGGTAGAGGGGGGAGCGGAGCCGGGACCCGGGGCGGGTCGGGGGGAGCTGAAGGGGGGGGTGTCGGGGAGGAGCAGAGCTCTGCCTGCTCGGGGACAGAGTTCAACAAATGGAAAACACTGACATGGATAAAAATAGTAACAGCGGGGTTAAAAATAGCATCTGGTGAATTAATGTGCAGTAACTTCTGAAACCCTCTTGGGAACTTTTCCCTTCTGATCCGCTTCTGCCCTGCTCCCTGTTCCTTCTCCAGGAAGAAATCCCAAAGCAAACCCCTCTGCAGATTGAAAACATTAAAGCGGCACCCTGTGCACTGCAGAGGATAAGCTTTGGTTACTTTTCGACTTATTTATAGATTTTTCTTATTTTTCTTTTTGCTTGCTTTGTTTGCTGAAACTTTGTGCCAGAGAAGAGGGACAAATTCCTCTTTAGCTGAACCTCTCGCATAGTCATGGGATAGACCAGTTAGAAGTTCCTTGGGCTTATTTCTGACTTTTTTCCTCTTCCTTTTCACCTTTAAAATTTTTCTTAAATTTTTTTGTTTATGATTTTTTAATTATTATTACTATTATTTGCCGGTGGTATTCTTGCTTCGCTTTTTAAGACCCTCTAGCAGCGCAGACTTCAATGCTGTCACCCTGCTCCGGCCCCTCAGCACCAACCCCCCCGGGCAGACGGACATCCCCCCCCCCTCCGCACTGTTCGGCGCTGGGGCTGAGGGGCAGAGCCCGGCCCGGGGAGCAGCGGGGTCCCTGCAGATGAGAAGGTGCAGGCTTTTCTCTAGGGGAACCGCGGGATGGCAAAGAGAGGGGACAGGGAACTGGGCGATAAGAAAGGACGGAGAGACCTTGAGTGGCTTCTTCTAAGGAGCAAAGGGTTGGCCGGTCCCATTTCCCAGTGGGGCTGAAGATGTTGAGGGCTGCGGGTGTTCTGGGGGTACCGGGAGGGGGTGAGGGTGTTGGGGCTGCTGGAATGGGTGGGCAGGGGAGATGCTTAGGAGGGAGGGAGGGCTTGCAGAAATCTCCTTGGAGATTTTTTTGCAGCCCTGGCTATAGACTTGTCTTGTTTTGACTGGATTAGATAACTGAGGCAGAAACAATTGTTGTGACAGGCGACTGGTTCCTGAAGCTGCCCCACCACAGGATGGGGACAAACAGAAGATCCTGTAGCTCAGCAATTTGAATCAGACTTTTTTGTTGGGGTTTTTTTGTTTGTGTTTGGTGGGGTTTTTTGGCAACTAAGCAGCAGAAACCTGTCTCCTCATCTAGGGGTGTTTCAGGGGTGCCTTTTGTAACGCCTCTTCTCTGGTTAGTTATCTTTACTACCTTTGGATAGAGGAAATGTCCTGGCAGGACCCGGCCCAGCCCTGCCGATGGTGCTCAGCTCCCCTGCGCCCTGCCCTGCCCCTGGGACCCGCGGGTTTGTGTGCTCCTCGGCTAATAAACACGAAAACCAAACACGAGTCAGATTACGCCAGTGTCTGTAGTGAGACATTACTGATGCGTCTGGAAAGCATTAGTTTTAAAATGCAGGTTGATGTCTCCCCCTTTTTTCAGGTCGGGTGTCAACCTCCGAGGTGGTTTCAAGTGCTGCTGCCATGGCTGGAGAAGGGGGAGGGCATTTCATCTGGCAACGTGAGAAAGGAGGCGAATGTCCTTAATTGTATTTAGCAAACTAAGCCCTGAGTGTTTAATTACTTCTTTTTTCTTTTTTCTTTTTTTTTTTTTTTCTTTCTTCCTTTTTTTTTTTTTTTTCTTTTTTTAAAGGCTTGGGCATTCCACATCTTATTTCTCTAGATCATTTTAAATTAGTGAAGCCTGTCTAAAATCTTCAACCAGTATATTTTTGAAAGCACAAACATGCTTTCATTTGATAAAGGAGCTAAAAAAAAAACCCCAACTTTCTGTGTTTAAGCAAAGCTGTTTTTAAATTAGGTTGTTCAGATCTTTCTAAACTGATAATTTCATATTTGGTTTAGCACATAAAAACCATGCAGAGACTCCTGTTATGAATCTAAACTGAACATTCATTTTCTTATCAAAATATTATTATAGAAAAATCTTAGTCATTCTTCTTGGCATAGTAAGCAAAAAAAAAAAAAAAACAAACCAAAACTAAATGTGTTAATTTATTCCAGACCCAGCAAAGAGGGATAGTTTATATAAGTAAAATAAATAATTCTTCACGATTTAATAATTGGATCACTTTAACAATAGTTGACTAATAGTCAGATGTCTGAGACACATCTTGCCCATTTCTATTCTTCAGGGAATTTAATACTTAAAGACTGTTTTTTCCAGGAATTGTCATTTTTACATTGTTACCTTTTTACACACTTAATATTTGTTGCTCTCCATAATTTATTAAGTCAGAACTAGGAGAAAACAACTCAAATCTAGCTGAAATTAATCTCTTGGGAGTCTGCAAAGAAATTAAACTGAGATGATAAATCTTGTGAGGGATTTTAAAACTTATTATTAAAGGGTATTATTTTGCTGTCTAGCATAGGTTAAAAAATATTTTGATTCTCAGAAACAGTGATGAGCAAGTTAGTAATTTATTGGTTTTCATTGTGTTCATGGGTTGTTGAATTGTATATCTAATTCCAAGTTGAATTGGTGGTACAGGAGTGAAAGTAAAAGTGAAAAAGCTTTCTTACTACTGTAGTGTAGAAGTGACTACCTACATCATATGAAATTCCTGGATTTCTATACATGGCTCTTCAAACTTATTAGCTGTTAAATTGCTAGCACTGCATTTCCAGCTATTTTGCTCCTGTTTGTAGCTGCTTTAGCATTTTGTTGTATTTTCCCAACTTTGAGAGTACAGGTGGCATGTCTCTTCATGTTAGTAATTGATAACAGCAAGCTCAGATTAACTCCTGGGATTATGTTGGTTTAGATAACAAAATTCTACAATTTTTTTTTTTTTCATTTGCCTGAGCTTCAAAGGAATGAATCCTGTGATTGTTACTTGCAAGTAATAAAGTTTAACCCTCTCCTGCCAGTGGTATGATGGTGAGGATATTGTTCACAGAGTGCATATTTACACAGTAAGTACTTAAACATTCATGGGTATTTTTACTACACACTAAAAGAATACTAATTAAAAAAAGGAGTCAGAATCAGGAGTGCAGTAATAACTTACCATCCTATTTGAAAGGGTTAAGTTATTATTAAAATGTCAGATAAATTGTATTTGTTTTGTGTGAAGAATATATTTGAGAGTTTTGAGAACATGTAAAATATTAGTATTTTTTTAACAATTTAAAGATAGACTATCTCTGGAAAGTCACATCTGAAGTCTTGCATTCTTTGTCCAGAGTTATTTTTGCAGAAGTAGAATTTTTTAGTGCGCAGTAGGGAAGTCAATATGGTTCTCTAGAAACTTCATAGAAGAATTACATTTTGTTAGGAAAAAAAAAAGACATTAATTGCAATGCCAAAAATCTCTAAAAGAAGACAGTTACCATTTTTGTCTGGTAAACAATTCCTCTTGCAAGTTACCACAGTAAGGACATAAAGGGAGAGCCAAGGGGGGTAGTCATGAATCAACTTTTTTGATACATGCATTTTTCCTTTTAACTTGCCCCTCTCTTCTTGTATTTAATCCATTGAGTTTAACATAGCATAAATAAAATTTATTAATTTAAATTGTTGGATGATACCTTTCTTCCTTACATTCTAGTTACAGATTTAAATAGTATTATATGATAGTCAGGTTTCTGTACTTGATTTTGTCAGCATTGCTGTAAACTGAGGGCTAAATGGCATAGAGATGCATCAGACTGCTTTATGTGTAATTGAAGATTGATCTGTACATTTATACTGGCTCAAGGCAAAGGAATTAGCTTTGTCCTAAATGTGAACTGTAACTGTAACATTAAACATGTAATTGCAATATTTATAATTAAAGGAAAATTAGGGATTGGAAATTTAGGAATCTTAAATTATGGGAAAAAGTAATACTGAATTATTTGGGTTTTAACTATAGAAATAAAATCCCTAAATCTTGGTGAAAATAGATTTTTAGCAACTTCTAGATACTAAAAATTGAGCACAAGGAAAACTAGTATTCTGAGAGTAGCATGGCACTTCTAAACAAAGGAAGGAATGCAATTAGTAAGATACTGATTATGACATTTGAGATTGATCCTTAGCTTTCTTTTTCTTCAGGGAAAGTTGGTTAATTAAAATAAGGAAAATGCTGGTGGGGTTTTGGTGAGAGAACAGGAACCCTCCTTATCCTTGGCACAATTCAAATAGTAAAATCCACTAAACAGTATCTCAGAGCAGAAGACTCCCAGCTCGCTGGAACAGCCCCTGCCAGGAGCTCACTGGAGACCTCCTCCCAGCTTCTGTGATCTCTTTTCTGTGTGCAGCAGCAGAAGCAGGCATTTTAAATTCATTCTCATTGCAAGGGGGCACATTAATATCAGGAGGTCACTTGATGAGTAAATGTATGACTAGTTTAGCAATTATTTTGATTATCTATAACGATTTGGCAATACCAGACCTGCTATATTCTGGTCCCTTTCTATTTATTTGAATGTATTTTGAATCCCTTTCTTGAGTGAGACTTGTAGAGAAATGGAAGCTTGGCAAAAAACCTCAGAGTATTGACTTGCTGTTTGCATATTTGGGAAGGATTCTCTTTGAAATATTCCTAAGGCTTTGGAAAACTGGAAAGGAAAAAAGAAATTTATTACAGTAAAACCTCTGATGTAATTAACATTTCCTAAACTGATGCAAGGCTTTCAGTTACCTAAATAGTTTGTTTCCATGTTAATAACAAAACAACCTAGAATTTTAATTTCTTCTGCCAGATTGTGCCAGTTCTGTTACTATCCTAGTTTGAATTGTGAACACCTTTACTCTTGTGTGCTGGCTCTGCAGCTCTAGCTTGGGGCACAGCATGCATGGATGGTAGGGGCAGAGCTGCCGGGGGTCCCCTCCTGTGGGGCAGCCCTGGCTCCCCTGGGGCAGCTGCCAAACCTGCAGAATAAAAAATGTGTTAGGAAGCTCAAAAGCCACATGTCATTGATTTGCTTGATTTTAACAATTGTAAAAGAAAAAAAAAAAAAATTTACTCGTGATTATCTGTTGATTAATAGTGCTTAGCCAGATTTTTTTCCCCTCTCTGGTAATCCTTCACAGACAGAAGGATGTAGCCAGGTATCCAGCTCATACCACTGGTGTCTTTAAAAAAAAAAAAATCACCTTTCAAAGGTCTCTCCCTTAGGCAGCATGTAGCTGCCAAAACAGACTCCTGCCGAGTCTCAAAGGGCATCCCCTGCAAAGGAGCGAGGTTTCTCCCAGCAGTTCTGACGGAGCAGCTGTCTGGCACAACCAGAGCTGCAGCTGGATGGTCCCAGCCCTGCTCATCCTGCTTTTCTGAAGCAGTTTATAAATACACACTGCTGCTCGTACATTTACCCGGAGTTAGGACTTTGGGAGCAGCGAGGCTGTTTGAGTCAAACACTGCTGACTGCAACGTGCGGGACCGCACCCGCGGAATCAACTGTTCCCAGGGAGAACTCCCCAGCTGCCGGCAGTGGCCCTGCCTGCTCCTCCGTGGTCGCTGGCACTGCTTGCTCTGCTTTTTCTATACATTCAAAACAATGGAATATTCCCAAAAATCTGCCTCCAGGGGGTCTGTGGGAGCCCCTAGACCTTGTCCTTCAACCTCCATAGCTCTGAGGGCTTGCTCAAGGGCTTTCGTGCAGCCCAGGAGAGAGAGCTGCTAGCACTGAGCGTTCCAACAGCCACACTCAGGGTTTCATTCATCACATGAGTGTGAGCTTGGCCCAACAGGGTCCCTTGGCCTGACACAAGGGTATCAAGCACAGCTCCTGAGCCCAAGGAGCCTCCAAAGGGACTAAAGCCCAGTCCCAGAGGAGGATGCAGATGTGTAGAGCTGAGTGTCAGCCCTGCTGTAGGCGCAGAAGTAATGCAGGGACACATGCAGCTTCAGATGGAAGTACTGGGCAAACCTTCTTGCCTTATTGTTACAGGTTCAGCTAAGCAGGCAAATGAACCCAGTACAGAGATAATGTGATAATAATACAGACTTAAATCAGCATCACCCCATCACTCTAGGAAGGACCCAGACTGTCTGCTGAGCACAGACAAAGGGGCAAGCAGGGTTTGTAAGGCTCCAGCTCCTCTGCTGCGTCCTGCCCCGGGCTGGCACGGCAGTGCAGGTCAGCTTTCCCATATTTGGGAAAACCCTGCTCTGATTTTTCAAGCTATGTGTTGTGGCAGTGCTGAATATGGGAATTTTATAAGCAAAGTTGAATGCTTGCTACGTTAGTTTGTCTGTCAGTATCTGGAGCACTGTTGTTGTGGCTGCCACTGCAAGGTACACTTGCAGTCTTTTTGTCAGGCAGAGTCCCAGAATGTTCCCACCTTTTTAGGATGTTCTGATAGAAGTGTGTGGGGGATATGGCCCAGAGGAAGACGGGATTCTGAGGTGCTCTAGAAGATCAAACGACTGGAGGGCCCCATACACAGGACATTTTGCATCAGTGGTTTGGTAACATAGGCAGTAGAGGATACAGATGAGTGTTGCAGCAGTAAGCGTGCTGGTTCAGAGGCATTATTTATTAATACGCATTATTTTGGTATTACTTGGATTTAGACTGAGCTCATCCCTATACTAATCTGAATGCTTTACTCTTCTCCAAGCTGTTGCAGGCTGCCCATACAGCAAGTAGACAACCAGCCTGTCATTGCTGTAATTCTCATAATCTAATTACTGCCTGCCAGAGCAGCAAGTAACTTCTGCTAAAAATCCATGATGTACTTTCTGCCTTGATGCAAATGTCTGATCTGGAGCACGGATCAGCCAAAAATGTCCTGAGAGGTTTTGGGTGTATCAGAAGAAGAGGTGCCTTTGGGATTGTGACCATGGTTGCATTTTTCTCTTAGTGTTCACCTGTGTGTATGTGTCTCTTAACTACAGCAATTAAAAGGCTGAGGAAAATGGGAAGGAAACAACCATGTAAACGTCTAGGACAAGGGAGCTCCTTTGTCCTGTTGGCAAATAGTGGGATGAACCTGGTTCCTACCCTGGCAACCTGGGAGGGGCAGCCCTTCCCTCCAGGCACTGCTTAGCATTTTGGGGGCTCTAAATCCATTCATTTGGGGGTTTTGTTTGTTTGCTTTTGTGGAAAAAATAGAACATTAATTTTTATTTGAAAAGGGTTTGATTCTCACTACAGAACAGCTCAAGTACAGTTAAATCATACAGTAGTTACTTTGCTTAAAATATTAAGCAAAGTTTGTTGCCATTGCCCTGTTGACCGCTATTTTTGAGCCAGTGAGTGTTCAGAAGTGCCTGTTTGTGGCTCCCCTGATGTTTATCCATTGATTTGGGGTGGCAGTTAAAGCTTTCCTCTGTTGCAAACCTTGCCAGTCCAGCAGCAGAAGTGCCAGCATGAGCAGGATGTGAATCTAGACAATTTTATAATGAACTTGTGTAAAACCAGCCATTTTGCAGCCCTTCCAAAAGGAAATGAGAAAGGAAACCCACCCTGGCATATTCTTGTGTGGTCCAGTTCACTGCTGGTTATTCCCAGCACATGCCTTGTTTTAGGGGCAGCACCTGTGAGAATGTGCCATTTTCTCAGTAGCTGGAGAGGAAAACATTACAGGTACTTGCTGGCTGGAAAAGAAAGATGCAGCAAGCAGCAGCTAGTTGCAAAATAGCTGCTTTAAAGCAGAAGCTGCCTGGCTCTGCCAAAGCTGAAGGGCCAGCCCCAGAATGGAATGCTTATAAAAATAAGATGGTAACCATGCAGCAGAGAAGGAGTAGAGACCAGGAAGTTTCAGTGTTACATACAACGTGATACTCTGCTTGGAAAAATATTGTCACAATTATAGAGATATGGGCATGGATCCATAGTTGAAAGGCATAACCCAGTACCTATCATTAGAGTGATTTCTATCTCTCATTTCCAACTTTGTCTGTGGAAGAAACTCTTTTTGGCTTGAAAATTGTCATGTGAAACCTTGAGCCAAAGGAGATGTGTCTCGTCTGGGAAAAAGTTTGAAGTAATTGGTTGAGGCTGGTTTTGAATTATAGAGGGGGAGAAATTTGTCTTATACCATTTCAAAACATAGCAGTATATTGATTTATTTAAAAAATTACAAGGTGATGGATTTATTTTCGTTCAACCATGCTGATATTTATTTGATGGTTTGGATTTTGAACAAAATGAAAGGAAGTGCTCCTTTCATGCAACCTGATGGGGAAATAAAAACAAGACAGTGACCTTTGAAAACATGAATGTTGCAGCTCTTCAGTCATCATGAATAACAGTGGGATATCTTGATTTTCAATGCTTCAGAAATCTTGCACTCTGTACAAAGAAATTTTTTTTTCCTTGTTATTTTTTATTAATAGTGGAACCTGATTTCTTTCATCTTGTTTTAAAAGACAGGCTATTCCTTGAGCTCTAATTACATCCAGATAGGCAAGTTTCTGCTAGGACAGAGACTATAGTTATGCAAGAACTAGTGACTTGATTTTCCTTCAGGAGTCACAGAAAGGCTTCGTAGGAAAGCGAATGTAGGGCACCAGAGAAGGGACAATTCTGGTCAGAGAAAAGAGTGTTGGGCTGACACTTCTCCTGTTTGTGCCATTAACTGGGAAGATGCTAAGTTCTAGCACTCCTGGTTTAAAAATTATTTGAGGACATTTAGTCAAAGTGCTAGAGAGAAGGAGTACTAAGATTTCTGCTAGCCCAAAACTGCAAAAAGTTGGGAAAAAAAAAAAGCTAAAGCACATTTAAGTACTCTTTCTTTCTCTTCTCCTCCTCCCCCCTCATGAAGCATTGTAATGACCACATGGACACTGAATTTTCATCTTTACCTATTAAGGGCCACTTCAGTAAAAAAATAACTTTCTGGCTTTTTAATGAAGATGTCTCTGCTGAAAAGTGGGCTGGTGTGCCTTCTTGGCTGTTGGTTTACAGACGTGCTGTACCTTCATGTGGTGTCCTGGCAATAAATTAATAAGTAACAGACACTTAACCACTCTTCTTGCTACAAATGTGTAACAGCCCTTGCAATCAGAGAAACACGTTCACATAGTCACTTCACCTATAGAATAGTATTCCAACAATTTTTTTACTTTCCTTGCTTTTTTCTCTCAACTTACCACAATAGGCACAGGGTGCTTCATCTCTTGCATATTAAGTTATAGGGCAGACTGGTTCTGTGTAGGTGGGGGGTATTCCACGTGCATTTTCCCATTTTTTTTTGTGCATTGTCTTGAATTTTCAACCATTTTTGCCTGGTCTTCAATGAAGCACATGCACCTAAAGTGAAATCACCCTACAGGACAGTGCTTTGGTTATTTGTGTTGTGGCAGGCTCTATCAGTGTCTCCAAAAAATGCTCTTCCAGCTCTGCATGGGGTACTGTGTCTGTTGCACTGGAGATATTGCAAATCCTTCCAGAGCTAGAAAGCTCTAAGAGGAGACCCAACTTTGCCTGCACTGTTTGGGTCTAAATCCTCCCATTTGATGGTATAAACCCAATGTTTGATGAATGTACTGTTTTATATCCCACACTCTGCTCTGGTTCTGTTGAACAAACTTTCTGCTTCTGCTGTACTCTGTCCTTAACAGATAATGCTTTGAAAGCATTTTATTTATTAGTAAGACCTTGGGTGACATGATTTACCTCAGGAAGCAGTGAAATATATATATATATATATATATATTATCATATGTATGTATCACCTTTATGTGGTCTACCAATGCACTCTGTGGGTACTTAAAGGAGATGCTTCTGTCAAAGATGTTGATGTTTAAAAGCAAGGCAAAACTCTTCAGAACCAGCAAAAACTAGGTCTAACAAAAATAGTTTAAGTAAACAAAGATGTTCCTCATTTGAGAGGAGGTAGATGTGTCTGTGTAAGGACATGATCCGTATGGACTCTGCCCCACCACAGACTATAAATAAAAAAGAATCCACAGTGGGAAGTAAAAAAAAAAAAAAAAATCAGCTTTGTTTCTCTTCCTTTTCAAGCGTCTCGGCATTAGGACACGGTTGGTTGGTTTATGATGGCTGCTGCCTGCTGATGTTTTCCCCAGTAGCATTTTTCTTACTCAATGTCTTGAAGCATAGTAGCAGATTGCTGCTTTTCAGTGTGGCTAAAGAATTTCAGTTTTCCATAAAAATTAAATGGAGGGAGTGTATAACTTCATTACATGCATAGGAGTGGGTTATGTGTAACAACATTGCTGTGTTCCCCTCCCCATCACCTAAGCCTTGGTAAATCTCTGTCTGAACTGAACTGACAGGACATCTCAACCTTTTTTATAGATGTAGTTAAAGGCAGGTGACCTTTGGTACTTAGCAGCTTTATGGTCCTGTGTTCCACCTTGGTATCTCCTGTATTTCTTGGAAAAATACAAAAACATTTAGAAATATGCAAGATGGAGGTCATCTTTAAGAGGAATCCTGCAAAGTTTCTTTCCTTAGGAAAGGATTTTTTCTTGTTAGAAAGCTGTTGCTCTCTTTAAACTTTTTTTTTTTTTTTTTTTTTTTGCAGTCCATAAAGTCAGAGGGAAGCTGATGTAGCCTAATTGTGCAGCCTGTTTTGTATTGCTTGAAGACAAATTGATTCCCTTGACCTTGGTGTGAGTTTGGGTAAAGCTGCAGGAAAGGAATATAGCTTAAAATACAGGGCAGGGAATGATGTCTAGACCTTTTAAATCTGTGATAACCAGTAAGTTAAGTAACTTCAATAAGAACTACTTCAGAAGGAGCCTGAACAGTGAAGAGGACTGATATTTTAATTTTACTAGATTAGGGTTGTTTGTCTAGGCAGAAAATTTAATTTGTTTCTGCATTAAGCTGTATTTTTTGCTTATTAGACTTAAGGCCTTTAAAAAAACAACAGTCTTGATTTAAAGACTTTAAGATGTAATATAAATACTTTGAAACACAACGTGTTATTTTTAAACAGTAACAGAAAAAATCTAATATCTCTGATACTATCAGCATGCCAGATATCATACCACCTGAAACTTCTTGGGAGGTTTTCTTACAGCCCTGTTAGCTCAGACCCTGCATGGATCAACTTTTGCACATTTTTCAAGTCAGTAAGACTGCAAAGAAGGATTTGGAGACTGTGAAGTAGTAAAATTGTGAAGGAGAGACACTGGCGTTGGAGAAAAGGGACTCTGATATTTAGTTTCTTTTTCTTGGCATTATTTAGACTCCCAAATGACAACATTTCTAGTTTTCTAGCACAAAGTAGGCCTCATGCTGTTCAAGATCTGCTGTAAAGTTCTAGTACAGATCATTCTGTATCCCAAACAATTTATCTAGTTCAATATTTTTATTTCACAGCTACAGTTTATAGACCCTTGTCTAGTAGATGGTATTTTTGGAAACCTCCCATTTATCTAACAATAAAAGCCAGGGTGGAATATTAGCTCCATTTAGATCTTCCTGAATTTTTTCCTAGTAAATCAATGTTATTTTTTAAAAAAACCTCTAAACTTTATTGCCTTTTTAAATTTTATTTTGCTTTTTTAAAATATTTAAACACTATTTAAAACAAATACTGCGGCATAAAAAAGATATACAGCATTAATTTCAAATAAGTTAAATAATCTGCGTAGGTTTTGTTACAGCATTTACATCATAATAAAAATGTGATTTTAGTCACAGGAATGTAAGTGATTTATGACATATACTGTGAATGCTAGAAGTAAATGTGAGCAGGACGTTGTAACTTTTAGCTTGTGCACATCAGTCTCACGTCTTAAATCCGAGCTGTTGGGAGAGAGACTGACAGACTGGAGAGAGAGAGAGAATCAGATCAAAAAACTTTTTGACAAAGTGACTTCCAGAAAATAACAATACGCTCTGACCCCACTACCTGAAATGTGCTTTATGCACATAATCAGTTGCAGTAGCACTTTCATTTCTGTCACGGAGTTCTAAATAAATGAATTGGCCATCTGCAATTAATTCGCATTGTACAAATAGTTTGAAGACTGAGTCGTCTGTCTTCTGAACAGAACAATCTATTTTTAGCTTTTCAAGCAAGGCTGTTTTGTGTTCTTTGTAGAGTCAGCGACATTCTTTCAATTTTTCAGCTTAATTAACACAAAAGAAATTGTAATCTGAGAAGGCAGCAGAAACAAGAACCCCCTGAAAACCATGAATTTGCAAGAAAGCAGAAGATGGCAGATCTGCAAAAGATAGCTGGCAAAAAGAAAGCAAAAAAAAAATATTCAGGGCAGTTTGTGAGATTTTGGCTAGATACTGTGCTGTAATACACAGGCTAAATTTATGTGTCCAGTTTATTGTTTACAGGCAATGCTCATAGGGCTTGCCATTAATTTTGTATTCTTTATTGTGAAAATGATGAGGGCCACAGGATGAATATTTTCACAGGAGATAATAACTGCAAGAGAAAGATAATTGTGAATAAAGCAGATTTCTGTAGAATTACATACACCTCTCTATGTTATCGTGTGTAGAATCGTGCCCTGGGAAATGCAAAATTATCTGTGCATCACAAGATATATTCTGCACTATATTAGAAGAATTGTAGTGATCATTAGAGGAGAGGAAGGCACAGCTTCAGCAGGGTTCAAGTTAAAATGTTAGTCCTAGGTACAAAAAAATAAAAGGAAGTGAAAAGCTGAATATCCAACAGAATACCAACTGCAATCAGTGAATGTTCATAAATAGTACTTTGAAATAATGAGGAGATTTCTGTGCCTGCTGGCTGTTGCTTTTGTGTTTGGTTACATTAAATATACACCATTAGAATTTCCTGTGCATTAATATTATGCATGCAGAGCATGTATGCTTCCCAATTAAATATCCTCCCAAGTATCCGTTTGTGGGTGCTTGTTTGAAATATGCAAACAGAAGGAGGAGCAGCCATAAAACACTCAGCCTCCCCTCTGTGAATCCAGGCAAAGAACACGACAGCCTGAAGTACAGCTCCAAAAAGCACACCAGGACATCAGCAGCCCCGTTCAGCTGGTGGCCCCTGCAGCACAGGCAGTGGGAACAACTGGTGCAACTGTAGCCTTATGGTTCTGAGTAGCTTTTACCATCTTCTAAAAAGAAAATGTAGATTCCACTTAATATAATGTGGGGTATTTAGAGACATTCAGTTGCCTAAAAATACAGCAAAGTTCCAAACAGGATTGTTTTTAAAATACTGTGGTAGTTATGGCAAATAGATCCAGCTGGAAGCCCTGTTGGAGGTCTTCCTGCATCTTTAGATACAAAAGTACCTTTTCAAATCTGGTCTCCAGGTGCTTTTGAAAACTATTCCCCGACAGCTTTCAGCAACCCAGCCATCCTGAGTATCAATTTTATCTGGTTCTTTCCCAATACTTGTGTATGAAGAAGCTGTATCACTTGTAACAGAAAAAATGTGCAGAAAAAGCATTTGTTTAGCAAGCTGAATTTACTTCTCAGAACTGTAAGTACTTTCAAATGTGTCAAATTAAAGTAGAAGCTGTGACTGAGTTCTGATTAAAATATGGTACTTCAGTTTGTTGCAGAAATGGGCTTCTGCAGGATGCCATTGACTTCTCTACCTGTAACCAGTTTTAGAATAACAGAGCCTTGGTTTATTCACCTAGAAACTCAGGAAATCCAACTACAGGAACCTGTAAGTTTCTTTAAAAGTATCTCACTCATTTTAACTTAAGTGTCTTCTCAGTGCCAGATGTAATATAAGATTCTAACTACAGGCAGTATGAAAGCTGCTATCAGTGCTGGAAGTTGGTGGTGAATATTAAATACTACAAAAAAAAGCAAAACAAAACAACAAACCAAACAATTTGCATGCTTTTGCATGAATTTGCATTGTGTATTTACCCCAGACAATGCCAGTGGATTGTGGTCAAGATAGATTTCTGTGATCTCCATACTTTTCAATTTTTGAATCTTTGTTTAAGGAAAAGTCAATTTAGTTCTTAAAGTATAGTTAAAATACAGTGACAAAACAGGAAGCATGTCCTACAGTATGTTTGATTTAAGCCCTGTAAGAAAGTCTATTTGAGGATTCTTCTGTAAGGATGTAAATTCTGAAATACCTATTTAGAATAACAGTTGTAAAATGTGTGAGGTAGTCAGTCATACCTTTGGCTTTTATACTCAGCCAGGTTACTTGCCAACATAAACAAAGACTTAAAGTCTTGTTTTGTAGACATTTCAGACAGAATCCAGTGTGAACCTTTCACTTAATCCATAATATCCTAAATATTAATTAGGTATTTCTGAAAGTAGTCAAACAAAATTGTAATTTTTAAAGAGAGCATGAAGGTAACTTCCACTTTGTCCCTTTATTCACATGCTTTTTTTCTTAAATAAAATATTTCCTTTAAAAAGTAAAAAAAAAAAAGAAAAAAGAAAAAAAAAGTACAAGGCATAAGTTGTTGATAATTTCTTTGCAAGGTCTGCACCCAGTATATTCTCTGTTGGGTAATAAGTCAAGTCTGTAGACGACTGTATTGTTAAATAACAGTAAATATTCTTTGCTCCTGGGCTATGGGCATGGAGCACTCCAGCAAGTAGACAGAGAAAGTGCTCCATGTTCTTAAGGATTCAAGAGAATTGTTTAGGTATTTGGCTGTTCACAGACCTTCTCTATCTGTTGTGCCCTGTAAATATCCTTCTCAACCAAAGTGAAGAGACATCCTTAAACCTCTGTCATCAGCTGGAGTGTAACCTCCTTGCACCAGGAGTTCTGCAGCAGGCTTCTTCCCAGAGGCAGCAGGTTCAGTAGCAGTGTCAAGAGCCATGTAACAGGAAAACTGAAACCAATATTTAGAAGGTGACTGGCACGTTTTCCATGAGGAATGGCCAGAGATCAAAGCTGGATGGTGATGTTCACCTGTCCCATCCATTTGCATTCTTGGCTTACTATCG
The DNA here is from genome assembly GCF_003957555.1 of Calypte anna. Lineage (NCBI taxonomy): Eukaryota > Metazoa > Chordata > Aves > Apodiformes > Trochilidae > Calypte > Calypte anna. Next base: position 10,367,747 of record NC_044265.1, read on the forward strand.
GTTACCACCAGTAACTACCAGTAACCTGCACCTCTTCAGGGGCTCAGCCATGAGTCCCTCACTTCTTTGCTTTACATGCAAGCCACACAAGTGGTCCTTGAATACTGAGAAGAGGATTCACTGCTTGGCATTTTTGGGTTTTGTTTCATTTTCTTGACAGAAGAATTGGTCAGTTGATGTTCCTCACTGTACTAAGCAGATACTACTTGCTGGTCTCTGTTAGTGTGAACCACATCGAAACAGATGAAGTACTCCAGCAGTCTAGCTCTCCAGCAGTAAGTCACTGTGGTGCTTCCCTGTTTGATATGTAGATACTGCTGACTCCAAAGCTCATTCTTACATTCTGCATTGTCCTTGATAGGAGCCTCTAATTGTAATTTAAAATTGCCCTCTGTACTTTCATCTGTCTTGCAAAAAGCAGGGAGAAACATCTATGATCAGGAGCAGGAATCACAGATGGGTCACCAGTCTTTTCCTGTTCCTTCTCCTCTCCTCACATTATGCATGCTTGCTGCCAGGGTAAAGCACAAATGTCTTTTCCACAACCAAGGAGTGAGAGGCTGTGTCAAGCAAAACCCGTGTGTCTAAGCATGGCACAAATCCCTGGGTCAGAACTTGGAGCTCAGCCTCCTGTTCTCTTATCAAGGACTTCTCTGGTCTAATAATCAAAACTGAAAGGGCCTGAAGGAGAAATGAACTTAAATATTTGTGGTTTACATTGATTTTGATGGGAGTTGTGTCTGCTTGGCTGTTCTAAACTGTTCCATCCTCACTGCCACAGCTGCCTCCCAGGGCTCCCTCATTTCACACTGGGCGGTCCCAGGAGAGCAAGTCAAAACGTCCATAATTTATGGAGTTTGGGTAGGTGATATGGTAGCTGAGGATCTCATGTTTAGGATCTTAATATTCTAAGAATTTAATAAGAGTAACTTTCGCCTTTAATAGACCTTTCTGCCCAGAACTTGCAGCTTCCTCTCCATGTGTTGCTGTGCTGCTGCAAAGCCCAGCAGACAGTAGAGGGAGCACAAGTGAAGTCCCTTTCCCAATGCCACGGGATAGCTGCTCTCATTACACGTAAAACAGCCAACAGAAATGGAATAAAGATCATAGAATCATGATGTAGAAGGTGCAAGCCCTGTGGGTTAGTAGTATTCTGGAACTGGATGAAAGGGATGGAGGGAAGAGGTTAAATGCCTGAGTATTTGGGAATGAGGAGCTAAATATGGCATCTTAATATAGCACGTGGAAAGAGGCCAGATCTGTTAGTTCATAGATCTTAACCTGCTTCCAATATTTGGGTTTAAGCAGGATTAAAAACCGGGAGGGGAGTTTTTTTGGGTTCTGGTTTCGACAGCGATGGAATCTCTGAGAAGGAGTTTCAGTGCTGAGGCATCCAAACCCAAATTCTCCTCTGGTGGTACCCTAGGATCCGAGCCACATCCCAGCCTCATTTCTTCAGTACCTCTGTACTGAACATTTGATAACTGTGCTCCACGAAATAATATGTGTGCAGCTACAAAATTTATTTAGGTGATCATGGCTTTCTAAAAACGAAACATAACACTTTGGCAACAAAGGTTCCTCTCAAGAATAGTGTGCAAACTCAGCTTCTACCCCAGGGTTTAAAACTGTAGCATCTCCTAAGTTTAATATTTGTGTTCTCAGTGTTAGACATGTTTATGTTATGCAGTACCAGAGCTAGGACAAGTTGTTAAAATACAAGGTTTCTTAGGAATTAGCTGCATTACTTACTTCAGTATAATAAAGAATATAGATGAGAATGACAATTATACAGCAGATTTTCCAGTATAAAAGCCAAAGTCTGTTGGCTTTAAACACTTAGAAAGCTTTACCATGAGAAATTATAGCAATCAGGGTTTCGATGTTACATTTTGAGATTGAAACAAAATGCATCAATCTACTGTTTGTTTTTATCACATTTGTCCAAGTGGAATGACTTGAGCTGAAGTTAACTTTTTACTACTTAAGAAGATTATATGGTTCATAGAAAAATAATTCAAACTGCTTAATTTTTAAAGCTTTTTTAAGAAGAAAACTTCAAAGAGGTTAATTTTAGAGTAGGATTCAAGTAATGTAGTTAAGATTGTTAAATATTCCCTCACTGAAATGTAAGTTGAAAAATAGACTTTCATGGCATCTATACAAGTATTTCTATAGATCCTTATCTGTAAGAACAGCAACCTTTTTTTTTTTTTTTTAATTAAAGATCATTATAATTGCTAATGTATGATTGTTTGGGGGCATATGTGAGTCAAACTGTGGTTTTGAGAACACAGTTTTTGAGAACACCTTAGCCTTCACCGCATCCTTCGCCCTGTACTGTAATGTCTGTGCTGAATTAAAATATAGGCCCATGCTGGAGATTCCCTATGTCCTTGCCAAAGAGAGAAACAACTCCAGCAGGACAAATCAGAAAGCTGGGATCATTCAGAATAACTGAGGAACAGAATTCTGTAGGGCAGTGACCATTTTGCAGAGAAGCTGATTAGCAGTTTGGTAATGGAATGAAGCAAAGAGCATTTTAAATTGAAGCAAAGGGGCAGAAGAGGGTTTCAAATTATTAAGAGAAGAGATGCTCACTCACAAAGAAGCAAGGTTTTCTAGGGAGAGCAGGGGCAGACCTGCATAGTTAGGAACAGCATAGTCAGACCCAGAGGTGAATTCAAGCCTGTTTGGTTTTTTTTTTCTTTTTTCTTTTTTTTTCCCCCCTTGTATTTTTTCCTTGTTTATGTGTTTATCTTAGTTTTTTTAATGTCTTTTTTGGGCGAGGGTAGGTTCTTTTTTTTTCAGTCTTAGGTCTCTGTGATCAAGAAACTCTCTTGCTAAGCATAGTCATTCTTTCATAGTCATTTAAGGATACTCCTGGAAAATCAGAGTTTCTCACAACCAATATACCCTAAGGTAATGTATCAAAAAACTGTCTCCAGAAAATTGTTCCATAAATGTTGATGTGTTCAGATAGTGGCTTACACCATGAAGTGCTCTTCAGCTCGGGTCTTCAAAGCCAGTCAGTGGTGATTCATTTGTGATGTATATCTGTCTAGACAGGAGAACTCGATGCAATAACAAGGTTTCTTAGGTATTAAGAGACTGTAACCATTACATAATTGTTACTAGGGCAGGAGGTCTCAAGTCATGGTGGATCATGTCTTGCCTCATTTTCTTCTCTCCATGCAGACCAGTTTGGAATATTTTGTTCCAGCCAATGAATCTGTATGATTCTGTCACCTCTAACCTGAATCATTTGTTCTAGCTTATAGATTTAACATTAATACTTCCATAAAGAGATCCCTGTAGAATTTTTGGGGCCATGAGATGCTACCATCCATTTTCTTGGCTAGTGAAAGCACTGCTTCAGCCCTTCACGTTCTTGATTTCATAAATGATTCTCAGTCTCAGCTCTCTAGCAATGGGAGTTCTTGTATTCATCTTTAGGCAAAGAATTTCTTAGCCTTTTTAACTTGACTCCTAAGCAGTACTAAGCATATACAGGTCAATGAGAAATAGCATTCTTGCAAGTTTTTGCTGCACAGTTTGATCTTATCACCTGTGGGTCTTAAATTGGGTCACTATCCTTGTGCCCATCAGTTTCATGTCTTCTCTCTGCTTAGCTTGGTCAGTGTGGACAAATGCAGTCCATTTCGTAGAAAATCTGAAGTCCATTCTTTCTAGCCCCTTCTTCCCTCCAAGCTAGCTTTTGGGATGGAGAAGAATTAAATCTTATTTCTAGGATGAAAGCTGAGAGATGGTCTGTGCTGGTAAATCATGGTGGCTCTGTTTCTGCTTTGTGGTCTTCATCATTCTGCTGGATCCAGAGTCTCTCCAGCAACATGAATGCTTTAATCCACCATTGAACTATTTTTAGTGTGTCACAATTGCCTCAGTCCCTTTTGCCTGCCAGATCTGTGAATTTATAAACTCCCTCACTAGTTTCCTCACTCAAGGAAAGTAAAACCAGGAAGCTTAAACTCCATTTTTCTGTCAAATTAATATTAATGGCAACATTATGAGGTACTTGCTCAGCTCCATAATAATACCAATGCCCATTCCTTAAATGGTCCAGACAGAACAGAGGGTTAGGAATACAGAATTTAAGACTGAATTCTAAAAGGCAGCACAGGAACTTAAGGCTTCAAAATACCCTCTGAAAGTCTGGCTTTATTTCACACTCTCAGCCAGGATTCTCCTTACAGTACCACAATATTCCTAATAAAGAAATAAATTAAATCCACCCCTTCCTGTATGCCTCTCAGCACACGGCCCTGTGCATGCTCAGCACATGTGTAGTTTTGATAAAGAGGCATTATCGAGCCTGAAATCATTTTTAACAAAACAAATAATGTGGCTGCCCAGCACTTCCTCTGGAAGTAGTTCCTTGGACAAATCTTCCTTAACTCTCACATGCATGGAGTTAGTGTATATATATATATATATATATTTATATATATACCCCTCAGTAACACCAATTCATAGAAAGAATTTCTCAGAATAAATGTAGGGCTGTGTATTTTATATATAGGGTGTGAAATGCAGCCATGCAGGAGGGCCCTGCCTTCAGCCTGGGACTGCCAGTGCCAGGAGGGACTAAGGGGAAAAACCAAAACCATATCCCCTTGCCTTTACCCCAGGGCTGCTGGCTGAGGGCAGGACAGGTTACTGGTCCCTCTTCTTGTTTATGGGCTGCCTGAGGAGCTGCAGCTTGAAAGTGGCAGCAGGATAAAAACCATTGGATCTGCTGCCCCTTGCAGCATCCCTGGATCTTTGGCCACTCTGAGGACAAGGTGGCTTTCCATCAAAGCCCTTCTGCTGAGCAAAGGTGGTGGTGGAGGGGTCTCCCGGTGCAGTCTTGGGAGTTCTGGCATCCAGAGAGTGGGCAGCAGCCTCCGAGGTTGGGTCAGGTCCCAGGGTGGGGGGAGCTCCTCGCCCCTGAGGACCAGGGGCTCAGCCGTGCCGATTGCTCTGTTTACATAGCATAGACTAAGCTGTAAAAAGCCGATTGCTTCAGGAGCGAATGGGTCACTCTTAGAATAGAGAGCATGCACAGGGCAATGGAAAAACAAATTCATTATTGTAACACCAGAGAGCATAAAGCAAAGCTGGAGGTGACCGGCAAAAGAACACAGCACCGGGTTTCTGCCCTGTTTGGCACTTTATGGTGTGCAGGCATTTTTTTTTTTTTTTTCCTATTTTCAAAATAAAAAGTATCTTTGTCTTGTACTTTAAATGTAACAAGCATGCTGATTCTAGCTTTCCCTGGTTTTGCTGGAGGGTCTGTGGGAGAAGTACTCAAAATAATACACGAATACTAGCAGCTTTCTCAGCATTTTCACTTAAGAAAAACACTGTTAAGATTTTAAGCAGAGCCTTTTTTTTTTTTTCATTTAATGTTGCTAAGAATGTGAGTGAAAGAGGTGTTAAGAAAAAGAAGACAGACTGTTAAAAAAAATAGCTTCCTTTTTGAATAATTATTTTATTATGAAATGTGTAGCAGAAGAGCTTAAAGGTCACCGGTGAGATCAGGGCCCCTTGGTTCTCGATACTGTGCAGACATGTTGGAAGTAAACAGCTTACAACCTATATGAGAGGGGAAGATAAAAGGTAGTTGGAAAAAGAGGCACAGAAGGGGAAGCAGCTCATCCAAGGTCCTGCATGGATCGGTGACTGTGCTGATCAAACCATCAGCAACAGATCAGTCTCCTGAATCCTGTGCCCCTGTTGGATCTCCACATCCATCTCTTCTCCATAGACATTTTGTGAGTGCTGAAACAGGCACAAGCATCCTGCTGGGTTGGGTCCATAGACCCAGCCTTTGCTGGCTTTAATGTGGCAGAGGCAGAATCCCAGTGTTCTGGGATTCTGGAACCACAGGTTCTGACCCAACCCAGGGCTGGAGCTGGGTCCAGGCCTTGGCTGCTACCTGGTTCTCCCAGCCATGGCAATGGAAGCCTTTCCTGGATTTGTCTGAGATAGGGCTACAAGGGAAACTTTTCATTGCACACCTAAGGATAATAGATTGTTTTATGTACACTTCTAAAATCTAATGCACAAGTGAACCCTCACCAGAACAGCTTATTTGGAACACTGGCAAAGGGTCTAAATTCTGCAACTGCCCTAGGGTGTGTAGGGCACTCTAATTTTACATCGAGGCACTTAAGAAGTAATGATGCTGTTAGTTTGCCAGACAGCCAGCTTCTTCAGGAAAAATAGGGTACAAAAGACCCCTATTCTATAATTGGGTCTGTACGTAATTTTAGGATCTCGGCTTAACTTTTTAAGATTAAGATAGGAGGAAATACCCTTTCTGAAAGGCCTTTTGCAGTGCAGAGGCAGGAGCAAAATCACAGTTCTCTTTTCCTTGCAGATCATCTCTAATAATGGCTTCTGGTATTGAGAGTGTTGCAGTCTGTGAGCACTAAAATGTGAAGTTACTTTGAGAGTGAAAGCCTGAACATCATTCTATTTAAAAGACGTAAAAGAAGGAGAGGAATGTTGACAGCACATCAAAACCTGTGTGACAACTTAGCGAGAACTATTTTAACAATCCTCTTTATTCCCCTTCCTGTTATGCACCATAAAATAAGAACGCAGTGTCAGTAATAAATAACATGAGTGCTGGGGGGTAGCTCACTCTGCTCTGGGAGAGCTACGCTCAGCCCCAGCTCCCACCCTAATCTGGATGGAACCGTGGCCATGGGGGCTGCCTGGTGGGCTGGGGGGTGAAGCCAGGAGCATCTCCTCCTCTGCTCACCCTCTCAGCAGGAGAAAGGCTTAGGACTTCTGTGCTACTTTGCAGGAGCTAACTATAACCAGGTGTTCAGAAAACACGGGCTCTACTACTGCAGCCTCCGTGAGTTTTGTGACCCAAACATAACAAGGATTAAAGCAGAATAATTCTTTAACAAAGAAGTTTGCAGTTGCGGGTAGGTCTGCAGTAAATGTTGACAAATATTGAAACTAAATCAGAGAAAAGACTTGGTACAATTTATTTTTTGATCAGCACCCCGTGTGTGTTGTGAGGCCAGTTCAGATATGCTGCTGTTACATAAGAAGGTTTTTTTTTTTAATAAATTAAATAAGTATCAGTGGGAAAAAAAACATGCAAGAAAATAAAAGCTGCTAGGTGAAAAGCTCTTAGTCATTCCACAAGTTCCTTAAAGTCTTTTTTAATGTTTCTGAGGAAAAGCCTCAAAGAGAAAGGAAGGAGTAAATAGTGTTTTATTGTTGGGTTTTTTTTCCTTTGGTTTAAAGGAAGGTCTTGCTTAATTCTATTAGTAGACATCGGGCTTATTTTTATTTAAAAACAAAGCAAAAATCCCTCTCAAATTTAGAATTTCTGTATGGAAAAATTCTTCTTCTTTGCCAGAGAGGGAAGTATCTCCTTTTAATTCTGTTTGTTCTGGGGTATCTGTACTTAAGTGTTTTGTGTTTGTTTTTTATTGAATACATTAGTGGTGCATTAATTTCTTCCTGCCAATGCATGTTCCCTTGCATTCAGACAGGCTAACTCCCATATGGCAAACTTGTCATTGTATTTGGTGACCCTTCTTTGCCCTTCTTGAATTGATTGATCATGGCTAAATTTCTTACCTTGTTTACTTTTCAGTGCTTTTTAAAGTGATTTTTGTTCTGGCCTCTGAAAAGGAAACAGCTGAAAACAACCCACACTGGATTTGTGCTCCAATTCCAATCTGTTTTCTTTGGTTTTCCTTTTTAGATTATTGTTTGGCTTTAATTTGTTTGTTTCTCCTTTAAGCAGGCTTGAGATTACTCAAGGATTCCTTGTTCAGCAGGTCAAAGGGTAACTGGGAGACTTTGAAACCATCTCTTTTTTTATCACCAAGTTTCCTTCTTCCAAGAGTCCAAAGGATTTTGCAGGACGATAGCTCATGGAGGATGCCTCCATCTAAGGACAGTGTGAGCAGCAGACCTGAGTCATTGCAAGGGGCCATGGGACCTTTTCAGAATGAAAGCAATTGAAAAAAAGACTGATCTAATTCTAAATCATAACTGTAATTATCCTCACATAGAATTAAATAAAAGACTAATTTTACTGAGGTTTAAATACATTCAGATTTATAACTTTGCCACTGAACCACCAGATGCTTCTATGGTCCAGGATGAAGGCTCACAGCTCTGTATTTCTAAAGCTAAAATTTTAACAGGCTTGAAAACAGAGAGGTATCAGTACACAAAATTATACAGTGTGTGCTATTAAAAAATAGTATTTAACTGAAAGAGTCAATCTGTCCCAGAGGTAACCCTGCTGTTACAAGAGGGAAGTCTGTTCAAATTGCTTATCCGTGGCACTGTGAATTCACAGGATAGTGAAATGAAGTTTTGGGTAATGTAGGCTCCTCAACAAAAAGTTTGCAGCTATTTCTTAATTCTGTAGGAGATTTTATTCCTCTGAGGTGCTACGCACAGGGGAAACTTCTTCTGCTCCTTTCTAATATAAACTCAATCACTGTTTATTTTTTTCCCAGTATTTGAAATCCCTTGCAAACCTTAGCAGGGGAAAAAAAAAAAAGAACAGAGAATATTGCGTAGATTTTTATTTTCTTTTAAAAACAATCCTACAATAACATATGTTCAGCTGGGAGGGATTTAAAGGTCTGTATATTCTCCCCTGGAGTCTTCTTGACATGGTTAGCAGCTCTTAACCAAACTCTTAGGAGTGGAACAGGCTTACAAGTGTGAGGACTAGGGAGAGGAGATAACTGAGATGCGTGGCTGTAGCTGCATTTTAAGGTTTGTGGTAAAGTGATCCATAGTTTGTTGTACATTGATCCATTCCTTGACAGCTTTAAATCAGAGAGCATTTTTCTGGGTGGTTTGGTTTGATTTTTGTTGTTCACATGTGCAAGCCTAGCTCTCTTTCAGTTCATCCTGATATCACAGAGAGGAATGTTACAAAGTTTACAGTCTAGGTATTCAAATGGAAAGAGTCTAAAGTAAATCAGAGATAAAGGTGTTGCTGTAAGAACCATTGTTTCATGTGCTCCTCAGGTCAATTAAATTCTGTATCCTTCCATGAAAAAGACTTGCTGAAAATAGGCTATTTCCTACAAACAGAAACAAAGGAAATTGTACAGCTAGATCACCACTATCATTTTTACTACTTGAGCTACAAATTTTGTCTTCTCTGCTGTGTCTCCTCAGCCATGGCAGGAACTCAAATACAGGCTGTTCCAGTGGCAAGGAAGGCTGGCAACATCCTCAAAACTGCAGTGCCATTTCAATCTGGTTGCTAAGGGATGCTCAAGCCTGATGTCGTCTGTGTCTTCCCTTCCGACTGAGCGCATTGGTTTGGTCACAGTTCCATCCCCACAGTTCACAGCCAAAAGTTTACAAGGTCTTGTTCACTCTGGACAGCATGAGCCTGTAAGGAGCTGTACAACTGTCCCATCTGAAAACTAATAAACCATTCCTTTTTTTCTGTAGGCTGGCATATCCAAAGTGCTCAGCGCCTTCAACTTTCTAACAAATGTGAATTGTTTGCAATAGGAAATGTGTTCATCACCTGGAGGGTTTGGAAGGCACCTGTGGTGTGAGATGGACATCCTGATCTAGGTCTCGCCTAAAACAAAAAAGTCTAAAAAAATAAATCAAGTCAATTCAAAGCCTAACTGATTGACTGAGTGTAAAATGGATGCAACATCAGAACTAGAAGCAGAAAGTTGTATCCATTCATTTAGAAAAAGAATGGAATGACATTGAAGTATGTGTCTCAGAGGCATTTTTTTAACAGGCACAAAATCTCTTCTGTTAAGAAAATAGTAACTCCAAGAGCAACCCTTCCATCTACATTTTCCTGCCAATGTCAGTGAATTTTTCAACAGCATTTCCTTGTCACTTACCTATACGAGTGTGGATATCCTCACACATGACAAGGGAGTCTAGCACAAGGAAAATGCTTGAAAATGTATGTGATACTGTTATACATAAAGTAAATTAAAACAGGAAAAATACAGTATTTTTCTTGAGGACCTTTTGACTGATTATACCAGTGTAAATCTTAAAAGGACAGCTTATGTATGTATATAGGGTAGGGGAAACTTCTTTCAACAAGTTCTCTCTCACTTGTACTGTTAATATCTTTCTAACCATTTGGAAATCAAGCTAATAGAGTTGTCTTCTCTGGGAAGAGCAAAGTCTGAATAAATTACACTCTTCAGCAGGACTACTCAACCAAGTAAACTACATGTTTATTTACAGGATCACACCATTGTTAAAAATTGTCTCAGGCACCAAACTAGTTTTTGGGGCAAAAGCTGTGGAGGGAGAACAGATAAAAGCATGGAAATAAAACTCCTCTTTCCAGACACATGAAGAATATTAAGAGATCTTACAATTTTCTATAGAATGCAATAGAGGTTAGGCCAATTAAAAAAGGCATTAAGTAAAGTTATTAAGTGGAATTAAATGAGTTATAGACATATGAAACTTACAGTACATGTCCCACACAAATATTCCATTAAAATATTATTCACTTTGAGTCTTTCTGCTGCCTCTCCTTGTGACATTTTTTCTGGTTTGAGAAGTGAAACAGCAGAATTTTCACTCTGCCAAATCCCCCATTCTTTTGTGAAATCCTAAAGCTGAGATGTCTGTTGGTGTCTCAGTCTTTGCATTTACTTTAGACTGAAAAATAAATTCAACAGAATCTGATCCTGTTGTGTTTTATATTTAGACACAGAAGAATTGAATTTTAATTTCATCTGTAAGCGTGCAATGCTCACAACCTTCTATCTCACTGATTTTTTAAGTAATGTAGGACAGAATTAATAGATACAGGTCTTCTAATGTCTCTTACAGCCACTTCCACATTCATGCCATTTTGCATTTTTGACAAATATTTTTGCTTAACATTCAGCAGTGTCTTTTAACACCCCCGTTTTAATACTTTAAATCTTCTAGTAGATTTTGATCACAGAGGCACTATGGCCATGCATATAGTTATTTTATCTTTGCATTTATTTGTTCCAAAGACTGCAGGTCCTTCAGAACTGAGCTTTAATTTTATGGTGAGTTAAGGATCAGATTTTGCCTGCACTAACCCTTCTGATGGCAGTCATCTTGTGAAACTGAAGTACGCAGTTTTTTACAAGATGGGAACTAATACAACTGGCTCCAGTAAGTAACACAGTTTACTCTAAAGACACATTCACAGCTCTTTGTTGTTTAAACAAGTAAAAAATAATGAGAACAGCTAATATGTTGGTATGCTCACTCTTCAAACAATACTCCCCTAATCAGAACAGCAGAAGGAAAAAAAGTCATGGCAAGTTGGTGGGTTTGTGAAGTAGGGTTGTCTTGTGTCCTGTTGCGTTTCAGAAAGACAAAAAAGATCTATAATTACTGATAGCTTTAAAAAAATGGAGAATTTTCTTTTTGTTTTCTCTGTCTTTTGACACTTTCATGCTTTGATAACACTTCTACTACAAGGAGCTAAATCTTAATTCTGTTGTAAGTAACTGTGTTTGCTTAACTAGCTGATAGTGTTTTCACTTTTCAACTACCTCATGGTTTGTTCAGACTCAAAAGAGAGAGGCACAGGGTATGTATACCAGGAGGGTAGCAATTCCTGTGCCTCAACACATCAACTGATGGCTTTTAGAATTTAACCTTGCCAAGCCCATCCCAGTCTGTGTTTGGGACAGGGCTGGGTTTGTGCTGCTGGACAACAGCATTTACACAGTGACAACTCCTTTGTCAGCAGATGCTTTGGCATATTTACTTCTCCCTTGTCTCCATCCTGATACTGCTCACCGTTCACCAAGATTTTAGCCTTTTGTATATCTCTTGCAATAACTTTTATCTTGTTTGTGTATTCTTTTGTGAACTGTTTGGAGCCTGAGATAGTCTCCCTTCCCCCCCGAGCTGGGACCCAGAGGGAAGCAGAGCCTGGAGGCTGGGGCAGATTTTCCCCACTCCATGAAGTGGCAGATACTGGCATTTCTGCATTCTCTTCATACCTGTGACTATATAAATGCTATGAGATTTTATAATTTTCAGACTGAATTCTGCTTACCTTGTAAATACCACAGTTAAATATATTTGAATAATATGTATTATGTAGAAACAATACAAATACATAAAAGACCTATAAAAGGTACGGGGAATAATTATGATCTTTGCTTCAGATGAATATGGGCATCAATGAACCAAGTGTCTCTTTTAAAACTGCCTTAGGCTAAAACACCACCTGGAGATGTCAGGAAGTGTCTTTCCACTGACTCCAAAGCTCTTAGGCTCTATGTACCCCAGAGGTGTGACAGTTAAAAACACAGAAAACGCCTCTAAATCCTCAAAGGAGATTTGGTGATCTTCCCTGTTTTTCCCAAGCTCCACCCCTCTTTCAGCAAGGGCAACTAAGCTGATGTATCTGATGACACTAACTGTGATCTTCTAGTTGTTTGCTCTGTTCACAGAATTATTTAACTGTAGGTGGTTCTAAATATAGTAACCTGATGACATAAGAAGGTGTGTGCATGGACATAGTGTTATAGATAATTGAATTTTGAAAATGAGGATAAATAATATGTAGATAGTAAGGGTCATTTCACTAATCTTGAGGAGAAACAGAAAAGCTATTTATGTATTTTAGGGAATCAGGTTTTACAAAGAGCAAAGCATTAATCTTTGTTTTCCAAATGCAGCTGATAAGCTTGTGCATGAAAACTGCTGTATTATTTATATAATGCTCTTTCAAAAATATATTAGGAAAAAAAAAAAAAGATATATATATATATAGCTGGCAAAACCCTATGTAGAAAAAACTGCATGCATGTATTCCCCTGGTCCACCTGGCATGACTTGGCTTGTTCCCTGCTGCCCCAGCCCTGAAGACGACACCGCCTCGTCTGGCCCCAGCGTCCTGGGAATTGTGTAGTGAGGAGCTGCCCAGTGCTGGGGAAATGTGTTTGCCCTGTAATACCCACATTGGTAAAACTTAATTCATGCACATCAGCATCTGCAGGATCATTCTGTAAGTCCCTAAGCACATATTCACAGTTTGTCAACTGAGAAAATGGATAAATATGTACATTCAGAAGTATCTTGTACTTATGCAGTAATTATTTTTCAAGTGTAGTATCAAATGCCCCAGGACACAACTCCATTAAAACTTATTCTGAATTCTATCGATATAATCCCCAACTCCTGCAAATATTTCTTGTCTGCTTACATGCCAAAAAACCTTTCCTAGAGGGCTCTAAAGCTGTTCCCACAACTACCCAAAAGGAGGTTGTAGCGAGGTGGGTGTTGGTGACTTCTCCCATAACGAGCAGTACAGGAGGAAATGGCCTCAGGTTGTTCCAGGGAAGAGTTGTCAGGCACTGGAACAGGCTGCCCGGGGAAGCGGCTGAGTCGCCATCTCCAGAGGGGTTTAAAAAACGCGTAGATGCGGTGCCGAGCGAGACGGTTTAGTGGTGGTTTGGCAGTGCTGGTTGGACTCGATGATCTTAAAAGTCGTTTCCAACCAAAACGGTTCTATAGTCCTATTACTGTATGATGCAATGACTCTACGCCATCACAACGACTTGCGGTACCCCCGCGGCTGAGCGTCCGAGGGGACGGGCTCCTTGTGCGGGGTAGGGTACGGGATCGGGATCTCTGTGCGGGGTAAGGGCCGGGAGCGGCGGGGCCGGTTCGAAGCGGGCGCCGGCGGCGGCGCGGGCTGACGCGGGCTGTCATGTGAGCGGCCCCGCTCCCAGGGTTCAGTGTGGGCCTGCTCGCCCCACCCCGCCGCTCCGACGCCTCGGTGCAGCTCAATAGGGGGAAGGAAAAAAAAAAAAAAAAAAAAAAGAGGTGGTGGTGGGGGGAAGGACAGAAATGCGGGAGAGAGCAGAACTGCCGTAGGGACAGGTTTTGCTCCGAGGGAGAGACCAAACGGGCTGCTTTCATTCGTGTTTGGATTTCTCCCCCTTCCCCTGCTCCCCGTTTGCTGGAGAAGCCGAGAGAGGATTCAGCCGCCTGGAAATTCAATGTGAAAAAGCAGCAACAAGGAAAGGGGAAAAAAAAAGAAAGGAAAAAAAAAAAAAAAAGAAAGGAAAAAAAAAAGCGGGGGGGGGGCTTGGATTGGAACCCCCCCGCCCTTGTGAGGGAGGAAGGACCCGCGGCGGCCGCAGGGCGAGGAGCTGCGGCGCCCGGCGAGGGAAGGGGACCCGACCTCCGCCGAGAGCTGAGGCTGGCGTGACCCCTCGGCGCTGCAGACCGTCGGCGCGGGGGGAGAGACGAAGAGACGTTTCCCGATCCTCCCCGCCGAGGATTTGGGGAGGTTTCCGCGCTTGGAGCCCGTGCCTTTGGATCTAAGGAGGATTATTTTTTTGGGGGGTGGCACTGAAGCTGGATTTGTTCCTGTGCGTGCAGCGCGGGGGGGGGCACTTCTGTTCCCTCTAGAGGAGCCGGCGGCCCGGCCGGGGGCGCGGAGATCCCCGCGGATCGCTCCGCATCGGGCCCTGCCGTCACCCCCCCCAGGGAAAGGTGCGCTGAGGGGATCGGCGCGGGGCTGAGCGGGGGGGCGGGGGAGGAGAAGCAGCTGCAGCTGCCGGGGAGGAGGCCCGGCGAAGCAGCAGCAAAGTCATCGCCATCGCCCCCCCCTTGGCTGGCTCCGGGCTCGGCTCTCTCCATGTCTCTGGCTCTGGGCAGCGGCCGCCACAGCAGCGAGTAGGGGGGGGAGGAGGAGGAGGAGGAGGAGAAGGAGGAGGAGGAGGAGGAGGAGGAGGAGGAGGAGGAAGAAGAAGGGAGCCCGGGAGAGTGCCTCCCTCCCTCCCCCCGGCAGCCCCGGCCCTCTCCCGTCCCCTCGCCCCGCGTCCCCTGCGTCCCCCTCCCCAAGATGGGCTGTTTAGGGAACAGCAAGACGGAGGATCAGCGCAACGAGGAGAAGGCGCAGCGGGAGGCCAACAAGAAGATCGAAAAGCAGCTGCAGAAGGACAAGCAGGTCTATAGGGCCACGCACCGGCTCCTCCTGCTGGGTAAGGGGGCCGCGGGAAGCGCGGCGCCGGGGCAGCGGACCGGGGGCCAGGGACCGGTGGCCGTCCCCTCCCCGCCGGGGGTGGGCAGGGGGGAGGGCGGCGGGGCCGCGCACCAGCCCCCTGCCCGGGCGTGGGGAGGCCCGAGGGAGAGGTGGGGCCCGGGGGGAGCGGAGCCGCTGGGATCACCCGTTCGACGGGGTCGGGGGGCGGCCGGCGAGCCCGCTCTCACCCGGGCCGCGGGGATCCGCTAGCGCCCGCGGAGGTGGGCCCGGGGGCGCTGAGGAAACCGGCGCGGTCCGCAGGAGCCCGCCGGGCTCCTCGGCCTGGTGGCGGCGGGGAGGTCTCGGGCACCACCCTGCGCGCCTCGGGAGGGGGTCCGGGAGGAGGCCCCGCAGGTACAGAGCTGCGGCTTAGGGCAGCTCTCCGTCCTCGGGGGCAGCGCCCCGTCGCCCGGCGCAGGGGGGTGAAGGCGGGGCGGGGAGCGGGCCTCGGGGCCGACCGTGAGGAGGTGGCCGGGGATGCCGGAGCGGCTGCCGGCGAGGGGCGCGGGAGCGTCGGGCCCGAGGGGGAACCTGGGAGATAAACAGGGCACGGCGCTGACAGGGGCCGCGCGCCTGCCCCGGGCGTGCGGAGCGGGGAGCAGCAGCCGCGGGGAAGGCCGGTCACCGCGGCCTGGCAGGAGCCGAGGGAGGCGGTCGGGGCTCGGCCGGCCCAGGGCGCTCCCCTCGCCCGGGGCTGAAGCAGGGGTCCTGAGGAACGTGCCGACATGCTGGGGGAGAGGAGGAAGAGGAAGGGAGGAAGTCAGGGAATCATTTGGGGGGAAACGGAGGGAGGATGTCGGTCCTGGAGAGCAGCACGGCGGCCGGCGTTGGGGATGAGGGAGCTCCGTGCCTGTGGCGGGGAGAGCATTGCCGGGGCCGGGCTGCGAGCGGGCGGCCCGGCGGGTGTTGGGCACGTCCCGTGTCCTCCGGCGGACTCGTTAGAATTACTTCTGTCCCACCGTTAAGGTGTCGAGAGTTTGGAGGGAGGGAAACGTTTTTAGCTTGGTTTCAAGTATTATTTCAGTATGTCTCATGTTTTTCAGGACATGTTTAGAAATGCAGGTTATGGCTTCAAAGGAAGGGAAAGGTCCAAAAATCATTGATAAGACAGAACAAGAAAATGCTTCTCAGACTCATTATTTCTAAGTATTTTAAAGTAGAGTTTTAAAATAAGATGCAGTTATGAGATCTCAGCTGTTTGGTCACGCTGAGGGACGGCTTGTGCACGTTATGCAGGTTTTTTAGCGTGGAGCAGAGGCTAGGCCTCGGCCAGCTGACTCAGTCCTGGTGTGAAACAACCGTAATTGGGAAAAAAAAATAAATTTGAAGGTTCTGAATTTAGAAGTGTATTCTTAATGGTGAAATTGTTCAAATACTAATTTGAAGAAAGAGGTTTAACATAAATGGAGAGTGGTTGGGACTACAGTAGCAGCACCTGCAGCCCTGAGGAGTCTGCCTGGGCCCCAGCAGAAATCTTTTAGCAGGGTCATTTGGACTTCAGTTCTTGGGGAATGTCTTGGGCTTCCAGGTTTCAGGCAGAATATTGGGTGGATACATGAAAGCCATTTTCCATCAGATGGGTTACTTTCATCACAAGCAGAATTTCGGCACACATAAACATGATGGGCTCGCCTGGATTTTCTTTCTGCTTTCTTTAGTTTTGGTGGCTGAACCATAGTTTAGAGGCTTGTAAATAAAAGTATGTGGGTGTTTAGCTAGAACTGTAAGGTCATCTGTGTGTGTGTACTTTAAAGTGCAACAGTTCAGCTGTTGCAGTTTCTAACAGTAGCTGTCATGAATTATGGACAGTCTGTAACACAAACTCACCAGTAAAACATAATAAAGCTCTCTTCATTATTATGTTATATTTAGTTTAGAAGATATGTGAAATGAAACCCCAAGAACTTCAAAAGTATTCTTAATATTTTTACCTCGTATTCAAATAACAATAAAGAGCTGCTCTTTATACAGCTCTTTTTAGGCCCACTGCTTTACACATGCTTGCCCCTTCTTCCATGAGAAGTCTCACTGAAATGAATGGAACTCTCCTTGGTGGTAAAGTTAAGTGAATGCATAATTGTTGGTCAGAATAGAGCCTTAATGAGTAGCCAAATACAGGAATAAACTTTGTCAGAAATTTAGGTGTAATACTTTGGTTCACTGGTGGTGTGTCTGATGCAGAGCACCTGGGTATGTCAGTACCAGACTGCTTGTCTTTATAGGAAAATCAACAATTTGTCTCCCCCTATTCTTGGCCTAAGTGAAGTAAAGATTTTGGCTCCCTGTGTTTGTGAGGTGCGATTTAGAGTTACAGCTGAAATTTTGTATATACAACTATGACATATACTGCTATTCCTGAGTAATTCTTAGTTGTGAAGCAGACCCAGTCTGTATCTTAACTTGAGTTATTCAGTCTTGATTGGTTTTGTTCCATGTCTTTATTGCATGGTGCACTATGCTTGAAGGGAGACAACATGTATGTTACAAAGTAGTAATTGAGAGGAGAAACGGCACTTGTGTAAAATGTAGATCAAAACTGCTTTCTAAATGCTTACAAAACATCTGTGAGCAAGGCAAGGAAGGAGGAGGAAGGCTCTGACATTAAGGTGACAAAACATGCAGTCAGATATTATGGACTGCTAGGAATTAATGAGGGAGAAGGAAAGGAAGGGAGAAAGTAGAGAGGAATGGATCTGTCAGAAAATGAACTTTGAAATATAACTGCTAAAATACAGTCTTGAACACGAGGCTCAAAATGGAGGCTTGTGCTGTCAGTGTGTGCTAGCAGAGGCCTGGCATCCTATAAATACAAACTGTACCTCTGTGACCATTCTGCAAGGCATCTTCTGTTGTTGAGACGTAGGCTAAAAAGAGGAACAAATGAGTAGCCAGGAGATGAGAAGAGACATCTTCCTAAATTTTGCTGGGTTATGTTACTACTCTTGCGAAAATATATTTGCTTTATATAGAAAGCTACTGATCTGGCTGCATGGAGCAGCTCAATTAAATGCTGCTGCTCGAGTCTTTTTAGCATGCATGGAAAAACGGGTACTATAGGCAGATGGGTTGCCCTGTGCACTAGGCATCTGTGCAGCACAGCAGAAATAGCATACATCTACTTAGGGAAACTGGAGTAAAGTGGAGGGTTGTTTTGGTTTTTCTTTGTACTGTAGGTATAGGAGGGGATCAGAGGTGAGCTGTGGGGGGGCTGTCGGGAGCATGTAGCCACAAAACGTGGTCTTTGCGTCTTGTTGCGTACGTGATTGATTTGGAACATGTGAAGAGAGGGTGGGAGGTTGCTTATAAGACACAAATTGGAGAAGGAGGTTTCTGTAGTTTTGTGGGTGGAGGCTTAAAGGGGATACATTCCTTTTTCAGATTTGAGTGTCCATGTATTTTGGTGATTTAAGTCTTTCAACTGGGTGATAACTGCAGCCAAACTTAAAATATTTTAACGATCTAACAAAAATGCTTCAGTTTACTATGGACTTCAGTCAGTTTTTTCTCCATCAGATAGTAGTGACAAGGCAAGCAATTTTTGTCATACCATGTCTTGTTCTCTATGAAATGTTGAAGTTGTCCTTTTTCCTTCCAAACCCTGCAGTCTGCTTTTAAAGTTGACACTGGAAAAATGGACAGTGAAATGATCCAAGATTCAGATCTGACACATGACTTGAGCTGGGGATTTATTTTTAGCTACAACTGAAGTTTCCAGTGGCAATTACTTCTTTTTCTTTCACTTTTCAGTCTTGCACTGAGTAAACCACTTTCTCGATTTTACCCTGAAGAAAAAAATTCTAGTGTGCCCCTTCATCACTCATGCTTCCTTCTGAAATTGATTTACTTTCGTTTTCTAGGTGCTGGTGAATCCGGTAAAAGCACAATAGTCAAACAGATGAGGATCTTGCATGTGAATGGATTTAATGCTGAGTAAGTGCATTTGTTTTTTCACTTCACAACTACCTTATGTCTTCATGCACTGCACAGTAGCCATTGCTGTTTTATATCTTGGTATATTTTTTCTTGCTACTGTTTAATTTAAATGAGATTAATAGACATTAGCTTGAAGAAGTCATGCACCAAGAACAAGTAAGAGCTAAAATTATAAAGTTATTTATATTAAGGTTCAGAACAGCTGATTTAATCAAGGCTTTAAGTTTTGTGTTTTGGTTTTTTTAACTGCAGTTTCTTTCACAACATGGCTGACACTGATTTACCTCTGCTATAGCACATTGATTCATACTGCTGTAAATATGCCTTCTGTTAGTGTACAAAATGAATGCTATTTTCTGTATTTAGAGCAGGTAAGGCTTTTGTTTCGGTCTCTTGAAAAAATAAGACTGTACTGTGACTGTTAGGGGTAATAGGTTAGATTTTCTTCTCTCTCCTGTTGTGTTTGCTTGTCCAGAGGTTTGTGATAAATTGTTTCTGAAGGCTTTTCTTGTTTGCACATAAAATCTGTTCAATTATTTGATAGGTGTGAGGAGGAGAATAGCATTAGAATAAGGAAAAAGGAAATCTATTATTTTGCCTGAGAAAGATTTGTGTTTGCTAACCTTTCATCTGATATTGCTAGGGAGTAGGAAGAGATTGTTCTGCCAGTTTACACTTGCAAGTGTCTGTATGTTGTATATCAAAACCTATGTTAATTCTAATTTAATTTAAATGTTGGAATTTCAGAGCTTATTCTCAGTGTTTAATTTCTTTAGATTGTATTATTGGGTTTGTCTTTATTGTTTTCAAGCACAGTATTTTTGTATTGACATCCTCTAGCTCTAAGTGTTATCATCAGTTTTGTGAATCCTGCCTTTTTGGCAAGATTAAGATTTCAGTAGTTAATTCTTCAGTAAGAATGTCTGAGTTAAAAGTTTAGCATTGGAGTCTGGACAATACTACTTCTTAATCCCCAAATGCTAGCTCAGGATAAGGTACACAGTCTTTTGGAAGAAAGTTCAGACTGAATCATAGTGAGTTATATTCTGTGCTACATGTTTCTAGCTCAGCTTTATAGGGAATATTTTTTTATCCAAGACAGCTCTCTTTCTCAAGTGCCCAGTCCCGTATCCTGTTACTGCTGAGTTGTCTCCATTATTTTGACTGCTCTTTTTACTTAAGACCTCTTTAAAGACTTCAGTGACTTAAAGGATTTGCATAAGTTGACTTTGATGTAGCAGTTTTGAACATTAGGTGCTAAGGAAAAAGTTCATCACTGAAATTGGAAGTCAGGGATCCATGGCACCTTTTAGTGTCAGTCCATTTAACCAACATAGTTCTAAGTTTTCTAAGGATACAGGTGATATTAAAGACACGCTGCTGCTGCATAAAGAATGGTATGATACGTAGGTAGATAACTGGCTGAACTGTACAAGCTTTGTGCCCAAATTTATGCCAGACTAGGAGCCCAGACATGCATTACATAAAGCCAGCCGAACTGGGAAGGGACTGGGACACACTGGGATTTGCAACAGTGATGCATTCCTCAAGTATCTCACTTCTGTGTTGTAGGTTGGTGCTGAGCTGAGTGTGCATCTGGATTCCAGGGCAACATGGAAAATTTGGCCTCAGGAGCCTTTGCTGGCTTCTGCCTTCTCATAGCAAGGGATTTAGATTACATAGCAGCCCAGTGCCAGCACAGCCTTGCTGCCAGTCACATAGCATACCCTAGTGTGGGAGCCACACTTGAACTGCTCGGGAGCTGCACAAGGCTCAGGAACCATAGGCTGTCCACCCCATGGCATATTGTCTTGCAGTTGGTCCTTTGTGCTTGGCCTTTTGTAGGTGGTGTGTAGTGGAACATTTAAGTGCATAAAAATCAAATTAAAAAGTGGTACATATAAAATGTTCAAAAAATAATTTATAATGCATCTACTTTTTGTTTGTTTTGGTTTGTTTTTTGTTTTTTTTCCAAAAATAATGAATAGATCATAACATACGCTTTACATAGGGGTGACAGTTGGATTTAGTGTTTTGAAGCTCTTGCAAGTTACAAATAGTCCTTAAATAACTTGTATTTTCTTTAAAGTAACTGGCTGCTCCTTTGTCTTGCTTTCCCTGCTATCCTTTTTGCCCATTTTGTTCTATTTCTGTCTTACTTATATTGTGGAAAATTGATACAGGATTCAGCTAGTGAGAGAGATAGCAGGGAGATTTTTTGGAAGAGTTGGAAAAGAAAAGGATTACTTCTCTTGATGTTCCTATCAGTCATTCTAGAACATAAACTTGTTTGCATTCAACACCACAGTTGATGTAATGAGTAACAGCAGAGGCAGTGAAAGCTGTAGTATGCTGGAGATGAAGAGACATTTTTTAATGTTAGTGTTCATGTACATAACTGTTGTGAATTATTTCTATTAGTGGAGTTTGTTCGTGTGGCCTGAAAGAAATCCAGTTTAAAATCCTGGCTAAAACTTGTCTGCTTTTCATTTGGTTCCCCTGTGATAATTGATGTTTGAAGCAGAAAAAGGAGGCCTGTTACGAAAGGGGTCTAGTATGCTACAGACAAGGGAAGGCTTTTCTTCAGTGTTACTCAAATACTCTTCATATTATCTGGTGACTAAACAGGATGTCCAGTGCTAAATGTCCCAGCTTCCTCCAGTGAGTGTGGTGATTCTTTATTTGTTTTGTTTTAGGCTTCTGCCCCTAAACAGATGAAGAGAGGTTTGTCATGTGCATTTAGGTGTATTGACCTCATGTAGAGGTGTAGTATTCAAAAAGATGAAATCTCTGTAGTTCTAAAAAACTAGAAAAATTTCCTCTGGGACTCCAATCCTAGATTGCTCTAGCTAATTAAGTATTTGATGAACTGTATGGAATTAAGTGTTCCAGGTAATTAATATGCTTAATACTTTACAACACTAAGGTGAGGTGATTTTGAAGGTGGTTAAAGTTGTACATAAGTTAAGTACAGTAAAGAATGTTCAACTTTTTTTTTCAATTCTTTTTCTAATCTGTAGTTGAGTTAGAGGCAGAAGTTGTTTTTTTCTCCTGTTATGAAAGTGGCATATAGGAAGTTAACAGTGTGGTGGCATTGGTAAGCAGAGTAGAATTTTGGAGAAGCAAGACATGGTCTCTACAACACAGATTCCTCTAGATGGAGGTTTTGGAAGGGCTTAGCCTGCTTAAAGCTCTTGCAGGATGGCTTCACTTGGCCACGTTATTAACTGACATTTTTCTACAGCAATTTCATCAGTAACGGGGGTGTGGATTTCACCTCATCTTTAACATAGAAGAGTTGAGTTTTAAGCATAATGAAAACTCCATATCAAATTTTTTTCTACTATTTGCCTTACTGTCTGTAACAGAGCCCCTTGTGATGTAGGAAGGATTTAAATTTGGCTGGTAATAGCAGGAAGCCTGTGACTTCCCTTCCTTTCCTTTCCTCTCCTCCCTCCTCAGTGTTTAGCTGTCTTTCATGAGGCTCTTCCAGAGGAGCAGATCTCTGCTGTTGCATACTGCATTTTGTGAGCATTCACTGATAAAGTAAAGCTGTGACTTTCAGTCTGTGCAGAAGCTCAGATGCCAATCTTTATGAACCAGACAGGATTGAAAATGGGATAGAGAGAACAAGAGGAACAAGGAATATAGTTGGAAGAATTAGCATAAATGTGCAGTACAGGCTGAAGAGGGAAAAATGTGACTCTTTTCTGTGTCAGCTTGGGGCTGGGGTTCTTTGCTTCTAAGATGATGGCCTTTCACTGACTTTTAAAATAATTTTTTTTTGAGTCATATTTCTGTGATCCACTGTGGGGTTTAGCTGGCACACTCTAAGGAGTGGGTCATTGTCATGCATGATTTTAGAAAGTGGGAAATTGGCAAGGGCAATAGACAGTTTTGTAGTGTCATGGGAAAAACTGGGACAAGCAGAAATATTTAGATAGGAATAAATTGTTGAAATGTGACTTGCGAAATCCACTACAATGACAAATAAGGGGAATATGCCTTTGTGATTGGTAAGTTTGGATAGTGTTTATGATTCAGGAGATCGTGAGGCTATAGGGAATTTCAGATAATGCTGCTCAGCTTCAGGTTCCCAAATGAAGTATAATGATGACTTTCTTAAACTAGTCTGTTGAAGTGTTGAATAGGACTTTGTATATTTGTCATTCTTTTAATGACAGTGGCAGAAGTAGAGTTGAATAGCTTTATTTTCAAGACTTAGATGACAAATATATTTGCATTTATTTTGTACTTTTAAAAATTAGATTCTCTTAGTGGGGAAGTCAAAGCCAAATCACCCTCTTAAGGGTCTGGAACTTTTTTGCACCTAGATTTAGTAATTTGTAAGGAAGTAAAAGTAGTCTTCAGTGCTTTCTAATCTTACTTTATGCATCTTGTCCACCAGAAGTTGAACGTAGTACCACAATTATTTAACATGAACCAGGAAATTATGTTGTTTTGTCACTCCGGTCAGTGTCAGTCTGTTTTATTACCGAAATTACTTCTGTCTTGGTAACTTCATGCTTCTACTATCTGATACTCTGTGTTTTGTTTTCTGTCTTCGATTTGTGTGTGTGTGTGTGTGTGTGTGTGTGTGTGATATTATGAAAGGGAAGTGAACTTTATGGCTGAGGAAAAAGTATAATATTTGTAACTAAGTCTTTTTAAATAATGAATTCCCTCCAAATGGCCAATAATAATTCATACATACATATGTTACTGCTCTGTCTTTACAGTTCCTTTAGAGTTCTGTTCCAATACCATGTTTTTAAAAGGGTCACATCAGCTCTTTGCCAAGAAACAAACTGACCTTATTGTATATTACTCTCCTGGCAACAAAAATAATTTTTTTTCTAGTGTTTGAGTAACAGTGAAAATTGCAAGAAGAGGCAGGGCTTTCTGTGTGTGATTTTCCTTCCCCCCTCTCCTTTTTCTTTCTTTCTTTGCATCACAGTACGTATCAGGAGGCTTCTGCAGGTTTAAGGCAGAGACCATTTTTTTCTCAGCTCCTGTTCCAGGACACAGAGGAGCTGTTACTACGCTGGAAAATGTGTGTGTACATGTCTGCTGAAGAGTATGAAAAGTTCCATTTCAGCTGAACAACTTATTACAGGTTTTGATAACAGTTTGTGCTGTAGAACATAAAGTGAAGGTGTGGGTGGCAAGAGGAGCAGGATATGTATTTCAGTCTGGTTTAGATCTTGTCCTAAGAACCGACGCACTTGTGTAATTGAGTTTTGTCAGAAGATAAGGATATACCAACACTGACTGAATACTATGATTAAGAACTGAATATAGCATCTAGCTTGTAAAAGATTATACAAAATCTTTATGTAAGTTAAATATAAGTTAAATAAACTTGAAAGAAATGGGAGGTAATATCTGGTAATGCTAAACAACCTAAGCAAACAAGAAATTCCTTGTTAGGGTGTTTAATGTTGTGTTTATGTGCTTGAAATCGTATTTTATTTGGAAGTATTTGTATTTCCACAAAGGGGAGAATTCCATTCGCTGAAAAAGTAAACCTGAACTCAGTGAAGCAGCATTAATATTTCATTATGCTATAAAGAAGAAGGAGAAAAAATTGCAGTATCTGGGTTTTTTTTAAGTTTTGTGTAGTATCTTTTGCCCTTGGTTATGAGATGTTGTCCATTAGGAACATATACAAATATTTTGCATTTAGATCTACTACTCAGGTGTGATTTTAAATACTGTAGGATGAGTTTTCAGAAAATTCTGATAGCTTATAATACCTGCACTGGGCCTTATTTGGGAAAAAGTGTTAACATACTATGGTGCTCAATATTCTAATAGTCAATGGAGTGACTCTTACCTTGTTCAGAGGCATTCAAGCCATTAAAGTACTTCCATGTACAAGTGAAGTGAATTTTTTTCCCAAAATGATGTTATTTAGGTTCCTGAAAGTATTACAGAAGAACCATGCATGAAGGAATCTAAAATTTTTAAAAGCTGGTTAGTTCTCTTTTTAGCTGCTTGTGGCAGGCTCTGGCTAACCATAAGTGGAAAGATGACAACACAGTATTTAAAGAAAGCATAGACTTTCCTTTTTACATTATGCTTTAGTTTCAACTGCCTGTTTTGTGTGTTTGCTTTTCCAAGAAACTCTTACTTAGGTAAAAGAAGGAAAGTGAGAAGTGAACATAAAAATTTCTTTAGTTTTATAATTGTATGGGAAACAATATGTTTCTCATAGCAGAGCATGCACTTTATCTGTATTTACTGGTTGGTAGGAAATGTTAAATTCTTCTAGCGAAACAGTATTTAAACTACCAGTTTTAAGTTGTTGCATGTTGACAGCTCTCTGTCTTCTGAATTACAGTTTCTGGCCTTGCAAGTTGATATTTGTGCTTTCAGTTAAAATTCTTCAGTTTTCTACTTTAAAAACAACAACAACAAACCAATCAAACAAACCAAAGCCAGTAGTAGTCTCAAGCTAAATTTGCATATGTTGTAGACATGATTTGGCATGTAAAGGGACTGTCCAAAAGTATGGCAGTAGTTTTGTTTTGAGGTTTAAGTTTCACAAAAGCTTTTCAAGTGTGCATAGACAGCTATCAACATAGTAGAAAGCTTTATAGTTAGAGTTGTAGGGAGGTCTAGAGCAATAACTATGAATAGTAGAATAAGCATGAGTGATGTAATCTGAGAAGCAAAATTGAGGAACAGAAGAAGTTTAAGATTTAACTGTGTGGATTATATTGGGAATGGGTCTGGGAGGGGTTTGACTTTTGATTGTAGATGTGGGATTGTATATGTTATTTTTGATAACAACAAATGAAAACAAACCTCTTTATACAAAGTTAGCCAGTTTATCTTCTCAAAACAGAAAATGAACTGTTCTGTGTGTAGCTGAGCTAATGAAGTCTGATTACTCTAATTTGTTCTGTCTCCTAATCTTTTCTGCAGTAGACCCTCCTGGTCCCCTTACAGCATCCACAGTTCATCCCCATGGGACCCATAGCTTTCCAAGAGTCTCCTGTTTCCTCACAACTGATGCAGTCCTTGTTAGAGTCCATGGCCCTCATATTCCCTGCAATACTGACCCGTAAATACTCCTGTATTGTCCTGTTCTTTATCTGCCTTTTTTCTGCTTTTTCTACTACCTAGACAAAGTCACCTTGTGTTGTGGCTGGTGTATATCTACATGAACTCTCCCTGCTTTTCCTCCCTGCAGCACTGATTTTCGTCCCCTACTCAGCCTCTGGTTTTCATTTATGGAAATTAATCTCTGTGACAGCAGACCTCTTTAAAGTTTGGCTGTTGGACAGCAGCATCTGAGAGAGAGTGAGACAGAGAAAACAGCCAAAAAAAATTTCCTACTTTTTCTCACTTAACTCTGAATATTTTTTTAAATATTCTTATTCTTCACATTCAGGAGTTAAAGTGTAAGTGGTGTGTTTTTCTTCATTTTCTTATCTTAAGCAAACATGTACTAGTATAAGCCAATGTATCATATTCTATTTAACTTGTTATTTAATAAATCACAAGCTACATGAAATACCTCCAAAATACTCCAAAAAAACATAGAAAAAATGCGGTTGTATGGAGAACATTAAATATATATTTATATTCCACACTTCAGTGTCCTTTCTGAAAAAGTTCAGTGTACAGGTTTTCTTTAACACTCCTTAAGAATTAGACTTGCAGTGTGATTACCTTTTTTCCAGCCAGTGTTACAGAACTAGTACTGCATGAAGCAGTTTCTCCTGTAGTTTCTCACTGGCTTTCTTCTTGTCCTGTGTAATGTGGATAGGCAGAATGGGCAGTACTCTGATTTTCCCAATAAAATTAAGTTTTACTAATTTATCCAGATGAATGCTTGAGGTACTTTATATATGAACAGAATACTTTTTATCACCATGAAAGGTAACCTTTTTGGTATTAAAACTACACTCTCACATCATTGCAGTCAGTGAAGATTCCACTTGTTTCATTACAGAGCTCCATTTTATCTGTTGCCAGTCATCCCAGCTGGGGACATTTTCTCAGTTTCATTTGTGTTTAAACCTCTAGTGTGTTTGTCCCATAAGATATAATTTATTATTAATAAATGCTGTGCCTTTCTCAGTTGCTTCTAGCAATCTAGATGTGTTTCTTGTTCCTGTTCCTTAAGTAGCTGGGTGTCTTGTGTTGTTACAGGACACCTGTTTCTGTGTGATAGGTTCAGTAAGAGCGAAGATGGGGTCTGTTATTTCTCTTCTCTTGGGAAGGGGGAGCAGGTTTGTTGGGTTCTGAGGGATTTAAAAAAATAAAACAAAACAAAACAACCCTGCTCTTGTTCCACTTTTGTAGTCATCTGTCCCAAGTGCCTTCTAGATCAAGGCAGAATGCTTTGAAGTATAATCCAGCAGGCAAATTTATGTCTATCTTTATTTTTAGATTTATCATGTGTTTGTGTATTAGGCTTGCCCAAATCCTATCTCTGATGAAGAGCCGAGATACAGAAATTGTTCAGGTTAATCTTGGTCATTAAAACATCTCAAGTTGAAATGAAGGAATTTCTACTGATGAGGGTTGTTTTCTTTTAAATGTAACTCGAATCCCGATGTTAAATAATATGCCACCCATTTTACTTTGGTAATAGAATCTTATGTTCCTAGTAGATACAAAAAGGTTTAGGATACAGTACGAGTGTAGCTGCACCAGTTTTTAGTAGCTGTTTCTGCAAGTATACTCAAATACCTATGAACATGCAGTTCGTAAGAATTATTTGTTTACAGCTGAGCCTGCTTGCATAGAAAAAGCAATAAATTGAGGTATGTTTTTGACTACTAAGGGGAAAAAAATACCTGCTTTTTGAGGAATTTAGTAGTGGAATGTCGTGATAAAATACTGTGTTAGGATGTTTGCTACTAGGAAAGTATGAGAAACCTTCTTAGTTACCTGTTGCTGACTGTATTCTCCAAAGGGCTTTTTAATAAGTCATTGTGTTCCCTTTTCCTTCTAGTTAAGGCACCAGAAAATAATAATCTCTCCCAGCTGCACCCTTGTGGCCTCCCAGGAGTGGTGGGTGAGCTAATGGAGCAGGCAGAGGTGTGCAGTGTTTCCATCTGAGGATATTCCCAGTAGATGTTGCAGTTTTAGCCTTGCACGGCAGCTGCACAGTTGTCGAGGGGATTTGTTGTTCTCTTCTTAATATCGTGGTTGAAGTTTTCTGTTCTTGTCTTTGGGTCTCCATGCATAGGTACACATTTGTTTCCATTAAGACATTTTTATTCTGTTTTGCCAATAGAATTATCTGTATAATAAAAATCTATATTAATTAGAAATGTTGCAAGGAAATGCACTTTATCACTAAAGTCAGTTTCTTCCATAATTTTATAATGACAAGGGAGGCCTGGCTCATACCTTGCTTGATAATAATTTTTTTTTTAATAGCCAAAAATGTAATGTGTAATGGGGCACATTAGCACAGTAAGTTTATGAAGTTCATTTGTGTAATACCCCTGATAATATAAAGAACTTCAAAATAAATGTGCTAGCTAAATTTGGTTTAACATGGCATTACTGTAGAAAAATGAAACTTATGGGTTTCATGAATTTTAATTTAATGACATAACAGCTATTGGCATAGCTTCACATACTTTGTGTTACTTTTAACAGTCTAAGACCCTAAGATAAACATGAAAACTTAAGCTAAATTAACTTTTTAAAATAAGCAAAATGTAGTAATGATGACAGTCACTTGCTAAAACAATTTTAATACCTTTTTTCTGAAATGAGAATATATTGTAAATGTAAATGAGAATATATAGCAGTGTATTATTCATTAAAAAAAAGTTTTATATAAATGAGTGAGAAAACTGAAAGGCTCAGTTAAGTCCTCTGGTTCTTGGGAAAGCTTGTTAGTACTCTGACCCAATCTACTATACAAGTCCTAAGTCCACAGGAAGAGCAGCTCTAGTGCTCCTGTCCTGGCCTACACTTTCTATGCTTCCAAATATTTAACAAAACAGTTGCAGAGGTGAGTGTCAGTAAGACTTCCAAATTTTCTGACAGCTTGTCTCAATGTATTTTGCAGCAAGCATGTTATATCACTTTCTGGAAGAATTGCTGTATGGGTTTGTTTGGGTTTTTTGTTAAATTTCTGTAGTGTAGGAGTTACTGAATTTTCAGTAGTGGGTTTTGAAGTGTACTAAAATAGATGCCTGTAAATTAGATGCAACCTTTTACTTTCAGTATGTAAAAATGATTAATGTTATTTCAAAGCAGTTACTCACAGGAACAGATTCTGCTGATGCTGAACATTGTAGTTAAAAATACATTCCATAGCTTACACAGAAGACACTTTAAAATTGTAAATGTAAATACTTTGCCTTTCATTTTTTTGAGTTGAAAATGGGAGGGAACTATGTTACTGGACTCTTTAATTTCACCAAACCATTGGAAACTCAAGATGCTCCATACTGCCTCTGTGATTTGCCTTCACTTGATTGGGAAGTCTTCATTTTATGTAATTGCATCTTATGCAATCACATGTTTACATTCCTTATGTTTATCATCTAACAACTTCATAGTGTTCTGTAAGCTCAGTATCTTTTTGACACCATCTTTTGGAAAGTAACAAGATAGAAAAAAATTAAAAAGGTCGAATTTTGTAATGAATTTCTGCTTATTTTGCACAATTGTAGGGAGTCAGTAAAAAAACACTGTGAAATAGGGTAGGCAATGTGCTGTCTGGGGTTTTCCTCACATTTTTATTCATACTTTGAAAACATAAAGCCCACTTCATGTGCTGCAAATTACCCACTTCCTTTGCAGCTATGGGCTTTTGTTTTTGCATGTATTACCCTGAACATCACTATGATATGTGCAACTCTGTATTTGTATTTGAAGCCTTGAAATCATAGAGTTCTGTGTTTGCCTGCAGGCACCAGAGAGCTGGGGAAGCGTGGGGGTTGACTTTTGGTTTTGCTTTTTCCCTCTAGGTTGTTTGCTGATTGTGTTTTGTCACTGTTGTTTTCACTTCCTTGTGAAGCATCAGAGATTGGGCAGGGACTGAGGTGATGTTAGAAGATCCTCTTTTGTGCCAGACTGATTGATTCTTACTCACATGAATCCAGATAAACTTAGTCAAAGAGTTTGATAAAAGAAACTCTTTCAGCAGGAACTGTGAGGCATGTTTCCATCTTCTGCTGCGTAAGGCTTTTTTGACTTCCTTGAATGATTAGAGCAGACTTTTTCTAATCAATTCTCTGTCATTTCAGGAGTCTTTGGTTCTCAATCTGGTTTCAAATTGTAACCTGCAGTATAAATTGTCTCACTTGAAGTTTCAACTCGATATTAAGTGTATGGGTAAGCATAGTGGCTTTTTGGTATACTGAAAGGCAGATGGAAGTATTCAGTTCCTCTTTGGCCTAAAATTCTTCAGTTTTCACTAAGTGTCTGTGTAACCTTGTCGTTCCTTGCTATACCAAACTGCTAACCCAGGTGAAAGCCCTGAAATCTGCTGTACAGGCAGGCACATCTGTGCCTGAGAAGGTGGCTTAATGGATTTAGTGAGACTGTGATTATGGATGTCTGTATTTTGAAAGAAATAGCAAAATTTCACCTTAGTGTGGATAATTCAAATTGGTATAGTTTGAGTGCATTAGTATCTCTTAATGAAACCAAATATAGTTCAGTTCCATTTATTGTGGACCTTATCTCTCTTTCTGATACATTTCCCTAGTTGCCAAGCAACCTCAATAGTAGTTCTGCACATCCAGCAGCACTACCAAAAAAAAAAAAAAAAAGTAGTGTGTAGCTGTTGCTGAAAATAAGATGCCTTCTGATGACATGAATGAAGAGTTACGAGAGAAGTGGGGTGTGGTGAGTTTGGAGCTGGCATTCTGAAATGTCTAATAGTTTAGCACATAAGTAGTGCTTTTTCTTTTTCAAGTACTGATCAAGCAGTTGTAAGATAATTAAATCTATTTTTTCCTTTCAGTGAGTGAAGCACAATTATTTTTACGGTTCATAAAGGAGAGGCCAGTGTTTAGTTTCAAGGGGGCAGGAGTTATTTAAGTATATGCATTTCTTCCTCTGACCTTTATGGAATTCCTGTGTTTCTAGTTGGGCTGCAGATTAACTGGAAAGTCTTAGAAGATTTTTGTTTGGGTGTTTGTTGATAGTTAGCCGTCACTATCTGTTCACTTCATGCTGATGCACCTGTAGTGTGTTGAGTTTCTTTAAAATATTTATCACCTGAAAGGCCATCCATTTCTAGAAGTGAGATAGATTGTGTGTAGGTCCTTTATTACTTGATAATGCTGTAATATTTATAAAGCAATAAATAGAGCTTATTTTTATATTGTCCCCTGTGCAAAAAGTGATCTAAGCAAACAAACTGCCGTAACAAAGGAGATCTCAATGAAAATGAAATCTGATTTGGGAAGATGACTGGTTTTAGATTAAGTTCCTTTGATACCTTTATTTCAGTTCAAAAAGTAAACTGTGTGTTAAACTCACAGACTGACTAAAGCAACAATACTGAGTACACAAAAAAGTTAGAAAGTATCTGTATTAAGACTGCCTTAATTTGAATTTATTTTAATTTAAGATATCAGTGCCAATGACTGTCTATATGAAAAGGTAATTTTAAGTTCTGCAGCACCTATAAGGCAGTTTGTAATCCTAATGCATTTTTAAAAGCAGATTCTGACACTCTGAACAGTCCCTTTCCCTCAGTCACCCTCTGCCTGGAATTACAGAGTTGTATGCCATGGAGCTATCAGTGAATTAAGCTATCTCACAAGTTTTGGTTTGGAGGAGTATTTTAGTGTTTCACACACATTTTTTTCAGAAGGTGGCCTTAGAAATGTGCTTATTCCACTTCTGGAAGGGAGCAGTAAAAAATGGGATGTTCTGCAAATATGTCAGAAATGAGGATATGTCAAGTTCAATTTATACACAAATGAGGATGTGTTCTCTGTTCTACATGGAAGACACGTCCATGGGAGACACGTACACGTGTTGGACACGCCTTGGACACAGTGAGGCTTTATGTGCAGGGTTTTTTTTGTGAGAAGTCTGTGTTTATACATTGGATGTCCACGTTGATGTTTTTATCAGAGTCTTTTGGCATTTTTCAAGAACAAGAAGAAATGGTATAATATAGGAGGCATTTTCTGTGTGGTGCAGATAAAGACAAAAAAATGAGCTCTTGGTGTGCAGATTCAGAGCTTATCGTTGCAAGGCAACTTCCTGCTGTCCTTCTTCCACATGAGGAGATGGTTTAAATGTAGTGTGATACTTCAAGCTGTTATTAAGAGAACATAGACATTTCAAACCACAGTCTGTACATTCATTTTCTGCATCACAAGCCCAAAGGAGTGCATGTCTGAGCAGAGCTGGGTATGTGTGAGAGGGGTGGTACATTATTAACCAGCTGCAGTTGCAGTGGATTTGACAAAGCTGGTGGTAGGTTAGTTGTTTTTAATGTAAGGACTAGATGCTAGATATTTCTAGGTTTATGTATAAATAGAATAATGATGGCATACAAAAGAACTACACTTTGAAATGGTTTAAACACAATGAGAATACACCCCAGTGTTATGTAGTGATTTTACTATGTTCAACATCTATTGTTTATTTGTGTTGGACTAAAATTTCTCATAACACGCTGCAGCTAATAGAGGTAATTTATAGATAGAAAAGTAGTCTGTGTGTGTGTCTGTGCATGTGATGTGTATACAAAGCCTGTTTGTAGTGGTGGTATTTTTATCCTCATCTTCTAAGAGAAAAAGACCAGTCCTAGTTTGTGCCTTTTTGTAATTCGTAAAAAGTGTGGATTTTGGCAGCTGTCTTTTGCCTCCAGGCTCGTGAGTAGGGTTGTCTATGTAAGATGTGTGTAATTACTCTATATATGTGATATGTTAGCTACTGCACCAGTATTGCCATGTAAACTTAGTTGCCTTTATATATATATAAATATATACACACAGGTATTCTCTGTATACCTAGTTTTAAAAGGGTAAATATTATAAACTGCTTGCTCAAGAGCAGTATGCTATAAAAAAAGTAATAAGCACATCAGTAAAAGTGTTTGAGGCACTAATAAAACTGCACTATAATCCTTCTACCAATTTATTGAACTCTAGCTATTGTTATCTATGACAATTAATTGCTACATATTGGACATTAATCCTTTACGTAGTAGTTGTGTATGGAATGGTACTCAATATGTACCTTAAAAGTTAGGTTTTTGAGCAAATGTGTGTCATCTAATTTGACAGTATTCACACTTCCTTTGTTGGTTTTTGTCTATCTTTTGTTTCAACAAAGGGCACCCAGTGACTTTGTAGAGAATTAGAATTTTTTATTGCTACAGCAGCTTTCACATGGTTAATGTTAGCTAAAAGCTGGGTTCTGTAAGCTCAGTAGTGCAGCTGTAAATATTATGGAAAGCTGTGTAGCAAGTAGGTGTATGGCCATAAGTGAGGTGAAATGATAAAGGATTGCTTCTTGCTAAGTACAAGGAGTTCCTCTTAGTCTAAAGTTTAAATTTTTTTAAATTCAGTCTTCCAGAAGGTGATTGTATTTTAAAGTGTCCTAATTTGTCCTCAGACTGTTGAGTTGGAAGTTGAGACTACAGCCTTTTTAATTCAATTGTCTGTTGCCTTGGCACAGAGGTGGCGTTTATATGTGCTGTTGTAGCCAACATCCCTTAATTCTGAGAAGATCTTTAAAATAGCAAGCAGTTACGTTTGAAGTTTGGATCTCATGATGTCAATACAGATATGTAGTAAAATATTCAGGGTGTGGTGATACTAAATCATTAATGATTGCGACTTGGGGCATTTCCTGAATATTAATGCTGATATGAATGTTGATTGCCAAAGGTGAAATTATTACCCACTTACTTATTCTCTCCCTTCTCCTTTCTTATTGATAGTTAAAGCAGAAATGATAAATGCATGGTTAGATGAGACAGATGCCTCAAGTCTTCTCTGAGGCTCACAGTGCTTGAGACAGAATGCTTTCACTACCTTGGTACTTTCCTGGTCGCATAATTATCACATAGTATAAAAATAGCTATTTTAATTCTTTTTCCCTTTAGTGACTTAATATGTAGTTACACAACTCAGATGATAAATTCTCTACTGGGATTTTTTCCATCAGAATCACTTGGTAAAATTCAGCATTGTTGGAGGCTTCTGGCATCAAATGATGAAGCTGATAGAGAATTTGCTCCAATTGTGTAAGTGTAACTGCCACTAAAGGTAAACTGATACGATGCCACACCTTGGATGTACTTTAATACTTAATCTACCCCTTAGGAAAGGCTGAGAATTGCCTGGCTAATGTCAGTACAGTGCTTTATAAAAAACCTACTCATAAAAATGTTTATGGCCAGGTTTGCGTAATTTATGTTTTTGGAGAAATGTAGCTTTTCTCTGCCAACAGCAACTCTTAATAACCTACTAAAAGGCTTGAGTTAAACATTTCATAAATGTATTTAGCACATGCAGCATATGCAGGTGGTTATGTTATGTTCTATAGGAGGTCTGAACTCCTGAAAAGTCTTGCTTAATTGCTGCATGAAAGTATGTGAGCAGATGCCAGTGTATATCATTAGGCTGTATCTAGATCTGCATTGTTATCTGATTTCCAAGGTAGTAGATTCATTGGGCATGTCTGCATATTGTTTGCATGTGTTGAAAATATGCTTCTGTAGTTTGTGGGAATAAACTTGGATTTCTCCTTGTGTTAAACTTTTCATGGTGAAACATTTTTTAATTCTGTATGTGAAACTTTTAGGACGAAAGCCTTGTCTGTCTTGCTGATTGTTAGTGATTACTGAAATGGGGAAGATTCTTCCCTTTCTCCTCCCAGTAGCTGAGCCCCAGCACCCATCCTTGTGCCCCAGTGGACCCCCAGGCTGAGTGACCTGGGTAAGAGATGGGACTTCTGGAGGATTAGGAAAAAAGTGTCAGAGAAAAGATTCACAGTGATTCCTTTTCAGGTCTCTTGCCAGGTTCTGTCACTGGTACTTTAGGAACTCCAAGAAGCAGGATTCATAACAAGTTCTGAACTTAAGTCACATTCAGTGTGTTTTTCTTTTAAAAGGACCAGTACTCAAAAAATCAAAAAAGTCCTCTTTGAAGTTTCTTGCATATGCATTTTCTTGTGTTTCACCTGAGATGTTTGGAGTTTCAACATTGATTTTTTTTAAATGGGAAAGACTTTCATTTTGGTGGTGTTTGTTTTCAGGAGCCTATTTATTAACTTAAACAGTTGTTAGGTTTTTTTATACCTCCTACATTCAGTCTTAAGTTTGCACAATTGAGAACTAAGCAGGCAGTGAATCAGGTCATAGATACTCTGTATCTACTTTGTGCTCAGCTTGAATATAAATAACTGCACAAGGATTGAGGAGTCAGCCTCCTGGTGTTGAGAAATAATCTGCATATGAGGAAACTTGTGTGGAAAAACTACTCTGCCAATTTAGAAAAAAAAATGCTTAGAAAGTACTATCTGGTAAGATTCAACTGCCTGGCCCAGCAGCAGATTCTTGTAAGGCGTGTGGGACAAGAAGTTTTGTTTTGTATCTGCCACTCTGTTTAGAGCTAATTTAGGAGTTCATGAGTCTAACTGCATGCCTAAAAACCATAGTTGCACACTATATTCACTTAAGCTTTTGTAACTAAAAATAACTTGCTGTGACACTGTTAAGGAACTGTGAAACTGAATTATGAAAGTATTCTTTTATTACCCAGTTAAAATGAATGGGTGTATTGGGAAATACAATATTTAGGTAAGGGAAATGTGTATCATTTTCAGATTAATTTCTACAGCTCCTCTCTACTGAAGGAAAATTTTTAATATATATTTATTTTTTTCTATGAAATTTATGGGATTTGTTTGCTAAAACATTTCACCAGTTAACTTGTAATACAGTTTTAAGTACATTGACTTGTTCCAAAGCATCATTAGTTGTTAAACCTTCTGTAAGAAAGAGCAGGTGTTGGTTTAGACCATCAAGCTTTTTTCTGCTGAAATTTCTTTTGGAATTGTGATAAGACTACATACATACAATGTTTTCATCCCATTGTAAATCTTGTTTGGTCCCTCCAGCCATATTGCATTGTCATAGCTGGTCTGAGACTTCCTAGCTGTGATGAGCATTGCAGCCCATGTCTTGTGCAACCTTAGGCTTTGGCATAGTCTTGTTCCAGGAAAAAACGTGGTAGTAAAATTAGTGAGATGGAAGATGCTATGCAAATAGCAATGCAATCAGGTTACTTGGAAACTCTGTATGCAGGAGTTTTGATTTTTTTGATACAAATGCTCTTTTAATGGAAATAATACATACTGAATTTTGGTTGGTTTAATTCTCACTTTCTCATGTAACGATATAGTTGCTTCTTACTACGTAGAAATTAGTAAGTTGTGTGTCAGTGACATTAACAAACCTGTCCTTCATGAACATGAGGTTGGGTGTTAATCTGTGAAGCTTCATGTGAGGTGTAAGAGTAAACCTTGGTGTGTAGGGATAAGAGAGCCAGATCTGTTGTTTTCAGTCAGTGTTGGTAGACATCCTCTCACAACCTGCTCACTAACACTTGTGCTATGTGTAAGAGGAGGTCATTTAACAATGATTGGGACTTTGTGAAAAAAAAATAAAAAAAAAAATTGAACCACCTGGAATAAAGAAGGAACTGCTTTGGAACAGAATTGAACTCTGTGTTTAACTCCAGAATAAGAGAGTCTGGATTGATCCATGTTACTGGAAGCTGTGAGGGCACAGTGAAGTTCACAAGATTAAATACATTTCTTATTTTAAAGAGAGGAAAATATGGTAAAAGCATTGGACATTCTACCCTGAAATAAAGATGACCTTAGTTGAGAGCTCTGTGTGATGCTGAGGAATTCTCTCAGGGAAGACTAATGCTGTGGAGTTTTTTGGCAGTCTGATGCATGGTGGGTTTTTTGTTTTGGCTTGCTATTTGGTATCTGCTATATAGGAGGCTAAGAGAATACTTTGACCTTCTGAATGGTTTTTGGAGAAAAGGTTGTTTCTTTCATTGTTCTTCTGAATTGCCTTTTTGGAGACATAGGCACTTTGCCTCCATTCCCTTATCCACAAGGGCAATAAGCTTGTGCTCTCACTGCTGTTGTGATAGATGTGCACAAGTGAAGTAGAAGTACTAAAAGACAAAATAATTTGTAATACAGAAGTAAGAATTAAAAACTCTATTGTGGTAACTTAAAAAGCTTTATAAGTTAGAAATTGTCAGAATTATTATTAAAACTGTTAACAGTAGTAGGACTATAAAATGTGTTAATGTATCACACTAGTCACACTGTTTTAATAAGCTGAGAATTCTGGCAAAAATTAGAGAGACTCTTCGGTGATACAGATTCAAGGCATTCTCTTTTTCAGTTGTATTTAAGAGAATTTTAAAGTCCCCTAGTACTGCACTTCATTCTCTGTAAATTTCATCTAATAAGTAGTAGTATATAATTCCCTTGCTGAAGATAACTCAGAAAATATAATCCACAGAAAAGCTGTTTATTTTTGTGTTCTTTGCTACATGCTCATCAGCAAGAGAAAAAAGAAAAATAAAAAAGAGGAGAAAAATAATAATGTTAAACCCCAAACCTAAAGACACATCTGTTCTTAAGTATACTTGTTGACAGATCAAGGAATGAAATAGCTGTAATTTTAGATTCTGTTAGGAATGGCCAAAGCAAAAACTACATTGTACCAAGTGGATAGCAATCAGGGAGGAAATAAATTTTAATTTAGAGTTCTGAGCACTAGAATCAAGGCAGACCTACAAGTGGTGGTCTTGCATAACCTTCATTTTTCCTGCTTTTGAAAAGAAGCTTTGTGAGTCCTCATTACTGATGCTGAAAGAAAAGTAGCACAGGTTTCTGACCTATCTTGTCTTTATACCACATGGTATACATATGTGTATGATGGGATAGAAAAGACAAATAAGTGTCAGTGTCAATTTTATTCCACTCTGAAGTGAGGAAAAAGTTTTTGGAATTCTTGAAATGTTTGGCAGAAGAGATTTGTTTCCCAGTTAGCTGTTTAAGTTTCCCTTCTGCATTTGTTATTGACTGGGGACTTGGTAGTAAGCAAACAGAAACTAATGTTACCTTTGGAATGGGAGGGAGAGTTGGTCCCTGAGTACAGGGATCATTTCATTGACTTGGACTTCTCCATTGTTTGCTTCAGAGGAGATATTACTTGATATTATGTTAGAAGCTGTTAGAATTCACTGTACATTTGGGACAGCATGGCTTTATAGCTGATATTTTTCTGGAGCTTTTCTGACTTACGAGTGCTGGGATAAAACTTGATGACTCCTTTATGTGACTATTGAGGCTGATTTGACCTCCTGGAAAACATTTGTAAAAGATTTTTCAAATTGTTCCATTCTCTTCCTTTTTTAGACAAATGCTTTGTAAAACATGGGAAGAATTTTTGGAGCCATATTCAGATAATACAAGATCCAGAATTTTCTTGTGAGTGGTTTAGAGATCAAGTTGGTCACCTCTGACTTAACAGAAACTGCCTTAGCTAGAAATTTGTAGAGCAGGTGGTTTGTAGTTTTGTTGTTTGCTTGTTTGGTTGTTTTTTTTAAATGTCCTTAACTTTGACTGTATATAGTATTTTGGAGAAATCGTATTTTTAGCTAAAAACATTGAATTTGCCACACATTGTATATGTATGAGAGAAATGTGTACAGCTTTGAATATCCAAAAATAATTGATGTTACAGAAATGCTACTGAACTGCTAAGCCATTTATAGTTGAAACTTCTGGGCTGGTGGTATCTGTACAGGCAAAAGCTGCTGTAGCAATGTTTTCCAACCTCATTTACTGGCATCATGTCTAAGAAGTGTAACTAGTGGAGGTTTTGGTCTTTCCTGCATAGGACTGCTTTACTGTGATCCCCCAGTTTCAAAGCAAAGTGTGATGGGCATAGGTGACATACAGCTGTATCCCAGAGATGTCAGAGAAAAAGGGCAGACTGAAGATACTTGGACACCTTGCACATGAGAACTTGCATCATGGTTTATCTTTAAAGACTGCAGACTATCTTCCATCTCTGTGTTAACATAAGCAGAGCTGTGTTCAACATATGGTAAATTTTGCTTCCAAATTTTTTCTAACTTCTTTGTTCAGTGGAAGAATGGTGTTTTTTCTTCATATAACATAGGCCACGAAGCATTCTTAAAGGTTCTGCACATTCTGGCCCCCATCCATCACAGTACTTAAACCATGAGTAGCCCTATTAAAGTTGATAGAATTACTCATGTGCTTAAAATTAAACATGTGCTTAAGTGCTTTGATGGATTAGAGCCAAAGTTGTCAGCACCTTGCTTTGTTATGGGCTGTGTTACACCTGCCTCTCTGTGCACTAGTCTGGATCTTTAAGGGACAGATTTTCATATTTGCCGATTCCAATATTGAAAGATTTTATTAAAGTGTGTAATGGAAATCAGCGTTTAGATAAGGCATCACACTGCTAAGAAGGACTGTGAGTTTGAACTTTCCCAAAGCTATGATCAGTAGGGGTTGTTCCAGTTTCTGCTTCTAATGCTCAGTTTGTAACCAGTTTTGTACAGGTCTTTAAGTCTTATAACTAAAGTTGTGTGTACCTGACAGCTTCTTATCCTGGGAGATAACTGTGGAAGTAATTTTGATTTAGACTTCATCAGTGGTAGAAATTCCAAGTTGACAGCTGTAAAGAAAATAGCTGATTCAGTGAAAAGTAGTGGAACAGTGCCATAAGAAACACATCAGCATTCAGTGACAGCTGTGTAGTTTCTGTGTCTGCATTGTGTCTGTGCTCCTTACCAACCTGTCCCCCTGTCTTTCAGGTGCTGAAAATCTTACATTCACTGCCTTAACTGCTTTCCTCTTTGGTCTGTGATTCTGAACTTACCAAATCATTTAGCAGTTAGAAAATGTGAACATTTGGGTCATTGAGAATATAATTGAATTTTTGAAAAGTAATGGGGAAAAATGATGAAATACAGCGATAGAATAGTGTGGGTTGGAAGGAGCTTTTGAAGGTCATCTAGTCCAATCCCCCTGCAGTGAGCAGGGGCATCTTCAACTAGTCTAGGTTGCTCAGAGCCCCATCCAACCTGACCCTGAATGTTTCAATTCAAGGGATAAGGGCATCTACCACCTCTCTGGGCAACTTGTTCCTGTATTTCACCACCCTCATTATGAAAAATTTCTTCCCATTATCTAGCCTAAATCTACACTCTTCCATTTAAAAAACATTTTCCCTACTCCTACTACTACATGCCCTGCTAAAAATTGGTCACTATCTATTTCTATAGACCCTGTTAAGTGTTGAAAAATTGCAATAAGGTCTTCCTGGAGCAGTCTTTTCACCTGGCTGAACAACCTCAGCTGTTCCTGGGTGCTCCCATCACTCTGATCAGTTTTATGGCTCTCCTTTGGAGCTGTTTTAACAGATCCATGTCCTTCTTGTGCTGAGGTCTCCAGAGCTGGACACATTACTGCAGGTTGTGCTTCTGACATCTGTGTCTTACCTGCTAACATCCAGGGTTTTGGACTAAAAACCTTGGGGTTTGTAACTGTTAGAAGCAAATGCCTTCCAGATTGCTTGTCTACAATTTCACATGCCAGAAGTGTTTCAAATGATGATGGAGATCATAATCACTAAAAACAATTGAGATTTTCAGGACTCTCATCCCCACCACATTGCATCCTGCTTATGCTGCTCTGTGTGTATACTTATTTGGCATCCAGTGTTCCAGCCATTTTTATTTTAGGATTTCTTTCCATTTAATGTTGGCACTTAGCCAGCCCTGTACTTTTTTAGTTTTAAGTAGCAGTGAGGTCATTGGCCATTGTAGGAGCTATTCCTCTCATTCTGAAGAGTCCTGGAATATGATGGTCCCTGCCCTCAGTCCTGGTTGAAGGAATTACTAGAATACAGACATTTATAACTCAGCAGACCCTAGCAAATCTTCTGTGCATGATGGCCATACAAGCAGACCACTTTAAACAGTGGAGGGTGTGTCATAAGAGGTGTTGGGTGCTGTGTTTTAGTTCAATTGCACAGCTGGTCATATATGGTTTTAAAAGGAGACCAATGTATATGTCTCCTTTTTCTCTGTGTTGATAATGACCACTGTCACAGTGCTAAAATACATAGATAAGTAAGTCTTTAAGCTTCCTGAGAAAAGTTTGAAATGGTTAACTCAAAATAATGAATTTTACAAAGAAAGATGATGCAGCAAGTTTGACTCAAACCCTACATTTCCTGCTTGTTCTGAGAGGTGTCCTTCCATACCAGAAAAGAATCACAAAATATACTCTGAGGACTCTAGCCTTCTTAATTATCATATGGAGTATCTAGAGAGGACACTAAAACTTTCCATGGCACCTTTTATTATAATATGCTTAATTAGCTGTACTTAAGCAAGAAAATGAGACTGGTGTCTTACCCTCTGGATCCATGCCTGAAGAACTAGGGACCAAGTTTGCAGTTTACAAAGGTGTTTAACTGCATGGTGTGAGTTAAAGGGCCTTTGTCAACCTTGTACATCACGAAGCTCTTTGTGAACATTTCTGTTTTCATTTCTCACCTAAACTATTGCTAGTTAATTAGCTGAGGTAAATGGAGCAGCATAAGCAGAATTATGCTTCTTAATATTGGGTCTGTGATGGTCTCTTTGTGCCACTTACAGGTATGAAGGGACTGTATACCAGTTAAACTGGTTTTATGTAGAAATTTGCAAAGGCAAAGGGGAGCCCCAAGGCAGCTTGGAGGCAGAATAGCATCTCTGTGCCACCTGCACCTTGGCAGATGGTGTGACCAGGGTGCCATGGGCCTGGGCTGTTCCTGCCTGCCCGAGCAGCCCTTGGGACAGAGCCATCAGGTGTGTTTCCAGACACTCTCTGGGCTCCTTCAATTGCATCAGGAGCCAAACCTGCCCATGACCAGTCTTCACATCACATAGGCATGGTGGCAGAATGAAGATACCCTTCAACCTTAACACCTGAGATACCACAATCAGCACAGGTAAAATAAACGTTGAGTTAGTTAGGTTTATATTTAGAGATGCCTTTTTTAGAGTCTTACAGTAATTTCATTGAGGTAGTATCCCCTAAAAGATGAAACAAGTCACCACCTTAGCCCCTAACACTTTGGTGTAAGCAATGACCAAAAATAATATCCTATCTGCTATCACAGAGCTGTGATGCATTTTTTATCAATGCTTTAATAATTTGTATTTCTTGCCTTCTAACTTAAGAGAATTATTCTATCATTCTGTAAATAGAAGATGCCTCCTAGCACTTACAATATTATGTTCTTTCTCATCATATGTTCCTCTATATGTGGCCACATGGTTCCATGTTCATGTAGATCATTAGAATGCATTAGAATAAGCAATGTTAAAGCACTTTACAGTGCTTTTTCCAATATTTAAAAGGGAACTTGTGGAAGTCCTGTGTCTATTATCTCTTCTATATATTATATCGTGTGTGTCTGTGAAAGTGATTTTTGCTTCAGGATATTTGAACTAAGTTCTTCCAAATCATTTAGGTTTCAAATAGACCTGTACAACAGAATTTTTAACCACACCTTTAAATTGAAGTGTGTAATGACGAAATCATTCAGCCTGATGGGTTTTTCTTCTTCCAAAAGGCATTGCCTGATGAGAAAATGAACAGTCTATTCTCATAACTATTCTTTTTCTACTACTGTTATTAATTACTTCCCTCAGTAAATCATCTTTGGTAGCTGCATGGTATAATTTGTTGCTACCCTGAATTTTTGAGAAATAAACTCAAGAATCTTCAACATGAAGTGGATGTTGGGGAGAGAAAGGTGGTGTAAGAGGAAAAATGAGGAGAAGCTGCTCTTCTACATCCAGCAGCAGCAAGGGGCTGTTGCTGTCAGTGAGAAGCTTGATGCATATGTGGTCAGTGTTACCAGCATGGCATTCCTTATGCAGTGTGCTGCAGACTGCATTCTGTCAGCCAGCTGTGCCTTTTGGTAACTATTTCATCTTACAAGGTGACAGAGTTATCAAGAACAAAGTGTTAACGTGGTCAGAAAATCCCTTCAGCTCTGCTGCAAGTGAGGACCCAAGTAAATTGTGTTTCCTGTTGAAAGCTGCATGGAGTTTTTACTGTGCAGCTGGTGCATGGCAGCTCCCACAGTACTGTGTGTACTTGTCCTTTTTGTTCTTGAACTGTATAAAATTGAATATCTCCTTGAAGTTGGCAGAATGACTGAGCTATCTCTGTGGTGTGCTATAAATGAAGAGTTCGATTTGCAAAAGATATGTAAGGTTTTCTTTGCTATTGCATTTTAGCAACTGGTACTTTGTCATAGTTCTAAAATTAATTATTTAAACTATAATCTGAATATTATAGGCATCTATTCTCCCCCATTTTCAAGTGCCTCTAACTTGGCTGCTGCCCTGTTTGCCATTCTGGCTGCTATATTTTGAGATAATTGCCACGTTATTCTTTTAGAGATAACCTAGGCTGCTAAACCAGAGCTATCATATTGTTGAATTGTAAAGTACTGCAGAATTTTTGCAATCTGGATCAGTAGCAAAATCTTAATTGAATTTCCGTGCCTGTGGTCTTGTGTGTGAAGATCTTGACTGCACTGCTCTGTTTTTATGGGGTGGATTGGCAGGTAGTGCTGTTTGCATTTTTGTTCACTTCCATGAGGTGCAGTAAACAAATTTCAATGCAGATTTTAATGGAATGTTTATGAAATCTATGAGGGTGTTTTTTGCATCAAAGACACCGTATTTAGGTGAATAATTACGTTTAAATCCCACGTGCCAGTAAAGTGTATGACTGCCTGTCAGAATAACTGAGTTGTATTTTTAAATGAAATTGATATATTTCATTTACTTCCAATGTGTAATTGCAATGAGCTTTTGAAGCTGAGCAGAAAGGGGGGTTGGACACTGCCTGTGGCTACCTCACTGTGTGTTCACATTTGTTGGTAATACTGGAAAGCACCTGTGTTGAAACACAGCTATGTCATTTTCTCCTATAAAAAGCCAGAGGCAAATTAATTGTTTTGTAAGATTTTTAGTCTTGCTCTTATACTTGCAAATTGATTCACTTAACTGCCAGAGCCTTGCACAGGCAAGGGGAGCTTTTCACTGGTTAGAATTGTTATGTCAGCAAGTTCAAGACTGTGTGAAGTTTGACAATACTTCAGAAATAAAGGTAATTTATACATTATACTGATCATTAAAGATGATAGAAGCCAGGCTGCTTACAGACCTGTAAAGAAGACAAAAGCTAATGCTCTGTATTAACATTAGGTGATTACATTTTAATATGCCTAATAAAATGATCTATATATACTCTCCAGGCAATACAATTCTGCAATACAAGTTTGAAGCAAACTTTCTTCTTTTTTATTATCTGCAATAGCATCCTGAGAACTAGAAAAAATGGGCAACATAATTATTAAAAAAACATTTCAACATAATTTGGGGGTTTATTATGTTGTAAAAAGCCAGTCATTTTTAGTAGGTGTAGCATGTATACTAGTACTGTGTAGTATGGTATACTTTGCCCATGGTGTTACATACCCTTCAGGATTCTAGACATGTACTCTTGAGAAATAATGTATACACACTACTAAATTGCAAACCATTAGGTGACAATATTTATAATGCTAAAGCTGCACATAGGAAACCATGTGTTAAAAGATAAACTGAGAAATGTATTCACATTTTAAGTATTTATGTTCCACAGTCTGTTGCTTTTATTGAGCCATGCATAGGGATTATTTGGGAATCATAATTTACCCTCATTAAAAGCCTTTTTCTGTTGCATATTATCTGATCAAAGTTTTTACTTTCATTCAAATGATGCATCCCACAATATTAAATTCACCTCTTCACAATACTCTTCATGGCATGTGTAACGTTTGGCTGCTAAAGTATCCCTGATTTACA
Source organism: Calypte anna (assembly GCF_003957555.1). Taxonomy (NCBI): domain Eukaryota; kingdom Metazoa; phylum Chordata; class Aves; order Apodiformes; family Trochilidae; genus Calypte; species Calypte anna. The sequence goes on from NC_044265.1 coordinate 10,412,669, forward strand.
GTGTGGAGTTTCCTTTATAATCAGAGGATTTTTGGGAAGATGTCGGGAAGGTTGCCCCACTAGCTTAGAGAATTGATACATATTAAAACAAAAGTGCTATAGTATTGTGGCTGTCTCTCCTAAAGGAAAAAAAAGTGGTGTTGTTTATGCTCTGCCTGTTTCAGATCTTTTTTTCTAGCTATCTTACTGTGGATTTATAGGGTTTAAAGAAACAGCACTTCATTGCTGTTCATAAGATCTATCCCTTACTAGAAAAAAAAGAAGCAGCAGACTACATTCTGATTTAAAACAAGGTAGTTCTTTGTATTTTTCTCAGCAGTTTTACCTGACCTCTGCCTGTTGAACAGAACTTTACAACAAAACATACAGCTTCTTAACCTGTCAGTAGTGACCAACATTTTCAGACTTATTTGCTTTCAGGAAAGAAATAAATGGTATAAATGGGTCACAGGTTTCATTACTTTTTTGGTCTTTAACAGGTTTTATTTTAACCATTCATTTGAGGCCTGATTTTTTTGATTTTTCTACCTGTGAGATGTTTATGCTGGGTGATCTGAATCCTTGGTTCTCTGGAACGTTGTTTTTAAACTTTAAACTTTTTTTCCAAATTCTATGTAGTGGTTCTTCATATTATCTGGATGATAAACCAGAAGTTTAACATAAAAATTAATGTTAGTTTGCTTTCTGGTAATCTGTTTGGTAATGTGGTCATTGCATCAGATTTGATAAAGTCAGAGTGAAAAGTGTTGCTGTTTTAATAGTACAGCTCAGGCACAGGTGGAGAAGTTCTTTACTAACTACTGATTAGGAATGTTTTCAAGGAATATTTGATTTTCCTGACCTTTTATGTCATTCTAATTTCATGTTACTTGAATTGAAATGTCATCTTTTTTTATAGTACCTAAAATAGACTTTATTAGTTTTCCCGAAAGCTGTGTGCAGCTTTGCTTTGGCCTATTTAAATATTGAAAACAGCAGGATTTGAGATTTTTCTTATAATCCCCAACTAATAGAGTTTAATGCTTTGTTTGGCCTACCCTACACAGCCTAAGCAAAAGTTTTAAACAAGATTAAAAATATGACCTTATTAACCCATGGCATCTAAAGATACAGAACAGGCCTGCAGAGACATTGCTCTTCTGGGTGAAAACATTTTTGGGAGCCCAGCTTTTTGTAGTTTTGATCACTGTGCCAGCACCTGGGAATAAGAAAGAAAGAAAAAAAGAAGTAATTAGTTTCCAAGTTGAATATTCACTCTTCGTGGGTGGGGAAAATGACGTTCAATTAATTTTGGAAATTTGAGGTGCAACCTGGCTGGGATTTCTCAAGAACAGCTCTGGCAGAGTAAGGGAACAGCAGTGGTGGGGCTTAGCTTTTGTTGACTGCACTTCATTAGTCCCTGAATAAAATGAGCTTCACCTTTCTTGTTTTGAAGAGAAGTTACAGTTAATGATTGATGAACATGTTGAGTTCCAGAAGAATAGAATATCTCATTGTCATGGAAAATTTATGCTTAGTAAACATTACAAAACACAAAATGACATGATACATTCATTGCTGTGTAATAAGATTCCTTGTTTACCAGGCATGCTATAGGGCCATGGCAACAAAACCAGAAATAGGAACTATGAGTATTCTTGTTGTAAAGATGATGATGGTTATCAAGCAGTTTGTTAATTGCTGGAATTTTATATCACTCCATGTTCATTAGCACTTTGCAGTGCTGCTAGTAGTGTAGGATCAATGAAGAGGTGTAAATGTGAAAGTCTGACCAAAGCCTGCAATAGAAATAATGTGGTTTATTGTGTGGTATAGAAGAGTTAGGTAACTGTGCACTTAATGCTTTGAGACAGTTATCTCCAATTGTTCCAGGGGAGAAAATACAGCTATAGATCCCTAGTTCCCTTTTAAGTAAATAAACCAAATTACTTTCCAGAATTACAAACCAGAATACTTTCTAAACTTCTGTCTTTCAAATGATGTTACAAAGCAAAGCAAAACGACCAAATATAATTTCTTTACATAATCTGGATACGTGTTAATTAAGTTCAAAACCCAGCTGAAAATCAGAGGCAAAATGAAGACAGAAAAATTGTAAGTCTTGGTTTGTGCAATGGAGAGGTTTTTTTATACCTGAATTTACACATTAAATATGGGAAGTAAGGAGGGTGAAAAGGCTTTATTTTTTTTCTCTCTTTCCCTGCCTTACTTACTTAACTTGGTTTGGTGCTTCTGGCCTTCCCTGGATCACTGCCTTGTTCCCATCAGTGGTGCCAAATCCCTAAAGGAAAAAAGTTGTAGTCTGCAGGAATAAGGTGGTTTGTAGGTAGATGAAGTCTAGGGAAACCAAGAATTCACATCTGATTATTGATGATTTCATTTTCTTTCTGCACCAAGCTTCACTGACCCTGTCCCTGCCCCATGGTTTTGAGAATATATGCAGTGGTCAGTGATGAGGAGGGTGATGGTGTTTGTGTGTGGTAGAGTTGAGGTGCTGATTGAGACATGTTCTTAGCTAAGCCATTCAGAACAAGGTGATTTGATGCTGCTGTTTGCTTTCCATGTGTGAGAGCAGCACTTGCATTGCAGTCGTGCTTACACAACTATAGAATGTATAGTAAAGATCCCCATATAGAATGTATAGTAAGATTTGTATCTAAAAGGCAGTATAACAGGAGGCTGGCATGGTCCTGTCATTTGATAACTAAAATTCCCACCAATTTTCTAGTTTTTTGGTGTCTGCATCTGCCTTTTTGGGGTTTTTTTCTGCTGTTCTTCTGCATTCTTATTTGGTGAATATGCTTTCAGTTTCATTTTGGTTGTTGGTTGTGAATTATTATAGAAAGAAAAAAGTGATGAAAAGCATTTGCAACACGAGTGCCTGGGTTTTCAAGCTGTGTTTTGTAAACTGAAGGTGTGAGCACTACCTTTTAAAGCATGAAAAAAAAAAGAAAACACTCTTGGTGTTTCAAGTCTCTGGGATACTGTGCTGGAAAATACGTTTTCAAAATAAATAAAATAAAAAGAGATGTTATAACTATTCAGATAGTGAAAGCATTCTGTAAAAACAATTTAATGAAGATTAAAAGGTCACCTAGACAATTTAGGTTGGTTTTTTTTTTAATTACATGGCTAATGTGGTTTACCTCAAAGTAGTAATTTTATGGTATATACGGCAAGAAATTAATAACATAAAAACTTTCTGATAGTGCTTTGCAATTAAGTTACAGTTTATAGACTCAATACCTTTTGGATGCTAATTCCTGGTTATACCAAATGTTTGATCATTCGTGTAATTTGATTGCACTGTTTGGCAGTGAAAATAAGTATTGTCAGATTTGACATAAAATACAGTACAAATATATTAGAGGTGCAGTGGTTTGCATTCCAGCTTGCTTTAGCCTGTGCTTTTTAATTTGACTGCAGTTAGTCCCAGATGATAGTGCTTATATAAAGTCCTTATATATTCCAAGGGTTTTTTCAGCCTGCTGTTCTGCTTGTAGTTAAAAATTAATTTTACATATTTGCATTCTCCCTTCATTATTTATTTTAGTTTTTGTATCTGTTAGTTTTAATGTCTCTGTAAGGTTATGTGCTCTTTTTCTGACATAGTATCATTTTTATGCTGTAATTATTTGTGGTTTGAGGTTTTTTTGTCTTATAACTTGTTTCTCCTTTAAATAACTACACCTTTTTTTCCCTCTGTTTACAGTTTATGCTTTTCTAAATAACGTCCACATGTCTAGTATTTTGCATTCAAATGAATCAAAATATATTTAACTTTGCAGAATCTCTTAGTCTCAGTCTAAGATGACAATTAAGTTTTTATTTCATAACTAGATAATAACTTTAGGATACAAATAGATCTTTACTATTTAAGTAGAAAATTTATGAGATAGTTAATGAAGTGTATCTACAAAAGTGACTGAGGGCTTTAGACAATTGTAACAATACACTTGATAGAATACTTTTCAAGTTCATACTCTGTTTCAAAAAGTCTGCTTTTATGGCTTAGAGATTTAATTATGTATTTTTTTTATTACAGAGAGAAGAAAATGAAAATTCAGGATATTAAAAACAATATTAAAGAAGCTATAGAGGTAAACTTACAAGCTATTGCTTTTAACTATTCACAGCTAGCTGTCTAGTCACTTTACATAATTTCTTTTTGTTTTTCTTTGCAGACAATAGTGACAGCAATGGGCAATTTGGCACCTCCAGTTGAATTAGCCAATCCAGAGAACCAGTTTCGAATCGACTATATCTTAAATTTAGCCAACCAGATAGATTTTGATTTCCCACCGGTGAGTAAATAATTCCAGTTGGCTGCAGTCATGCTTTCTTGCACAGGTTTATATTTCACTGCACTGTAGTAAATATTTACAAAAAACATAGAGTTGCTCTTTTGGAAATTACTATGGTAGGTGTCTTTTCTCAGTGCTAATCAAATAGAATATATAACAGTACAGCTGGAACATTTAGGCTGATCCTTTATAGACAGACACTTGTTTCCCTTCTTGTCCTCTGCCAAAATGATCAGCTACAGTTAAGATGTGCAGTGCTGGCAGTAATATTTGGTTGGATATTGCTAGGAATTGCCCTTATTAAAAGGAGTGAAGATATGCACAACAGTGTGTTGATGATTAGATGGCATTTAGTGATCCTGTATTTTTCTCTTCGGGAAGAACAGTGAAGTTTTCTTGCTGAGTCAGACATGTTCTCTGACAGCTGTGTCAGGCAGTTTTTTGCAAAGGCTCTCCACATGCTATGTCCTTGCCCCAACCCTCCCAGTCTTAGTTAATCATTCAGAATGCCATCAGCCCTACAGTAAATGCAGAAAGTATAATTATTTATTTGGTATAACTTTGTGCCTTCTCACTTTGATTAATTTCTACTGTATTCAACCAGGTTAGTGGCAGAAGCCAATGAAAATACAGTTTGTAAACACTGAACACTTAAGCACTGAGAAGATGCTAATTACTGTGAAAAGGACCTGTTACTTGCAGTAATACAGAAGTATTTCAAAGCTTGTATTCTTTGCTCACTGTTCCAGTGGGCTGAGGGTGGGATTTACGATGATGTGTTAAAATTATGATGCAGTTACACCAGGAGTAGCTAGTCATAGGTGCTTGCTTGAAAGGAAATGTGCAAGTGCAAATAGTAGTAAGATGTGAGATAGTTTACACCTATGGAAGGTGTTTGTAACTCTGATTTACTGCTGCTTCTAGGAGTTTCTCTACTTCAATGAGTCTTTATTGAAATAAAAAGCTAAAGCACCATAGCAGACAAGGCAGAAGTCATGCACTATTAGCAATTAACTGGAAATATTGGCATTTTAATCTTCAAATTCAGTAGTTTTCAAAGTTCAGCAGGTACAGACTGGTTGGTGGAGAGGGGAACGCATGATTCTTTTGTAGCATATAAAATGTGATGTTAGTCATTTGAGCTTAAAGAATCTTTAATAAATTAGAGATTTTAAGATTTTAAACTTGACACCTCTTTAATTTTGACACTTATCAGTGTTACTCATACAAATATTTGATCCCTTCATGGATGATCACTCCTGCTAGGGAGGGAAAAGAAAATCCTGCTTTGTCGATAGTTTTAGGAGAATATTCGAGAGAAAAGACAGCAGCTCCTTACTCCACCCTGTGTGCTCTTGAGCTGGCTGTGTGCCCACAGCCCTCCTACTGCCCATTGTTCTATGATAGTTCAGGTTGTGATCTGTAACAATGCTGTAACAAGTCCCTGTGACCTACCTTGTACTGAACTACTTGATTTTCCTTGTCTTTTCTATTGGGGGAGGTTTTAAGATTTAATTAAATTGGAATGCAGTGATTTTTTTTTTTTTAAATTATGTTTCTTTTTCTCCTGAAATTAAAGAGTAATTGTGTATTGGTAAGTGAATAAGCCAAGTGTGTATGTGTTACTGAATATTAACTATTTTATATATAAAATTTAATGCATGTACTGTCTGTGGTAGATACGTGGTAGCAAGCCCTTCATGTCTAAAGTAATAAAAATAAACTTACCAAGTCATAAATAATTTCAAATTCAGTGAAGAGTCTTTGATGTGTTGAATGACACACAACTTCAGAAATAACAGTCCTCCAATAAAACTAGTCTTTCTTCTCTGAGCAAAGGTATTTGTTAAATTTTTAAGCCCTGAATCTTCAGAGCCTTAGGCGTGTGCATAACTTTGACTAGTGGCCAACTTCATTGGCATGATTAACTGTTTCATATGTAGATGTTTGTAGGGTTGAGGTTTTAAATACATGCATTATATGGATATACATGAGCCACTAATTTTGAAGGAATATTTTAGATAATCTGGAAAGAACAGATGTCTAATCAGGGCCACGTGCTCTCTCGTTGGTATGAAAAGCATTAATAAATACTGTGTATAGTATTCTGTTTGCATCACTGAGAAACATATTAATAAAATGACGACATTAAATGACCAAGTCTTGCAAAAAAAGTCTAGCCCTGCTACTTTGAATGAACATTGAGAATAAGAGAAATCATGCTTTCCATACTGACAGCAGAACTTCTTTCTTTTCTTAACACCGCAGCACTATTTTTTTCCTAAAAGATTATCATTTAAGAAAACTATTATCATTGCTTTGATTCAGGCTGGGTTCTTATCATATGTTTAAATTGTCACTGACCAGCATGATGACTTTGAGCAGAGGAAAAGGAAGTTGAATTAAGTAAACCTCCTCGACTGAACTCAGTTGAGCTAGCTGAAGCTTTTTATTTTAATAATTGAACTGATTGTGGATGCACACTAGTTAAAGCCTTAGAACTGAGGTAGTTATCTTTGTTTCAGTGTTCTGAAGGTACACATGTAATTATTGATACTGAGTTTGTGTGATAAGATTGTTTTGTGATAAATAATATTCTTAAGATTTATGATTTAGAAATTATAAAATTAACTGTGCTCGTCATTGAGGCTCTCTAGTGAAACAAGCAGAAAAGTTGGTTTCCTTGAGCAGTAAATTTGAGAGCTTGATGAAGTTTGTGATAGAACTGCTTTTAGTTATCTCACTAAACTTAGTAGAAGTAAATTCTACTCTTCAGTTTTACATGTAGCCAGCTTAATACGTGCTTTACAGGGGCAGTGTGATGTGTAAGAATCACACACCTGGCAAGTCAAAATCTCAGGCTGTTTTTACAACTATTTCACCAGTTAAAATGAAAAATAAAATTAAGATTTTAGTTGAAGCTTCCAAATGACATTTCTATCACTATTATCCTTTGATGCATTTGGCTTAACATAAGGGTAAAATATTAATCTCATAAGTATATTCCCTAGTTCTGACTAGCTGTGTATCTGTTTCAAATATAAGTTGATGTTGGGTTAGCTGGGTTATAGGGGTGATATTTTTATCCCTGTACTGCATACCAGACAGTGGTTAGGATATTTCCTTCATCCCTAGTACCAACTAGAATAATCACCTTTTTCTCATTCCTTTCTTTTTTGCTCTTAACTTTAGAAGAAGTAAGGAAATGCTCTCATTTTATGAACATTTCTCTGTCCCTGATCAAGCAGTCTGAACCGAGCTGCCAAGTAAAACCTATTTATTTTGGGTCATAATCCCTTTATAATTCTCTGGTTTTAATGAAGTATCCAAAGTAGTGGTAGATTATTTACAACTGCCTGTTTTTAATTGTTCTGGACTCAGCTAAGAAAAGTGTCTCTCAAAATACCATAATAACTTCAGAAAAATTGTATTTAAAAAGTAGTGGAATCAGAATACTAGCTATTGAAATGCAAAATTGCTGGGGAATCACTCCAGCCTATGGCTCTTTAGATCTAGGAAAATACATACTTAGAAGAGATGGGATTGTTTTTAGGGTGTTGGCTAAATTGTCTGCAGGTTTTTTGGTCCTGGTTTATTTTTTATTACACTGCTCCATTGTAGTTATTTTGAATCTCCCACTACAAGTGCTGCTGAATGGTTTTATTATGGTTTCTGAGTGGTGCCTTTGAGGCTGAGCTTTACCACATGCTGGCTCCAGCCTCAGAGCCAGCCCAACATCCCCTCTGCCCACAGCCATCCCTTCCCTCTTCTCCACACCACGATGTGCCACCCTTGCTTGTGCCAAAAAAACCTCTGTTGGGTCCCCAGCGTAAATCAAGCCATTGAACTGATCCAGGGTAAAAATAACCCCAGTAACCCTTACTCCTTCTCTTTTCTATTTTGAGGAGGTTATTTTTAAATGGGGATCAGTTTTGAGGACTGGTTTATGACATGGTCTGTAGGCAGTGTGGTTACAAATGAGGTGGGACAAATTGTGTAATATGTTGATGTGCAGTGCACATAGGGAGGGAGGAGTGTAAAAGTCCTTTAGGATGATTTTGACACAAAAATCTTCAAGAAAATAACAAGAACATAAGTGTCAATAAGAAAAGATGTGAACTAGTATGTCTTTGCTGTCAAAAGTGTGTCTTAATTGTGTAGGTAACAGAACAAACATTATCTGTCCCTGTAGATAATTACCCTGATGCATATAATGATAAATTATGGTTCCTGTCTAAATATATCATGGAAGGAAGGCTGTTCAGTTTGACAGCATCACTAGCTTTACAGTGTAATGACAAACATAATGAGGTACATTTCCTATGAGGCTGTCTTCAGTGTCACAGATTTTGGGGTGGGGAAGTAGGCAAAACATTTTCTCTGGTGGATATAGCCATGGGAAGCTGGGAAACAGAGCCTGGTTTCTTGGATGTCCACATAATACTGTATGGAAGTTGGGAAGTATGGCAAGAGAATTCAGGGCACTTGCTCTTTCTTGTCCAGACTTGCTTTATTAGTTTGAGCAAGTCACCTCATTGCCTTTTTTTAATGCTGACTTTATATAGTAATCTCTAAAATAGTGAGAATACATGCATCTTGGAGATATATTTAAGCATTTTGTGGTGCAAAACTGGTAGAAAATGTGGCTATGTGAAGTGTTTTTACCTCAAGAATGTTAATGTTAACAAAAAGGAATGTGGACTGTTACAGACAGTATCAGCAGTGATGTGGTACTAGATCCTCTGAGATAATCTTTACTTAACTCTTTTTTAAATCACTATTATATTATCTACACAGAGCAGCACCTTCTAAATGGACTTCTAGATAATCCAATTGAGTTTACCTGATCAGAGTTTAACAGGGCTTAAATAAAGCTGGTTTACTTATCCCTTAATAGCAGAAATAAATTATTGAATACAGATTAATTAAAGAGTTTGTTTGGAGCTGCCTTTTCAGTATAGTATCTACCACTGTACCAACAGTGATAGCCACTTCATTTCTGTTTCTCATAACTAAATTAGTAACTAGTAATTATTTGCAAACAAATCTCCTAAAATCTCTGATTTTTGCCCATATGGGTTATATGCCTTATATGAATGTTTTATTCTTACAAATGAATGAGTAGCAGTATTTAGCAAATTCTGGCAATTCTAACCTATTTACTGGAAGTGATTTGTTTGTTTTCTTGGGATTTTAAAAATTGTTATTATTTTTGTTTATTTCAGCTTTAGTCTGTAGAACCCTAGGTTTTAGTGAGACTGTAAACTAGCCCATTGCATTGTACTAAGAAATATGTTGGCACAAAGCTTTTTTCATGAGTAATTGAAATGAAAATATATTGAGTATAAACATACAGCATCTGGCAAGTGCTATTACAAAACTTAGTTTTCAGGTGCCCAGCAAATTCCTGGTGGCCATGCTTTCTGACAGCAGTTTTCATAGCAGTTGTTACCTGGAATTGCAAGCTTTTGGATGTAGAGGCTCCAGCACTCTGGGAAGTGAGGCTCAGGGGTGTCTGTGTCTCTAAGCAGCTGGCAGGTGAATTCAGTGCAAATTGCTTTCCATATCATTTCCAAATGCTTTCCATATATGCATTTGACTGGTTTCTTTTGGTCTGCGGAACAATAAAGTCATTGGGAGTTCTGTATGAGTGTGTATAGTTTATGCATATAGCTTTTTTTATTTACAGAGGAGAACTTGATTTTTTTTTCCTAGGAAGTAATTGTTTCTCAAGATGTATAATCAGAAACAGTATTTGCATATATGGTAAATAAATTTTAATATGGGATGTTTGTTCTTTTTACACCTAAGCATAAAGCTATCTAAATTAAAAATATTTGTGCTGTATATGTTGACAGCTAGAATCTTCCAGAAATCAAAGCATGGAGTAGGTACCTGGGCTTTTTTTGAAGTGAAGAAACCAGTTGTAGCATCCTGTAGGAAACTTACCCATTTTAGTCCTTTTAGCTTGGTACACCATTCAGCAGTTTGACATTAGACATTAGAAATAGGTCATTTTCAGATTAAAAGTGGAAAAAAAAGAAAAAAATATGCTTGGAAAGTACATACTCCTCATTGCTTCCACAAAGCAGAATGACTGGAAACAATAACTTAATTCACCAGCTTCATAAAAAAAGTTTCTCTTAAAAAAATGTGGTTTGATAAGCCTTTAAGTTTGCCACTTTATGCATCCACCTACAACCTTATTAAATAAAGTTAATATGCTTGTTTTCTTCATTTTAATGGAACTTTGGTCCACCTAAAACAAGTTCATGGACAAGAAGGAAATGTAGCAAGTAAGAAAGTGGCACTGCTTGGCTGGTGATGAAATAAAAACCATACTCTGTGCATGAAGTAAAGATATATTTAAGTCAAAAATTAAAGGAATGTGCCCTATGAATTCTGGACTGCTTTCATGGAGGTGTTTATGTAGTTCTGTTGAAATACCATAAAATATTTTCTTAAATTGGAATTGAGAGATTTAGATAATGACATTATCTGTGTATCTCTTCTGTAGTTCAGTGATTTTGTAGTGCAAAAAACCCACTCTGTATTTTGCTCTATTATTAACTTATTTGATTAGCATTTGAAGTGCTAATGCTTTATTCTGCACTTTTATTTCTCTACAGTAAATTCCCACCATACCATAGGTATAGGTTCATGTTTTGAAATTCATCAGAAGAAATCGTGATTTAATTTCTCTTGATACATCTTTGTTGTTTTCTGCAGAGCAGCCTTCAAGAAAGAGATTAATTCAACTTATGTTGAACTAGAAGAGCTGTCAGCTGAACTGAATAGGAAGTAGGCATAAATTGAATATAGAAATTCTTAAACGTTTTCTGGTTTTAATCAAAGTGACTATCAGAAAATATTAGTGTACACATAGATGGAATAAAATTTTACTTGTGAGCCTGCCTTTAGTGCAATGGCTTGAGAAGAATTTTGGTGAGAGGCTGTATGAAGAGCAGGCAATGTAAAAATGTGCTAATTGCCCTGTGGAGATGTTCTTTGGGCATACAACAAAAAGTGCCTTTGGGTATAAAACTACTGCAACTTAAAAAGACTTGGAAAAGTAATAGTAAACATGCCTCTAAAAAATTATCATTTTGGTATTTTTAATTTAATTTACATCATGTCAGGTGAGTAAGGGATGAACATGGATGAGCATGGAAGTAGCTGTCATCTGTTTTGTATTTTGATTCTGTACTTGGAGTACTCTTTGCTCTTTTTACACATCTCCCTCAGTGCTAAATTGAAAGTTGCTTTTCATTACCCCTGTACCAGATGCAATATATTGTGGTGTGGATAAGTTTGTGGTGACCTTTTCATATGTAGGTGGGGAGTGGGGTCCACATCTGCCAGTTTCCATCTTCGTGCTCTCACCAAAAGGATTAAATATGAGTAGTGTTCTTATATCAACAGATTAAAGCTTCTGGACAATTAAACTTATGTGAAAGTAGAAATAAAAGAGAAATAGTGTGATACTATGCTAGTGAGAGTGAGGCCTCTTAACCAAAGGTACTTTGCAGATCATGGGTATGGAATTGTATGTTGGCACATTTCTCAAATACTGTGGAACTTTTAACACAAAGAGGGAAGACAAAATTTCAAACAGTTTTCTAAATAAAATTCCCTTCCCCTTGTCCATTCCTTGCAGCCACATCCAATTTAAGTTGTGCTACTAGACATGTGAAGATACCATAGGCAGAAACCCAAAATATTTCAGCATCATTCTTTTCAAAGCATGAAAAACTATTGATAATGAGGCTGAATCCTTGCTGTAACTATTTCTGACTCAGTTATGGGAAGTGCTGAGTACTCAGGCCTCTCCCAAAGAGTTTTTGTATTTGGTTCTGGAGACATGCCAGTAACTGGAGAATATCTTCAACTATTTGTAGGTATGTGTTTCCTTTGTGATATAATCAGCATATTTTCCCTAAAATAGCAAGCAATAATTAACACTTGTTCACACCATTAGGAATGCAGATGTTTCCCTATTCAAGTAAGTGGCTTGTTAAACTGTCTGATTTGACAAATTCAACACATTCTGGTATCCCTGCTGAAACACAGGGAGAATGACAAGAGGCCATCAGCTTCCTTCTCTGGGTAGCCTTACAGTCAATAGCATTTGCTTGCTTTCAGCTATGAGAATTCAATTTATCATGTAGATACCAATCCTGGAAGGAGAAAATCAACTGGTGGAGTTTGTCTTGGAAAGCATGGGGCTGCCCTGCTGTCCTGTGACCTTGTCCTGTCCCGGTGCAGTTCTGGAGTGGAATGCAGCAGAACTGCCTGACTGTCAGGAAAGTAAAGTTCTGTGCACCCACCTTGCACAGTAGGTTTCTAAAGGGGGTTTTAAACCAATGGTCAATGTTATTTTTAAAAGCTGAACAGGTCAGGAAACAAATGTCCTCCAAGATACAATTTTATAGTTAGCAGCTGGTTTGGTTTGACCTTTAATCATTAGGTTTGTAAGTGGATGACCTATTTAAAACTCTTATTATGAAATGTGCAACTCCATGGGACAGTGAACTTTGCCCAGGAGTTGAATCCCAGTTTTAACCACAACATTGTGTAATGGTTGTACACACCTTTTAGTAGGTAAGGGTTTTTTTCGATGGCATTGACTTTTGTTGGTATTGGTAAATAAGCTGTCCTAATGATGACAGATCCACCCTATATTATAATTTACAAAGAAAAGGTAATGTTGCATGTCCATGCTAAGTTTCCTTTGAATGCAGTGCCATAGTGGCAAGAATTATGCCAATGCATTTCTCTGCCAACATCCTAATTCCTAAAAAACATTGCTTCATAAACATGTTTTTAAATTCTCTTGAGTATTTATATATCTGGAAGGAACAAAATCTCATAGACAGTATGTCCAGTTTCTCTCTTTCAATTTGTACTCATATTTTATCCTTTCAGAATGCCTCTCAAAAGCTGATCTTGGTGGTTCTATTTTTTTTCTAGGCTTGGAGTTTATCTCTTGAGGATTATTTTTTTTCACAATCTAAATGTTTGACCTCCCATGTTCTTTAACACTTGCTCTGGTTTGACTGCTGTTTACCTGCTGCCATTTATTCAATTCGCTGAAATTTTCTAACCCAAATAGATTTTAAGTTGGTAACACTGTATTGCCCCTTGTCTAATCCAGAACTGTGTCAGTAGGATCTTTCTGGAACAAAGCACTGTCAAAGTACTATTTCCCAGGAATCCATTTCGCATGATCATTTGTGCTGATGGGTTTTTTCCTCCAGAGATGTACGTAGGTTCCTGTAAGTGATTACAAGTGGTTTACAAATATTGCTATTGAATCATTGTATTGGTAAACTTTCAGCAGTTGGAGAGAGTGTCATCTAATAAATACAAACTATTAATGAAATACATTTCTTTTCCTGTAAATGCAACTTTAGAAGTATTGTGGTGTTACCGTATGATGAGATTTCTTCACAATCAGCAAATCATGGTGTGTGATACTTCAGTTATCTAAGTAAGAACAGAGAAGGTTTGCCAGGCAGTGGATTTTCAGAGGTTTTTTTTTTATAGCTTCACAGAAAGGCATAGCCTGTTACTTAGAGATTGTGCCCACAACTCAAATTATGGCCCTGTACAGGGATTTCTCCCTCTGTAAGGTTGTGTTAGCTCTTTGAAAAGTGTAAAGTCTGGTCTGGTGGCAAATAAATGCTACAATCTTAATGTAAGCCTTAGGAAGAATTCACTTCTCACCTTCCTTGGTGATGCCATGCTGTCATCACTTATGTTGACTTTTGTTGCTTTACATGGCTTCAGCTATAGTTTAAACAGGATCTTGGGTGTGTATTGTGTAACTGTAGCATTTTTTAAAATGAAAAATCACATAACTTGAATGGTTTTTTCAGTTTTAAGTGTGTGTAATGTAAGAATGGCTAATGTGACCATACTGTGTAAATACTGTGCATCGTTTGGGACCTAACATATAAATAGTGTTTATTATGAAATGTCACCTCAGACCGAATTGTTACTTATTTTTTGTTTTTTGCTTTGTTTAGCTGTTTTGTTAGGATTTTTCCATTTTATAGTGCAAGAGAAACCTATGTTGATGATGCTGTTATATTAGAATGTGCCAGCAAATGAATCAGTGTTAGGGAAACAAGAACCAGACATGTAAGGACTAGTTTTCTGGCTACTTCTTTTCAGGAAATTTGCTTGCTACTTTTGGATAATTCATTTCCTAATTCATTATTTTTTAGATCTCATACAAATTAGCCATGTTTAACTGAAAAAAAAAAAAAAAAAAAAAAGAAAAAAAAAAAAAAAAAAAAAAAAAAAAAAAAAAAAAAGAAAAAAAAAGAAAAAAGAAAAACTAACCCAAACCAAAAAAACCCATTTCTAACAATTTTTCTGGTGGCCTCTGAGGCCCTTGTTTTACCTAGGTACATTACAAATCCTGTGGTTTTACTTGCCTTCCCTGAGAGTAGCCCCAGGCTACATTCCATAACTAAACTGGGATGCTGAGAATTTCTTACTTTATTCTTTTTCTTAAATGTTATTTCAGAACTGTGGTTACTGTAGGTGTATCAGGAAGGAGGGAGAATCTTTTTTGCAACCAGCTACTACATTGAAATCAATCACTAGTGTAGTAAGTAGGCTTGTAATATGGCAAGAGAGAAAGTCTGTAAGCCTGGTTCCAGCTTCTCTTTGGTGAACACCTTCCAGTTGTGTAAGCTTGGTCAGTATGAGGATTTTGAAATGCCAGTAAAAAGTTCAAAGAATATGGATTTAGATTCTTTTTCCACCTCACATGGACAGTTAACAACCATATTGAAAAGACTGCATTAAGTATTCTGGTTATAGTTCAGAATAGCAGGACAGACATAAAGGCACTATTAAGAATTTTATTGCTAATTTGTTCTAGGAAGACACAAACAAGGTCTCATTTTTTGAGCAAAGTTTTATTGTGCTGTGTCTTTTTTCATTAAGACATGGCCTCTTTTGACTTTAAATGTACATTTGTAGGTGATGGAAGAATCTCTGTTTTATTGCAATTTCTGAAAACTTATCTTTGCCTCATGATTTATTTTTTTTACTTACTTTAATGAAGGATGAAGTGAGTATTTTGAGATATTTTTGGAGGCAGTTGGCTTGGCAGATGCTGACCCCAGTTTCAAGTAGATGTCTATTTGAGAAACATATCTCTGCCAAATAATTTAATTAACTACCTAAAGTCTGGTGTAAGTTATTTTGATGGGAAATTGAAATGGCATATGTCCATTTGAATCAGCTGCTGTTTCAGCACAAAAAATCCCATGCCATTGATAACTCAGTTTTTCAGTTTCCTAGCTTTGTAGTAATAAGTTGAGTGAGTCATAAGATGTTCTATATTAGACTACACTTTTGAAAATACCTATTTAAAGCTGTCCCACAATGGGTTTGGTTCAAATACAGTGAGATCCTCTCCTTTATCTTTCTACTCCATTTTGCTTTGGAAAGATGTTTTCTTCACTGTGCAGTGATACAGCTGGAGATTGAAGATAACTGACAGGCCCCCAAATGCCAAAAATATGAAACCTTCAAAATGAAAGCATCCTATGAGTGTAATTCCAGCAATAGGAGAAAGAAAACTGAGGACTGGAATTCAGATTTTTGACTCGTCTTTTACTTCTTTTAACAGTAGATGGTTGTACAATCTAAAAATACTGAAAATCAAGTAAAATTTTCTTACCAACTTAACCAAAGGAATTTAACTGGATTGTTTATGAACAGTTCATAAAAGCAGGAAAAGAACCGAAAAGATAGATCTAAAACTCTGTAATCTTTTTTAAAACTTTGTAATCTTCTTAAAAGAAATTACAAAAAAATTTTACCGTAAAGGTTTTTAGCTGTCATGTGCATTTACTATTGTTTTTGTGTATGTGCAGCTAATGAATATTCAATAGCAATAAAAACGAGATGAAATTTATATTTGATAGGCTGTTGCCACCATTGGTATTGCACAATTACACAACAACATATGCATTGTATACGTGCCAAAAAGAAGATGATTTGAAAATCTACATCACTAGATTGCTTTAAGATGCATTATGCATCTCTAAGATCCCATTTAAAGCATTATTTTTCTCTTACAGTTCAGGTGTTATTTAGCAATCTAGAAAAAAAGACTAATCTATGTTTGTTCATAAAAGTAGTGCCCACAGTGGTGTGTGTATTTAAGTCATTAGGCTGCTGGTGTTCTTCTAAAGTCTGTTCAAAGTTCTTAGACTGGAAGCCAGAAATACCGTTACCTATTGCACACACCCCTGTTGGAGACAAAGTGCATCTTGTGTCTGCAAAAGAGAACAGGCTTCTGGTTGTGTTTTATACTTGTGTTACAGGTTCAACAAAACTGAAGCACTATATTTTTGGCTGTCTGCTTTCATTATCTTTCTTGACTTACATTTTTTAAGGTTGACACAATGAAAACGCAGCTTCGTAGCACTGTATTTCTTCTATAGTCTAATATCCTTTTACACCATAAAAGAATAAATTCTGTGCATACTTTAAGATACAGGTACCTATATAATCTCCAAAGATATTCACTGATTTGGAAAGTCAAGTGAAATATAATCACTGTACCCTTACCTGTATGTAAGGACTTCTGAGAAGCAGTGTTTCATTGAAGGGTGGGGAGAGGGAAAATTGACATCCAAATAAATAAAACATGCAGTGGAATTGTGAGTTAAAGAACAAATGTTACCAAACAGTATTTTGATTATTAAGAATTATTAATGATTATTAAGAATTATTAATGATTATTAAGAATGCCAAAGAATATCCATTAATGAAAAGTAAACCCTTCTTTCAATCTGTAGTTGGACATCATAAAAATGATTGAGTAGCAGGTTTTTTTGGTTACAGAGCTCCGAAGCTGAAACAGTTGAGACAACTGAAATTGTACTCAGGTTCTAAAAAATGTTCAGTTTTTTATTAAATGTGCTGCCATCTGCCATGCATTACTGTGGTAAATGATATGTTGCCTTTTGCCAATTTTCTTCATGTGTAAATCCATTTTGCTAATGCTATTTTTACTCTTCCAGGAGTTTTATGAACATACAAAAACACTTTGGCAAGATGAGGGTGTGAGAGCCTGCTACGAGAGATCTAATGAATATCAACTGATTGACTGTGCACAGTAGTAAGTATTGCTTCTTTTCTGCTGTATATTGACTGCAATTATACAATTTTTTTAATTGCTAATGACCGTGACATGGGTAGTCTTGATGTTTACTTTTCCTTACTTTGCAAAAGGAGTGTATGCAACATAATATATTCTTGGCAATCAGCTATTAACAGAATCACAGAATTATCAGAGTTGGAACAACCTCTAATCCAGCTCTGCCACTAAAGCAGAAAAGGTAGTAAATTCAGAAAGGCAGGAAAAACTGGCATTTCAGCTAGACAATAATATCAAGATTGAAAAGACTGTAAATGCTTTCAAGTGGTCTTAATACAGGCTGACACCTTGATTCAGTGAAAAACTGTGTAGTCTCAAATAGTCTCAAATTTCCTACATTTTCCACTTAAACCAGTTCCTTTCCAAATGACAGTTTCAGATACTGCAGCAAGCTTTAGGAAGTTGCAAAGTGTGTTGATGTGAAACATGTCCATGTTTTAGCTTTTGCTTTTGGTATTTGAAAAGAAAGAAATCAGGCAGGAGGAGCCTGCATTCAGTCACCAAGATTTCTGCTTATGTGCCTTCATACACATTTCTGATGGTTAATAATATTCTGCTATTATGCCATGGTGATAATTATTATTGCCATGAGAGACTGCTGCATATTTGCAGTTATCACAAATAGCAATATAGTATGGTTCAGAGTTTTTGTATGGCAAGATGTTTCTGATAATCGTGACCTTTCCTGATATTTTCATTGTGTACGCAAGAATTTCAGGACTTGTGAAACAGTCATATGGCAACAGTTATATTGCCATTCCATCTAATTTTGGAATAGTAATGATTAAAACTGTTCTTTGGTAGTTTGAACTCACTCTGCTTCCTTTGGAGAAGTTGAATTAAGGTTGAAGTATGAAAGAAATGCAGGTTTCTCATTAAAAAAAAAAATAATATGATGGAAAGCAGCAGTTTGTCTACTACTGCTTTTCTTAACATTTGGTGAAATAAAACTTTAGTGAAAAAGCCCCAAAAGGTTATTTTGTTTGTTTGCTTAAGTAGAGTTAAAGGTAATAAACAATTCTGTTTGAAAAGAAAGCAGGGAGATAGTTTTACACAGCTCCAGGTCTTCAGGAGTCTCTGAAGTTTTGCCATCGTTTGTAGTGTGAATCTGTTTCATGCATAGTGATGTCTTTTGCATTAGGTGACAAATGTTTGATCATTACATGGATATTTTTTGCAAGTTCAGTTGCTACAAAATAAATACTACAAGATTTTCATTTTCTGTCAACTGTCAAGTAAATTTTGTTTTCTAATGTAAGCTCACAAAAAATGGGGAAAACCTATATTGTTTGTTTGTGTCTGATAGAGTTTGTTTATCTGCTTGTTTCTGGTTAGTGTTTATTTCTAGTCAACTTCTATGATGGGAAGAAGTAGACATTGTTAAGCACTAAGGGGGGTTGGCACTGCCCTTTTGGAAAAAGGAATTAATTTCTTTTTGCCCTGAATGCACAGAAGAAAGCTAAACTTCTTACCATCCCTGAAAGCTGGACATTAATGTTTTCATGGGTCAGCAAGGGGGATGGCCTTCATGATGGTTTTACCATCCTGCTCCATCTAGTGGAATACTTAATTCAGCATCATGGGTAGTTGAGCCAAAAATAAACTTTGTACATTGCTAACAAATTACAGATTTATTTTTAAGATACCATTGCTATCTATTCTAAAAATAATTTAAAATTCTAATAATTATTCAATTTTAGAATAAAGTATATAGAATTATTTTCTTGCAGAAGGAGCTTTCTAATTGTTAGTTCTGATAGCTCTTGCCCTTCCTGTCATTTCTGGTTGTGCAGTGTTGTTGGGTTTTTATAACAATATACAAAGTAGGAGTTTATTAATGGCATAAGGTTTGCTTGGAGGTTAACATCACTTTGAAGTTCTGAACTTGCTTTTATCATACGAAATTTTAAAGGGACCTGACAAAAACAACTTCCTGTATAATCTGACTGATTGATAACTTGAAATTAGCATGATGAGAATATGCTAAAAAAGTGTAGCAAAGGCAAAATATAAAAGGTAGCTGAGATTTATCAAGTGAAAGCTATTTTCTTTGAAAGTACAAGCTACTGTTATTAGGCCTAATAGAAGTTAAAAGAAGAAGTTGAGCAAATTGTCTTAGGGTTGACAGTTCTTTCAGAGAAGAGTTTGGGGTTCTTAACACTTTTGAAGTCCCTGTTCAGAACAGAAAAAGTATACTTGAAGTGGAAGGCAGAAAAGTGGCTTTTCTCTTTCAAGATCAATCCAGCTTCCCAAAATCCCTTTCTTGCTCTTGAAAGTAGAATGAGTTCTTAAATATTAATGGATTCTTTGTTCTGTGGATTACTTTAAAATTCTAAGCAATGTTTCTTGTTCTCAAAAATTAACTTCTTATAGTTGTTTAAAAATTTTTAATTTTTTTAAACTGTCATTTTTTTGAAATGTGAATTGAATAGTGTGAAGTTGGTCTCAGTATGGGCTCATTTAACATTCCACATTCTTTTAAAAAGATTTTATTCACTCTTGGAAGTAACACAGTTATCTATAGGAAGCTTTGTGAGGAGATTCTGCCAAACATTTAAAAATCAATTTTGTCTGTCTTCCAACAGGGAACAGTGTATATCTTGCAGGGCTTTGTTTGGCTTTCAAAAGTGTTAGTGCCAAAATGTGATGAATTTCTATTTCTGCCAAACCTGCATCAAATATATGCAGAGCTTTCTCCAGGATTTGAAGAGTGTAGGGGACAGTCTGTGTCCCCTGTCCCAGGCAGTGGGCACACTGCAGGCAGGGGGTGCAGGCAGCACCCATCATCCTGCCTGCTGTCTCCTGGGAACTGGCAGAGTCCTTTCCCTTCTCCTATTTACATCTTCTGTTAATGGTGCAATGGTGGCAGTGTGGTACTGGGAAGGCCATGAGGACTTGGGTAGTTTACTTCTGTTTGACACAGATGCTTTCCATGGGTAAAAATTGGTTCTCTGTGTAGGCAGCTTAGCTACATTCCAGCAGAATGTTTTCTGCATTAAGGACTCCATGGTACAGCTGGAGGATGCTGGAGCATCTTGAAAAGAAAGATGCTGGGGAGATGGAAGCTTATTGCAGTTACAAATGCAGGAAAGAATGGAATTAACTGATGAACAAGTGAGGAGCTCTTCA
Organism: Calypte anna; assembly: GCF_003957555.1. Lineage (NCBI taxonomy): Eukaryota > Metazoa > Chordata > Aves > Apodiformes > Trochilidae > Calypte > Calypte anna. The sequence goes on from NC_044265.1 coordinate 10,433,291, forward strand.
AGAAGAACAAAAGATGAAGGGGAAGCAACTTTTTGTTGCTTGCTCTTTCCCAGGAAAATGGGAATGAATATAATTCTCTGCCTAGTGTGTCATGGGTGTCTAACTCCAATGTCAGTGTTTAGAGTCTGGAGAGGTTTTTTCCACGAGCTTCTGAGCAATGACATTGAGTACAACAGTGCTTCCTGCTCACAGTAATTTTTCAATGTTTCTCCATGAGAAGTTAATGTTACTATGCACTATTAACATTGCTCCACCAAGTTCCTGATAGCATTGGCTCAAGGAAGACAACTGAAGCCACGGGTACCACTTTGGCTTTCCATTAAACTGCAGTTGAGAACTTTGGAGGTGTGAAGCTGGGAGGCCTGGCCAGTAACCTCATCTGCTGGAGAGCCCTTCTGGTATTCTGCCCTTTATCCTCAAGCTCACTGGCTAAATGAAAATGTCACTTCAGAGGAACCCTGCTCGTTTGGAAAGAGTAGCTGCCTCTGCTCATCATGAGCTTTACTGTACTTCCTGCCCAGGCATATTTTACAGTCTTGAGAGGCAGAGAAAGGAAAGGAGGCTGTTTCCCTTTTCTTAACTGGTCTTTCAAAGTAATTAGTTCCAATTCTACTTTTAGAACAAGATGGTCTGTGAGGCTGTTACTGCTTTCTCTCAGAGTGGAAGGTATTTTAGCTGTGAGAAGGGGGCATTATCCATGAGGAGACCAAGCTTCATTGCTCTTGCATCTTGCTGGGGTGTCTACAGACGAGAACGAATATTTGTTCTAAAGCTGCCATGTGACACTGCTCTTGGCTAATAATAAACAGAAGAACACAGAAGTGTCTAGAATACAGAAAACCCCAAATGGTGTTATATAAATGATTTACCATCCTTCCTATCTCTTCCCTGAAGATACAGAATTGCACTTTATTTAAAATATCATACTTAATATTATGAGTATAGGAAGCATTTCCACCATGATGTTCCCAGACCTGTTTGTCAAATAAATGCCTCCTGTCAAATACAAACAAACACGATCTCTTTTGAAGTATTGCTGTTGCTAATGCTTCTACCTCAGTTTTCATTTGGTGAGCTCTGTTCTTGAAGCCTCACAGATATGCAGCAGTGTAATCAGAGTTAATAGAATCTCACCCGTATGACTGTGCTGTTTGTGGCACGAAGCGCCGTTTCCTAAGGTCTGACCCAAAGACTCTGCATGTCGCGAAGAAAACTGTTCTCATGTCAGTAACCTTTGATTTAGTTATGTAGCAAATAAAAAGCAATCAACGTGAGCTTCCTAGTGCATTTTTTAGACTTGCTAATACTAGGCTGTGCTCACAGATCCTTGAATTATTGCTTTAGTTGACCTTGTCCACCAGTTTGATTTTGTGCTTCATTTTACGCTACGCTTTCCTTGCATATCTCCTAGCTGACGCTTCCTGGTTTTGGCTGGAGTGGAAAAGGAAATAATGTGAGAGAGTCTTTGCAACCCATTTCACACCCTCTGCTATCAGGAAGGGCTGGAAGCAGCACGAGGGAGCCCATTCTCACGCTATTTCCTGCTGCGGGCCGTGCGGGCTTTTCTCCTGCCTCCGGCCATTTCGGGGAAGGAGAAGGCACGGGGAGGTGGCTGCTCTAGGTACAGAGTCGCCTTGCTCGAACTTCAGCACCAGCAGAGCTGCTCTGATAGGTTGAAACTCTGCCAGGCTGCTCCAGTAGAGTTTTATGAGAAGTATTTTTAAAGATGTTTGTTTTTAAAATATTTATCAAAGAAAGGGGGGGAGTGCAGCTATTAGCCAACTGCTGTGCAGGGCTGCTAAAGGATCAGCAGATGTGGACACACAGTTTTTTTAATTTCTAATTTGTTATGGGTTGTAAATTCTTTATATTTTTATTAAGATTTATGGTGTGTTTTATTTCTGGATTTGCTGACTTGTAGAGGGTAATTAAGAGCTCCGATCTGAGCACTTAATGATTTTCTTCCATGTTGATTTCACTTCATAACAAAGTTCCCTTCATGGCACATGTAGTAAAGTGCATTTGCCGAAAGTCTCACCTTTTTACAAAGTGGCTGATGTATCAGGGGTACTACTGTTAGTCTAGTTTCTTGCTCATATTATTTAATACTTTTTTAAAATCTATTTTTACTTTCTTTCCAGTCATGATTTTGGCAGCGTAGTTGTTCTTGTCTCCTCCAGCTCTGCGAGCCATGTCTGTGTATTCACATTGAATGGGACAGGAATTTCCCTGGCCTATATTCCTGGCATACACAAACTTCTTACAGACATTAACAGTTACATTGTTAAACATTCCCATGAGGAAGAATAATATTCATGTCCCTTTTAGCTGATCTAAAACTCATGAGCTTGCCTACTGCTGAGTCAAGTCTTTAGCAAGCCAAGAAACAGGCCCAGATAATCTAACTTCTAATCCTTAGCCTTAGTTCTAAAACCCACCTTACTTTATTCAAGATAACTGAATTAGGGTCTTCTCCCTACTCTTTTTCAGCCTGAAGAAATAGAGGATCATAGAATTTTTAGGGTTGGAAGGGACCTTTAAGATCATCTTGTTCCAACCCCCATGCTATGGGCAGGGACACCTCCCATGAGATCAAGTTGCTCAGAGCCCTGTCCAGCATGGCCTTAAAAAATTCCAGGGATGGGGCTTCCACCACCTCTTTGGGCAACCTGTTCCAGTGTCTCACCTCTGTCATGGTGAAGAACTTCTTCATAACATCTAATCTAAATCTGCCCTATTCTAATTTGAACCATGTTTTTAAAAAGGTTAAATTTCAATCTAAAAATCTAATACAGCCTAGGTTACATTTTCTTTGCAGACCAGTGGGGTATTTGGTGGAGAAATGGGTTGCTGTAGATGATGTGAAGCACAGTTTGTGTTTGCGTTACTTCAGTGGAGTCATCATCAGCAAAATGAGTCCAAATATATAAGTAGCTGAATTAAACCTGAATACTCCATGTGTCTGCCCTTTCTTGCTGACTGTCGATAGCAGAGATGTGCCTGCTGGCAAGCACTGTGAAAACCAGATTACCTAAATTTAGCCAATAAATGGATTATGAATCCAACGCATGTTCCCACTGTTGTCACAGTTAATCATAAATTTGTAATTTCAAGCTACACTCAACCCCAGATAAACTTCTCTGTCTTCAAAATTAATTACATCCCAGTATGAAGCACAATAAAACAAAAGGTGCCCTGGAATAGCTTGCTGGAGTCTTGCAAATAGAGCATCAGTAAATGAAAGTGCTAAAGGTGATGAGGCATAATGGCAGGAGGACCTTTACTAGCCCAAAATTCCAATAATTTAAGTCAACACAGGCCTTTGATTCCCAATACATCACCCTCAGTTGTTGTGAAGAAGTTTGTTTGCTTCAGGAATCCCATTTCTGTCTCCACTTTCACTCACTCTGCTACCTGTAACCCCCCTGCACCCATCACCTTCATTCATTAGTTTTATTTCTCATTTGTTCCACACATCTGTAACGTGTCAGTTCCTTTCAGCCTTTGCCTGTAGATGCAACTTCATTTCTGTATCTATTTGCAAGGGGTTTGCCTTCAGCTGGAGGCAGGGCTGACCCTTCCTGGGGTGGGACTTTTTTCCTTATTTCTTGGCCCAGTCCTGCATTGAAATAGTCACACTTTGCCTTTTGGTTTAAGTTCATCACTTAGTAATGCCTGCAGGAGCTAAGGACAAACCCTAGGGCAGGTGTTCCTGGGTGTCTGAGTTAGTGGCTATGAGTGCTTATTGCTCAGTGTGTTACATGTGCTTTCACATGCAAATGGAATATTTGCTCATACAAGAGCTATTTCCTTTTTTCAGTAACTAATTCACACACACACAATTTGCTCAGGTTAGGCACACCCTTGCTCCAGGGTATTTTTTTAAATTTTGGCATGAATGTTAACATTGTATTTAAATAAAATTTGTCCATAAAATAGTAATTTTCCTATGTGATCCTGAGATGTCCACATGATTTTTTTTTTCAGTAGACCGCTATTTTCCTCTGACATATAAATTTCATTTTGAATGGCAAAAGTACATCTTTTATCCCCTGAGCTTTTTGGAAGAGGTGCTGTGAATATTGCTCTGCTGATAGGTATGAATCTGTAGCAGAATTTGTGAACTATAGGGGCAGCTTGCTTATTCTGCAGATAACTCTATGATTTGTATACATGTGTATACCTAAAGCAAAATGCCTCTGGGGTTAGTTACGCAAAACAGTTAAAGAGCTGCCACCTTTTAATCAGGAAGATGTGTAGAGTTGATTTTTCTTGGTTAGTTAGTTAATTTATTTGTTAGAATTTGAGATATAAATAATTTTCTGTGTAATTAAAATGACTGATATTTTTAAAAGAACTAATATATTAGTAAACAAGATTTCATGTATACATTCAAAGCCCTGACTCAATGGGCCATCCAGTTTGAGCCATTATTGTGCTGTTACAGACTTGACACAAAACCATTATTCAAGAAATAATATGTTGCATTTTTATACAAGGTTATTAAATGCAACTACTAACATTACTACACAGATTTGGTTTGCTTTATGGTTGCAAAGTTTAAGATAAATTCATTAGTCTGGATTCATCCTTATAGGTAAAGCAGATGGAGTTTCTCCTTCTGTGAGTTAATTTGTTAAACAACAGCTTTCACAAAGACCACTGAGAGGATGGATTCCTGGGTGTTCTGCCGAGCAGCCTGTCATCCTTTAAGTGATGCCACGTGTTCCTGGAGTGAGGGGATCTCACTGTTGTAGTACACACCATATCAGGCTACAAGTGCAAAGCTGATACATCACAATTGCTGCCTTTACTGGCCCAACATTTGACAAGATTTGACATTCAGAAAGTAGAACAATTGGCGAAGCTACGTGACTACTGGAAGCTCAAGATGCTTTGGCTTGCCTTCACTGTACATGGTTCTGGCAGATGTTATTGCCCTTTTTTTTTTTTTCTGTATTTTTTTATTTTCACTAAGCACAGTATTTGCTTTTTTATGGTAGGGAAGTGCAGCAAATTCACTCTAAAAATAACTGGGGCAGGTGAAACTTCTGTAATCTCTGCTCTTAAAAAAACACATACTAAAGTAAATCTGAAGCAGTAAAACAGTAGATTACTGTGTAACAGTAAGCCTTAAATCCTCCGCTTTTTGGGGAGACAGGTAGCAGTCTGTGTTAAAATGAATTATTTAGGATGAAAAGGTAAAATAAGAGGTGGTGTTGTGTTTATGTAAGCTCTGCAAGGTTGTCATGCACTTAAGAGTGTACTATGCTCCTGTGTTTATTGACTTTTTACATTAATTTTAAAAACATTCTCAGTTTTACTTTAAATTTCTCAAAGTCATTAAAAACCAGAGCAAACAATATCTTGCATTGTTAGCATTGGACTTAATGATATGGTGGTCTTGGATTACTGTAGTGGTGTACAAAAACTAGCTGTCAAGTTTGGAGAATGAATCAAAATGGCATTTAAAATTCCTACTAGTTTCTGAGAATTTTCCCTCACCCTTTCCTCTCATGTTTCTGCAACCTCCCTTTGTGCAAACAGAAAAAGCCCTGTGGGAGGTTTGTTTTAAGCTGTGATTTGAACATAAAATTCAAGACAATAGAGAAGGAAGCAGAACCAAAGCCTTCCCTATAGGCTGGAGCAGCTTTCTGTAGGAATCCCTCCCGCAGGAGGAAGATCCAGGCACAAACTACAGGGCAAGCTATAAATAAGGGCTGGAGGAAACAAGAAAGCGTGGCACTGATTGCATCATTTTTGCATCACCCATGGAACAGCCCAGCTGGTATTGCTGGGGTGGCTTTGGTGGTTGGAGTGATGGGGGGGCTGCTGTGGGTGCTTGTGGGGCGAGGGGACCCCCTTGGGGCTGGCTGCTGGGGAGGCACTGGGAATGCTGCAGCAGGAAAGGGCTTGCTGGAGTAGTGGCATTTTGGAGGTGCTGGATAGCAGCACACAGGGAACGGGTGTGACCAATGTGTTTAGGATATTGCAGTTTACTCACCTGGGTGAGCTGCTGGAAGTTTTTGCCTGACCTTGGGATTGGCTGTTTCTGAGGTTTGCCATCAGCAAACACGAGGGCTCTTGCAGTGTGGAGTGTTGGGTTTTTTTGCAAGAGTTCCGTATCGCTCTTGCTGTATTGCTGCAGAAGAGGAACATTTCAAGATTAGAAGCTGACAATTGGGAAAATACCAAATCAGACATAAAAGATGTTATGAAATATTACTGAAGACTTGCTTTAAAAAAGGAGTTAACAGTAACTGTGCTCCAAAAGATAGGAGGCAACAGAAAATTTCTGATGCAAGGACGAAATGGGGCCAGTACATTTGTTGGTACAGTGTGAGAGCACCAGGTTCGATTCCTAATTATTCTCTGGGCTGGAATGCTGCAAATATATCACTGCCAGTCCCAGGGAGAGGGAGCACTCACTGCAGTTGACTTTGCACATTCTCTCCCTCCTTTTCCTTTTCTGTGAAATCCACTATTTGACGCTATACCAGAGCTTTTCCTTCATTGGGGACATAAATGTAAAAATTTTTTGGCTGGATACTTGCCTGCATTCACAGGTGTTGCTGAATTTATTATTTTTGAGAGACCCCTGACTAAGATGTCTGCAGTACATTTGGTAAAAATTTACCAGCAGGCTCAAAAGTTTATTGAGACCATGTGTTTGCATGCGGAGAACATGGTCATAAAATCCTAACTTCAGGAAAAGCAGGCTGAAAATTAAAAAATAGATTAAGTTTTAATTAGATAAATAAGTTTATCAAACTGAAACTGAACCTAAGTATTCTTTAATTATTTTTTTACAGTATGTGACAAAATCCTAAATAAACCAAATGAAATTGCTAGCTAGTTTTACATCTGACGAAGAATAGTTTTGTAGACAGAATTTCAGTGATAAGTTTTGTGATTTGAAACACTATTTTTAAATGATTACTCTATAGTATATTATACATTGATTTTGTAGCTGAATTCTGTTAAAATTAGTTGGTATAAGTATAGTTCTGTGTTAACTATATTCGTATTGTGATACACTCACTAAGTCTCTGAGAAGGATATCCACTAATAAAGCTAAATTGTAGTGTATTCATTATGCAAGGGAGAGGTTTCAATCTCTGGATGGTAATTTACACTTGAAATGTGTTGGCTGCCCAGTAAATTTTCTGTGAAGGCTGAGAAGTGCCTTGGGTACTCTGCAAGGTTCCCCTTCCCCCAGAGGACTTATGTAAACTGCAGCCAGAGTAAAAGCTATCGAGGGCTAATTTTAGCAAGGCTGTTGCAGCTGGGGGAGGGCAAGAGCCTTGGATCCTGGAGGAGGGTCTGCCCGAGGAGCCTGGTGCTGGTGGGAGCTGCATCCAGTCTGATTCAGGTGGCTGGGCAGTGCTGTGTGGTCTTGGCCCAAAGATTCAAGTTTTTACAGTCAAAAAACAAACCAAAGCACGTCTGCAGCCTGGGTAGTCTTTACAGATAAATGAAAATAGTAATACACATTTTAAATCCCCAAAGTTTCTGCTATTTTGCCATTTTTGTTTGTATATTTTGTTTGTATATTGCAGCTGCAGACATGTCTGGAGCACCCTGTCCATCACTTTTGCTATTAAGGCCTCTCAGTTGGATTTTAATTGCTCATTATGATGTTACAAAATCAGGGATGGTGTAGAAGAGTTACGGAATCTTGAACTTTCATATGTGGCAAGGCAATCTTCTTACAGAGCTTCATAAAGAGTGTGGCTGTTCTCTGGATATTCATCAAATTGAGTCTCAGGAATTAATTGATCCTGCTGGAGTCTACTGTTTATTTTATTTTAGTCTTTTATTAGCTCTGCCTATCAGTATACGTCCCATGCTGAACAGGTTTTGCAGTTAAGGTGTACAGCCTCAGTTCTTCTCTTGCTTCAGGCCGAATGGTTCCTTTCACAATTTCTGCTGGAGGACTTGCTGTTCATCTCTGTTCCATGAAGCTGAACTGCTTTAGGATCCACACATTTTGTTATCAATATGCTCTGTGTTCTGTATTCCTTTATGGTCTTCAGAGCTCTTTCCTAGGTATGATCCTTGACCCTACACCATTGCCTCTGGAGTACTTCACTGCTCCTCTGCAGACCTCAGCTACTCTAAGATCAAGCAGTCTGTTATCCATTTATCATTTTCACCAGCTCTCCTCAGACATGATGAGCTCTGTTTCTGGTTTCCTCTTAACCTTCTCATGCAGGCAGGTTGCAAACTGTGCAGCTGCACAGAAGCACTCTCTACTCCTAAGGAGGGTGATTGAGGAATGGGCAGGGAAAACAGGGCAAGGCAGGATTGGACAGGTCAAAGCAGAACTGCTTTCATTAAACTAAAAGAAAAAACAAACCCCAACCAAACCTTCAGTGTGGGCCTCAGCTGATGTTTAGGATCAGGAAGGTGTTGACCAGTTTCCCAGTTTCAATCCGATAGGAGCCAAACTTTAGCAGATGCTTGGGAAGCCCTAGCTCCACTGCTTTTTAATTGCTTCTTGTTTTGGGAGAGAATTAGGAACTTAAAAATAGTAACTTTAGTGTTCAGTCCATTGAATTTGTCACCAAGATATTTTTGGTAGACACCCAGCTGTGTTTTTTTATTGGAACTGTGAACTCAAAATAAGTAGGATTTCTACTGTTCTGTGCAGAGGTTTGTACCTTCAGTTCAGCTCTGACTTTCCCTAATGAATGTGAAATGTGTTTGTCTCCCTCAGAGCTTTCTTCTGGGCTGTATTTAAGAAGGTCCTGCTAATTATGCCAAAATTGTGCATTGTGGTTTTCTGATAAAGTCACATGACTCTAAAGAATATGAAACTGATTTCCCTCAAGTCTTAAAATGAAAGATTAGTGCCGCACCCACTACATTTTTCTTCTTTCACCAGTTTGTAAGAGATGTTTGTAATAATTCAAGACATACCTTTTAAAAACAAACACTAGTTAAAACAGGTTTGTTTCTGTTATTATGAGGGGTGTGATTTACCCTCTTCAGTTCTCATGAGCAGTTCCTTTGTTGTGCACAATTGAAATCACAGTGTAGATTGTGAGATGAAGTGTCAATTACCATGTTTATATTGTATTAAACTTGGAGGGGTTTTGAAACAAAACTCAGTGATTACTAGAATCTGTACAAACATATGCTGCTTTTATAGATTTATGGATTACAGAGTGAGCTGGGTTGTAATATCCACATTTAAACAGTATATCTTTTAAATTCTGAACTGTTTCGCATGTATTCCTAAGGTACCGCAAATTACAGAATCACAGAAGCATCATAACTGATTAAAGCTGGACATGCAGAAAACTGAAGGAAACTTTTACTCTGCAGAGTTAGACACATACAGGGCTATGTAAATGTATGGCACTTTCCCTGCGTATTTACTTAGAAATCAGTAATAAATCAAAGAAAGTGCATTTTTTCAATTGTGATGCTAATTTTTTCCCCCCTTCTTTGAGATATCTTTTGACTGGAAATCCACCAAATATCTGCAGCTTAGATCGATAAAAATGTATTCAGGTAATAGGAGGGAATTCTATTGCAGGGCAATGTGGTGCTTGGGTGGTTGTTTTTGTTTTCTATTTTAAAGGCTTAGTGTTTGGAGCCACAATTAGGAAAGTCAGTGACCTGAATGTAAAACGTGTGTCTTTATTTTTTTTTCTTCCCCATTCTACTGTCCTTAACCCATAAGATGGGATAATAAAACATAGCTCTCAAATGGAAGTCAGTTCATTCAAAGGAGAGATTTTTTTCTTTTCTATTGAAAAAGAAGGATATGCTTATCTGCAGAAGCATTCCAATGATGTTCTCTTAAAAAGCTGTGTTAAGATGTAATGTATAGTTTTGGCATGGCTGATCAGTGTCTCAGATCTTCTTTAATTTTGTCATCTGCTTGTAGGCAGTCTGTTCTTTGGAATTCCTCTGCATGTGCATTTATATAAACAGCAAACTGTAGTTTTGCAAGCTGAAGGATCTAAACTTTGGTGGGATGGGGTGAGGGAAAATAGCTCTACACCTGTGACTAGTTTGGAGCATCACAATCAATACAGGGCACTCAGTGTGTTGAAGGTGCTGCAAAAATGTCTTGGGCTGGAAAATGTAGAAGAAAACAGAATGGTTGTATTTATTAGTTTCATATTATCAACTTTTGTGTAATCGGTTGCTGCACTTAAACACTCTTTTTTGTGGTGCATCTAATAATGAGCTGCTGAGTAGAGGAAGTGGAGTTAAAATATGGTGGTGTGATAAAAGCTGTGTTTCACATGTGGTTGTAACGTTTATAGAGTGTGTAAGCACCTGATGTGGTGTAAGTAATGCAAGAACACACCTCATGTTCACTACAACCATTGAGCTTTCTCTCCAAACTTTTTCCCTGTCAGACCCATCCGATCTGAGGCTCTTCCACCTTTCAGTCTTTGCTGCTGTAAACCATGATCCGGAAGCTCTAATTATAGTAATACAGAACAAATGGAAATCCTGGAATTGTCTTCAGCACTTTTAAACTGCATAGTTTATAGTTACAGGTATTGGAGCAATAGGTGAGCCAGTTCAGGATACAGCTGGGTCACCATCGTTCCACTTGACCTGCTGCATGTCTCTGCCTCCTAGCAGAGCTTTGAATTGCACATTTATTATTAGATCTGTGGGCTGAGAATGTCAAATGCCCACTAAGTTTTAAGCACCTATTTGAACCAGGGCTGCAACACTGAAGGGTGCACTACATCCTTTCCTGCTTCTTTGTAGTAAGACATTATAAGAGGGTTGCTGGGTTTATGCCTGGTTATAAAGTAACAGACTTTGGTATTGAGCACAGCTTTGTAAGATTGGCCAAAGCCCCAGGTAGGTTCATAACCCCTCAATTTATGTTGATGTGGGAATATACACTACAGCTGAGGAAAAAAAATACCTTCTTAGTTCCCTTCTCATAGGGTACTATGTTCCCTTAGTCTCCCTTTCCCTCTGAAACAATTCTACCCGTGATTTTTAGTGTCAGTTTTAGTTAGGTGCTTCTCCTGAGGCTGTTTAATCGTTCCTTTTGTGTAGAAGAGGAAATTTTTAATCTGTTAATAAATAATTTAAGTTTAGGGTTTCAGCCATTTAAAATGCAAACATGAGACACTGCCATCTGCAGACAAAGTGATGGTCAAAATGCATGTGTCCTATACTGGAATCTTACAACTTTCAGTCGTCCAGTGGAATGTGGAAATTCTCTGGAACTTGAATGCACACCTTGGGCTCTTCATCTTGGCTTTTCTTTCCTTTGGATTTCCTGCTTCCTGGTTGTGATTGAGTGTGTGGGGGCATGGAATCCACCCACTTGTGGTGCAAAAATCCGTTGTTATTCATAGCTTTTTGATACTTTCTTTTCAGTGTAAGAAAATAAAACATAAACCAGCATGACTGGAATTTTGGAATTAATACCTGCTGAGATTAATATTTTTTTTTCTTCCTTCCAGTGTGTTAGTTTCACTCTATCAGCATAAGTAAAGCTCACTACAAGATTTGTACTTGCTTCACAACCATAGTGGCTAGAATCTTTATTTCACCTTTCTCCCTCCCACCATCTCCTGAGGAAAGGGAGGCTAAAGTTAAAGTTTCCAGAAAATGTGGCAGTAATTTAAATTTAGCAGAGTTTTGTACATAATGCCTCATCGCAGGGGTTCTCTTCAGCAGAAGGGTGGTTTGTGGTCGAGGCTTTGGCACTGCCTGGGAGCACAGAAATCCATGTCAGAAGAGAAGGATGGGGCTGTAGGAGAAGACTCCTGGCCCAGGCTTTCTCAGTCCTTGGTCTCTGTGTAAAGTCTGCTGACAAGGAGGCCAGTGAGGATGCTGACGCTGAGGGCAGTGCCTTTGTGTCACCTTTAGTACCTCCTGAATCTTAATACTCTCTGAGCATAAAGTTTGATTTCAAGATAGAGCTTTCCATTCTGCTGGTGAGGGTTTTTCAAATTATAATGCTGAAGTAATTATGTTCTATGAATAATACATTTACCATTTGTTTATGTAATTATGAAACTTTTATTTATAGAGTCAGTAACATGTATCTTAAAAGAGCTAACTCCATCTGAAGCAGTTGCATCATCACTTCCTCATTGTAACATTATCTTAAGCTAATTAAATAATGGGGGATTTTGAAAGTTCTTCCAAAATTTCCCCTTGCCTCCTTTTTCCTGTGCACTCACCCAACTTTTTCTCACACATGCACATCCCTCGCCCACACACATCTCTGCACACTTATTCCAGCCCCATCTCATTCTGTGCCATGCAGCACCTGAGTGCTGGCCTGGGAATCAGGGATCTGCTGTGGAAAACCTCTCTGTGCCAAAACTATCTGAGAGAGGGAAAAGGCACAAGTTGTGCCTTGTGAGGGATTTTACTTTTTCTGTGCACACTTCATTCTAAATTATCTCTTACTTTAATCTTAAAAGCACGCAGCTTAGAGAAGTCCATGTTAGAAAAATACATTTTACAAATGTCCAAATATGTTTTGCAAATACAAAATATATCCTAGTGGCTGTTTTGCAGACATTTGAATGATGAGAGCTTTCAATACTGCTTTTTAGGTTGTTTATAGCCAGGCTTCTGTTTGGGGAGATGAGATTTAAAGGCGTTCATATTTTTATAATGCTTAAATTTCTGATTCAGATTAAGTTTGTAGGTCAGTGGGAAGGGGGGGAAAAGGACAAAAATACTTTATTTAAGAGATTCTAAAATGGCATTGTCATGTCACTTGCTGAATTAGTGCTGGTTTTGAGCCTTTGTAAATCCACAGTATTCTGTGAAGTTTCCATTTTAACTGTAGCTTAAAAGCACTAAATACTCAAATGCAGTTTTGTGAAATACTGTGTAGTCAATGAGTATGTATTGGTTTTACCACAGATTAAGCAAAGGCAGAGGGTCTATATTAGATTTTCTTTCTAAGAGCAGTGAAAATCTAAACAAGAGCAAAATCATGAAACTGGATGATTGACAATTATTTTTGTTTGATGTGTTAAAATTCTATGAGAATAAAAGAGGTGGGCAGTTTTTCAGAAACATGGGCACTCCCTGTAAATGATTTTCCCACCAGATGTAATATGTTCATCTTTATTGTTTGCCTTTGAATCTGGCTTCAAGCTTGATTTCTTGCTCCTTTTGTCTGCCTGACTGTAATATCTACCAGGGAGAGACAAGCACTTAAATTTGACTTCTTCATGTTATTGTATGGCAAAAGAACACAGAAACAGGTATTTGTAGGTGATTCTTTTTGCAGTAGCCAAAGATTAATACCACTGTACTACTCAGTGTACAGTATAAAATTGCTGTTATAGCTCCCTAGCACTTGCTTGTTTTAAAATGAATTTTTAATAGTATGTCTGGTATTAAATTTCATGCTCAAGGAAATATTTTCATGAAAAGAAGTTTATATTAAAGCTCAGTTCAGAGAGGTGTGCCTTTCACAGATCATTTTAACCAGGTGCCTCATTGTGTGCCTCCTTTTCCAGAGGCCTGGGGTTGTTTTGCCCAAGTAGGAAAAAACAATGTGTTTTGTTTTGCTTCTTTTTTAAAAAGACAGAGATGGGGGAGATAAACCATGTCTCTGAAAAAAGCAAAAACTGAAATGTGCGAGTTGTTTAAACTGTCAGCTCCCAATCAGGTATTGACAGGTAGTGCTGTGAAGGCACAGACTGCCAGTCCAGCCTGCAGCAAGCATCACGTGTGTCACTGGCAATCAAAGCAATGGAACACTTGAGCATCCTATCAGCAGGATAACAGTCAAAATGACTCTTTCTGCAAAAGAACCTAACTTCCTAAAATAATGAACAAAAATCTCAGTTGGGATGGCACCTGAGTAGACAAAATTCCAGCACTGGATTTACATTTTTCCATGTTAAATACATGTGACCTATTTCTCTGAAGAGCTCTGCACACGTGGATGTAAACAGGGAAGTCTTTCCTACCACCCTGCTCAAAACCCAGCTGTGGTTTGTGCTTCCATTGTTTTGGGCTCATCTGGGGCCCAATTCCTTCCCTGAGCTATCGCTGCTTCCCCAGTTCCTGCGGAAACTCAGTCCTGGGATCAGAATTCCTTTTCTGTCACGTGAGATCACATCAGCCCCTCCTACCTCCGTCCCTAAAATTTCTGTTAAAAATGATGTTGCTTGTTTCTCAGGGGAAGTTCCTGGTTCTGTATGCTCACTCTTTGGGGTTGAGGTTATACAGCTCACACACAAAAGCTGAAAAATGTGGAAACTCTCTGAGCCTTTTGGTTTGTGTGGTTTTGCAGATAGCTCTGCTTCTTCAAATTATGGAAACTGATATGAAGTATTAGTTTTTAAAGTCTTCTTATCATCTGAAAGGTATGGTTCAAATACCAATAACTAGTGCTTATAAAGCATTTTGTGGCTGTCAGATAGTATAGTTTTATTCCTATTTAAGATACAGCTTTTCTGACTGGTTTTTTTTTTCCCTAGTCACTGAGGTAATATGCTTTCATCAACATTTTAAATTATTAATATAATTTTTGATTCATTAGTGATGTCACTACTTTTGTCAGAATAATGCAGTTTTAAAATTATATGTAGTGATGGTCTTTATCAACAAACATTCTACTGATTTGATGGCACTGGAGGGAGCTAAAGACCATGAGGACAAGGTTCATATAAATACTTCGTAGAAGCACAGTGAAAGGATGTCCTAAATAGATTCACCTGTTTTAATTGCTCAGAGCAGGCTGTGGTGTAGGGGACATATACTTAAAAAATGTATAGGTCTTTGCCATATTAAAAATTACGTCTGAAGTTGAAGCAGGAATTAATTTGTTGATTTGAACTCAGATGTTGAGGGATTTTCAAACAAATTTTTGTCCTGTAGAGGCCCTCTTCTCCTTTTCCCATGTTCCTCTTTTGCAGCCTATGTTAAGAAAAGAAAAAAAAAAAAAAGCACAATGAAAAAGTTAATAGGGCTTGCACTGTGTTCCTCCCCTCTCACACTGTGTTCCTTCCCTGGGCTTACTCTGGAATCAGATCATGACACAGTGATCTCATCCATACCGTTACCTTTAATTTCTGTACCCAGCCTTGGCCTTGGATCAGTTTACGTTCCTTCCTGGCACAGCAAAGCAATTTTCTAGGGCGGGGTGAGGGGCTGTTCTGAAGTTATTTGACATATACAGGCTTGTATTGCAGAGTGAGCCTCGGAGGCACACAGAAGTGAGTTGTTTTTAATCGTTCTGTTTTGGTGGTTGTAAGAGTGTGAAAATACCTTTGTACAAGTTCACAAAGCAGGAGTGAAGGCAGCTGGAGCAGCTGCAAGGGTTTGGGGTTTGTCTCAGTTATCAGTGGGAGAAGCTGTGTGGGCTTCATTTCAAAACCAGCAATCAAGTATGGTCACAGGCAGTGTTTGGGATAAATTGTTCCCTCATCAGTGGGAAGCATAAAGGAGCACAAAGAATCTGCCTCGGGGAGGGATGGAGAAGCAGGAGGGGTCCATAAGCAGCATCAGGTCAGGAGGAAGAGTTAGTGGCAGAGGAGATCTGGCAGGTGTCCTGGAGGTATTCTGGAGGCCCTTCCAGCAAAGGGCTGGGGTGTTGGCCAGGTTTGGGTTACTTTATGTTTTCTGCTCTACAGCTCTCTGCATCTCATCTTTCTCCCAGACAAAAATTGGAAAATTTGTTCATTACATGAACCAGAAAGGGCTGCCTTGTAATAATTTATGAATTGCTTTCTTAAAGAAGAAAAAAAAATACATTGTTCGTTGTTGTGTAATGTAAATCAAAATGTGCAGTTTATTATAGGCTCTTAAAGTAACGGAATATCTTTTTAAAACTCAATAAATCTGAATTGCACTGCATTGCATGCTTTAAAGTATATTTTCCACAATACTGCTGTTTTCTGAAGCGTACATTGTTCAGATGGCAAACTGGATGTGGTAAAAGGAAGAGGAAAGAGGAGGGAAGTTTACATATGGTTTTAAGCCTGGATGGAAGTTACTCTACAATTTTTAGAAATGAAAAAAGAATCTGTGTAGGGACCTAAAGGAATCCTGTGGGCTGATGGTGCAGTTTGCGTGGAGCACTTGCAACGGTGCCTTTATGGCATAAGGAAGATATTTTACTGTGGCTTAAATGCTTAGTATAGTTACAGATTTTTGATTACCATCTGTAGTATCTATTGGTTTTTGATAGAGCAACTACAATTTTATATTTTGGGAGTGGTGTTCACTGTGTTGTAGCATGCCTGCTGCTGTTCCCAGTGTCTGTGCAACAGCAAAGTTTTACAACTTCAGTCTGATTCCTGAACTGTTGCTTTCATGTGCTGTAGAAAATACTGAATCTCCTGATTATACAAATGACTTCTGTGGGGTAATATTGACAAATACACTGAATAGCATTTTTGACATAACATTGTGTTCCCACACAGATAATTTGGATGTAATTGAATGGGTCGATCTAGAGTCTGTGCTAAAAATACAACGTTTTCTCACCCACTAAGTGAAAGAAAACGCTTGTTCAAAGGGCGGTTTTGTCAAGCAGAGCCGTTGGAAAGTGGGCTGGGTTATGCCGTGACTACTGATTCTGCCTTCCACCTCTGAAGGCACAGCTCAGGTCTGGCCCGAGTTACAGAGGCAGCTGGTGTGTAACCAGCATGATCCACGGCTATAGTTGTGTCCCTGGTGAGGCTGCAGAGCCAGGCTGGAGAGGGTGAAAGGGTGAGGAGCATGGCAGGGGCTTCGGGGAACCACAGCTCGTACCAGGCTGCTGGAGGCAGTGAGCAGCCTGGGAATTATTTTTAACTGGAGCAAAGCACTCCGGCAGGATCCCATCCAGGATGCCTGTCAGACTCACAGGAGTGCTTAAATACATTTGAGCCAAAAATGTACATAAGTAGAGGGGGAAGTTTTGAGGATCTGTTTTTCTTCTGTTTTCTCTTATTTTAATGGTCTCCTGGGCAAAAGACTGCATTGTTAAGAGTTTCAAAAGCGGTATGGTTTTGCTACAGACATGGGGAAAAGAGAGAAAAATAGACCTTCAAGAAAGACTGAGTGTTTGGTATGCAATGAGGTGACTTTTATAATTCTCCCAATCTCCTATCAGATAAATCTCGTGCTAACAAGCGATCAAAACCATTTCTCTGCCCGCCGCTCCATGCAGTCCGAGCTGCATTGTACCTTTCCAGCCTTTGAAACTGCCTGTGCCTATTTTTATTTGTCAGGCCGGGGCTGGGTTGGCCCTATTCCAGATGTGTCTCACAAGATTTGGTGCTGATGAGCTATTTATAGCATTGTGGTTCCATTGTCATGGCAACCGTGCTAGAGGCCAAGGCGGCTGGGAGCTATTTCTGGACTTGTGCTGTAATGTAAAACTGATTGGGAAAGTTAGTGCATCCTCTAAGCCAGACTAACTTTAGACAGGCAGAGGAAAAAAAAAAGGGGGGGAAAAAAAGAAAGACAACTACAACCTCTTTAAATAGATTTTTCTTTTTCTCCTACTTTTTCCCTATTTATTTTTTTCATTACTAGCAATTCTTGAAGGGATGGTTTGTATCCTTCTGGATTTGTCCAAAATTCATTCATGATTGCACTTTTTTTAATTATGCAGTTGAGGAAGCCAGTGTGTAACCAGCCTTGTTTTTAGGGCAAGGTTTGTATTTCATGGCAACAGAGAAGTAATGGGACTTTGCTGGCTGGTTGGTGGGATATGTTTAGGGCTTTTCTGCAACGGTTGCAGTTCTTTATACCTCCTAGTTTTAATATTCTATTTTTTGTGAGTGCTTCATGTTCTCCACACCATATAAGGAACTGTAACCTTGATTACCACAAGATGATTCCAAATATATGGAGTCATACTTTTCAGCTTTCTCATTATTTGCTTCAAAATTAGACCCATGGTGCCCCTCCGCCTCCAAGTGGCTGGAATGCTGCGAGGTTCTGCTGTCATTGCAGCAGGGGCCACTCACACAATCACTTTTCTGGGATATGTAAGCATTAATACTGTCAATAATTAAATTCCAACCTTTTACACTGGTTTTAAATCTTTTTCTATGACTTGCTACTTTGATAAGGAAATCGTAAGAACCGTTTGACTTCAGATGGGAAGTAGGAAAAATCCGTACAGCTTCCTGGGAATTTTTTCTAAAGAGTTGTCTTTTGGTTTATTTCTCTTCAAATCTTATACTACATTTTGAAGTTAATTTCCAATGTAAAGCTGGCTTTGAATGGGGTCATTGTGTCTGAGAACTGACATGCTGAATTTCTTTACAGGAATGTTATATGTGAGATGTTTTTACATGCAGTATAGACCTCTCGTAATTCTACCTATAATATTTGCTCAGTACCGTCCCTATGTGCCTGTCTCTAAATCTTGTGGGATTTTTTTCCCTCTTCATTTTCTTTGTGAAGTAGTCAAAGTAATTGTAAAGGTTTTGTTGGAATTCTTTTTATCTCCCCTTATCAAGTTTTGTTTAAGGGGAAAAAAGATCTGTGCCCTTCTGAATATTTTTAATGGTTCAGTAGCGTATTTGTGGTATGTCTTCTGTGACCACCTTAACAGTAACAACTCCACCTTTGCAATTCACAGAAATGCCAGTATATCTTTAAAAACAAAGCAAAAAATTTACTAATATTCCAATTTTAATTTTATCTTCACATTGAGGAAAAGCACGACAAGTCTGTTTTCATATACTGTCCTTGTTTGCAGGATACCACAAATATCAGCAGACTGGATATTTGCTTGTTTTTATTTGCATCATTCCTGTAACTTTTCTGCTTCTCTTAAAAAATAAGTTATCTGAAACTAAAAAAGTCTTTAGGAATAGGATTTCCCCCTTTCAGTAGCCTGTTTGCTCCCAAGAACAGCAGATATGGACAGACTGGAGGGACCTTTGATGTGTGCATGCATGCTTGCTAATGAAATAACCTCTGTGCCTTGGAGTTATTGTCAGTATTGGTCTGACTGGAAATCCACTGGTCTGACTGGGAATCCACAGCTTTGACGCTGTAACAGACCTGGAGTTTCAGGGTTTGAAAAACTCTACTGTATTAATGTCTTTTTAAACTGTGTTAAAGTACATGCATCACACATTTCTATATTTCTCAGTTTGAAAACCCTTTTAAAAAGAGTATTCTGTCTTTGTACTAATCCTGTGATTCCGGCTTCAGCGAAGACAAAATAGTTAAAGAATTTATAAAATAGTTGACTGTTCAGCCTTTAAAAAGCTGTTGCTGAATAACATTAAGGATTATGGCACAGACTAAAAAGGGAGTAAAGCAGAACCGAAGCAGGATCTGCTCTGAGAAATAAAAAATACACTATTGCTTATAAACAGCATTAATGTTGAGTTAAATTGCTGCTTAAAAACTACTTTAGGGAGCTTTGAGTTAGCTTTGTAGTCCTGAGAGACTATAAATAGTCTGCTGGGCATTTGCACAGTTTGGTCTTTAGGAAGTTCAGTAAACAAATGTTTATTTCTTTCTGGACATGGAAACCTGAATTACAACAGAGGTGATCAGGGTAAATGTAACTTTTATTCACAGTAAAATCTTGATAATTCTTAGTAATATTCTGGTTAATTTTTAGTAATAAAACCACGTGACTCAGAGGAAATAAAAATTCCACTTCCACTGACTCAATGGACTCTGGGCAATTAACCTACTCCTCAGTGCCTACCTTTAAAATAAGGTTGATGTAAGGTGTGCATTCCAGCGTGCAATGGTGGAGGCAGGAAATGCAGAACGAAAGAAGGCAGTCAGGAGGTGTGTGATTTACTGTCTTTAAAATACCTCGAGGCTTTCCGAGGTAAGAAGTTCACAAATACAGAGTTCCACTGCTACTGTTGAGGGTTATAAACAAATGCTCTATTTAGTTGAGACTGAAATTCTGAATTCTTAATTTGCAGTCTTACTGACATTAAAGATGAGGTCTTAGTAAAAGAAACATTTTGAACACAAAATCAAGTTATAACTTGACAAAAATCTGATGGAAACAGAGCTTTTCAAATATAGATATGCTGTCAGTTTGAAGAGCCATTTCCACTGTTGTTCTAGACTGAAAACAAAAGGTTTCCTTTACAAGGCAAAAAAAAAAAAAAATTCTTATTTGTCCACCATTTTTTCAGATGACAAGAAGTAAAATTTCTAGTTACTTTTTGTTGAAAAGACTGTCAGGAATGCTCAGGGAAAGGCAGTCTTGATTTCCCTCTCCCTGTTTTTCCAAAATGGTGAAGTTCTGTTGTTTCTTGGGGTGGAAGATGTAATGTGTTATATACCTTCTAATGGGGAAAAGATGGATGCAGGCTGCAGTTCTTAGTCGGGAAGAAGAATTGTTTAGTCAGGAAATTCCCCCACATAGGAATAAAACAACTCTCTGTATAAAAGAACTCCAAAATAAATCAGTTGCTGGAATATGTCTATCTGAAAACTGGGACATGGTTTTGACATAATAGGCTTATTAAAAGTTTGGAAAGGACTGGGAATACGTGTATGACTTAATTACTTTGTACAGGAGCTAAGGAGAGCCTCTGCGTATCTCTGTGTGAAGTCTGCCTTTTAAGTTCACCCCTTAAAATTAAAGACATTTCATTCTTCACAAAGATTGTCTTAAAACATTTCACATGGGATTTTCCTCCCCCAAGTTTAAGAGACCTAAAAATAAAGCACATTTTTTATTTCAGGTTGTTTTGAATTTTTATTAATACCTTTTATTTTAATATCCTGGAGACACATTGGCATCTCTCCTGGTGATGCTGTGTGTTTGGCGCTGCTGACTACAAGTGATGACCTGTGGTCTTTTGTCGTCTTCTTTTTTTTTTTCTTTTTTTTCTTTTCTTTTCTTCTTTTTTTTTCTCCTTACTGTGTCATAGCAGCGTTGATATTTTATAACACAGGCAAAAATGCCTTCTACCAAGTGACAGTATTTTTCACAGCAATAAATGATCCTGTTATTTAGCCATGTCCAGAATCTGGCCCTAAGTGAGAGCTGCCAGCAATGCTGAATGAATGAACTGCTTTCTGGAAAACAGCTTTCCCATATAACTGCTGGGAAAATTTTACAGAAGAAAAAAACCTGACTTTTTAACTTGCTTTAAGACTTAATCACAGTATAAAGTTTGGTTTCATCATTTGGTCGTTTTATTTGAATCATGTCACCGAGGTCACTTTTCTTTCTCCATGTGAAATTTGTTGCTGACATAGCAGATAGACATATCTCCAGCAGAGTTACAACAATCTATAAAAGCAATGAGTTCAGCACACAAATTAGTACTTGAAATGGCCTCGTTTGTGTTTTGGGTAGAGCACAGCAAGAATTAAAAATAGAAATTAATGATGGTGAATTTGTTTTTATTTCGAATAGGCTTTGTTCTCATCTGACTTGATAATTAGTTTAATTTACAGGATAAATTACTTGGGCTTGACTAACATTGTCTTAGAAGTCTCTGAACACAGTGAATTGATCTTTTCTGAACTCTCACGCTCCCACAGTTGCTCCTTATTTTAGATTTATCAGACTAGATTGAATTTCTGCTACATTTTCTCCGTACAGACACATTTATTTTTCCGTTGAACAGCTGAAAGAATAGTCCCCTTTTTTATGTTTTTAAAGTCTTCATCCCTTTCTAATGTGGCTAGAGCAGACTTTCATGAAAAGGCACACACACAAGCAGGAAATCTTCGTTTAATGTACTGTATTGCTCTGTTTTCCCTAAAAAGCCACTGGAAGCAGGGTAGGTTTTCTGGTAACACACAGTGAAAGACTTCCTTCTTGAACGGGTATTGTTACAAGTATCAGATGTTACTGAATGTTAGAACTTGTTTTGGGGGGAAGGAGAAATGTTTATTCCATTCGAACTTGTTTTACCTGGCATGAACGTTGCTATTGGAATTCATCTCAAGTACAGTACGGCTGCTCCTATGTGGCTGATGTTTTTCAAGGAAATCATAGACCTAAAAATAGTCTGCATAAACAACAGTGAGAGGTTTGTACTTTCAGTTCCAGGTTTTAGCAATATCTTGTTGTTATTTTCTAATTTTCAGTTTCCAAAATCCACTAAGTTGATTAGCAGAATGTTTAAAAACAAAATAAAACAAGAAACCCAAAACCAAAAATCCACCTCTTGTGGAACCTTGCATAAAATGTTATGCTTAGATAAATGTACTACAGGAAGGCTGGGTCATTGTACTAAGCACCACTGTGTCTTTGTGGAACGTGTCATGTTCTGAACGTTTTCAAAGCATGGTCCAACTTGTAAAATTGCCACGATTCTGAAACTGTGGTCTTGAGAGAATATAATGTGGAAACACTCATCCTAGTTGGAAGTCACAGTTGTACATATGTACCATCCTCTGTGTGCTGAACAAAAAGCTTTAGTTCTTTTCATTTGTATTAAATAAATAAATTACTTATCAGCCTGGAAGGGATGAAATAAAAATCCAGCCTGCAGACTGCAGTAAACATTTTGCCATCCATTTTATCCATGTCTGTGTATCTTCTTGTCACCTTTCACGATAGAACTTTACCCTTGGTCTCATTTTTTAGTAGCATGTTTACTAAGATACATTTTGAAGCGTTGAAAATTGTGTAATTCAGACCAAACAAAAATTGCTTTTTATTTGCCTCTCAAACAAGATGATCCTCTAGTTCCTGGTGAAAAGGGCATTATTGTATGTTAAAACATACAATTATTTTTCCTCCCTCCACTGCGCTTCATTAAGAGATTTGGAAAGTCAGTTGGGAAGCAGGGACTGAAACTGAGGGCTGAGAACGTTTCTGAGTTGAAAGTGGGCTTGGTTTCTGATTTGTGGATGTGGGACATAGCTACCTTTACCCCCTCTTTAAATTGTTGCCTGCAGCTGTAGTTAATGCTCTTTCAGCATACCTACCCGTGTGGAGGGAGTGGAAGGGAAAACTTGCCTTTTCTTTGTGATCTCTACTTTAGAAATTCATGCAAAGGAAACTTAAAAGGAAACTTAAAGTGTATCGATTTTTAAGACTCTGGTTAATCATTAATGTTAAAGGTAAAGTTAACTATAGAAGCATTGCTAAATCTCTTATAATACTTAAAGGGAAGGTGTCTGAGCAGTTTAGCCTTGCTGCATGCTTGGTGTTGGACAGTGTGGCTGCAAATATCATAAAATCTGCATCCTGAAGCTGCTGGTTTTCTATGGCTAGGAGTCTCATGGTAACACCACAATAAAACAGACTTAACAAAGCTTGAGATTTTTTCTTCTTTGAGTTGAAGTAAAAGATAATAAGAAGGTTACAGTTAATTGGTAAAAGACTCCAGGATACCCTCTTTAGGTAACATCTGATGAATTTGTGTAGTGTATTTTTTTCATACCCTTTTAGCCTACTGCTGCAACTTTTTCAGAAAGGGATTATATTCCTTGTTTAAAAGGCATTTTTAAAAAATATTAATATTTTCTGAAGATTACATGTGAGAAATAGAGTTGAGTAATTTTTTACTGTTAGCAGTAAATGCAGATTATGTTGCACAAGTTATATGAATAAATTACGTAAATTAAACTACTTGTGCATTTTTTAACGGAAGGAGCAGGGTGGAAGGGGGTTGGAATGAGATTACCAGACTTGTTACGAAAACTGTGGATTTGGCCCTCTGCTGGATGTGCGAGGGAATGCACATTTTAAATAATAGAGAACTCTTGTTGAGCAATTTAAGTATATTCAGCATTTCGTGACTCTGAATACGTTGAAATATACCAACTCTTATCTTGGAAGCTGTCAGTTAATAAAGTATTTGATGGTTTGTCTAATTTGAGGATGAAAAGTTAATTATTTTTTTTGTGTGTCTCTCCAGTTTCCTAGACAAGATTGACATAGTCAAACAAAATGACTATACACCATCTGACCAGGTAAGGAAAGTTAAGAAATCATACAGTTTTTCTGCCTCCTCTGACTTTGAGAATAGCTATCATTAATTTTTCAGTTGCCATTTGTGGCACTAGTAGAGGTATTTCCATGTTCTGTATGTAAGCACAAACACCTGCAGTGCTTGCTTGGGACTGTTGGCTGCATTGGAACTCCCCACAAGTATAGTATGAAACTGTTTGATTGGGATTATCCTCTGGGATGTTTCTTCTTTCTCCTAAAAGAACTCCTGAGTGTAATTATCAAAACACTTCTTTTTTTTTTTTTTTTTTTTTTTTTTCCTTGAGAGGTGGGTGCTTTACTTTGTTTCAGTTTTTACATCATTCTTGTAATGATTTCTAGAGATGCAGAGCTCCAAAGAGTCCAGTTTTCCAAGTTTTCTTCTGTTTGTCAAAGTGTTCAGATTTTCAAACTGCTTCAAATACAAGTTAGAACCTGTGCATATTTCAACAGGAGTATCAGAATAGTCAGACAACAGTAATTTACTATCAGAAAACTGATGTTAAAATGTAGCCATTTTGTTTAATGATTTAACAGTGTTGTCTAACCTTTGGATTTTGTCTGGTTTTGACTAACCAGTTCAGTACCTGTCTAGAAAGAACAGAGCTTTTATTGTGCATATGTTTTTTTCTTACAGTCTGTTCCACTTATCTTGCCTGCTGCAAATATTACAATTTATCTGTTACCTAGACCCATTGTGAAGAACACCAAAATTTTAAGTCCTAAACTGTAAAAAGTTTAGTTAAATCTAAAGCCAGGCACTGGACAGCTGGGGGAGATACCTGTCTTGTGGGGTTGGGAATTATTTGGAGGTGCTTTAAAGGTCTTGTTATATGCCACAGTCCCACCCAGACCTGTGCATCATCTAATATCCAGACATGAGTCTTCATTATTCTGAACACTTGTGTTTGTTTTAAGTGCCCTGAAAAACCTTCCTGCTATTCCAAGTGTAGTGCTTACAAACTGCTTGTGAACATATTTGTACTTGAAAAGTTGAGCACACCTGTATGTGTGCACACACGTTAAGATAGAAACCTTTGGTGCAGCTTCGTAGTGCTTCCCTCCCTCTTTTGTAGTACAGCATACACTGCCAGCACTGGGTGAATGGTTTTTATTTCTAGATATATGAATTATCTGTGTTGAATTACTTACTTTTCCTTTATTCTCTAGGATCTTCTCAGATGCAGAGTTTTGACATCAGGAATATTTGAAACCAAGTTTCAGGTGGATAAAGTAAATTTTCAGTAAGTATTTTTTGGATTTTTTTGAGGGTGTGTATTTTTGTTGGTTTGTTGGGATTTTTTAGTACAATGCAGACAAATAGGGTTAATCAAATAGGGTTAATTGGAGGACACTGCCATATAATCATGAATCATTGAGGTGTTTAACAGAAAGCAAGTATTTTATGATTTTTTTAAATATAGTAGTCTGGCTTTAAAAAGAAATGCCAGTTGGCATGCAGTTTCCTGCATGTATTTTAAATTGCAAAACCAAAATGTTTAAAATATTTTTCTTAATGCCTTTTCTGAGTGCTTCACTCATTGCTAGTTTATGTAGTAAAATACTTGGCTAAAAACTCCTGTCTATATCTAAGTAATAGAAAATGCACCTTTACTGTCCCAGGTTAGAAAGTTTGCTTGATGCAAACAGAACCTACTGAGTTTTAGGTCTGGTCATGTTGACTTCAGGTCTCTGATACTTGTTTCAGCAAATGACTTATTGTAGGCCCTTTCTTAGTTTCTTAGGTTATTAGGGTGAAAACTAATCTCCAGTGTACATCAGCAGAATTTCTTACCTTCAAGTGTAGGTATTAGTGAGAGTGAACATAATTATGTTTTGTGATGAAAGCTGTGTGTGCATGTGTTGGTGGACTGTTACCTGCTCAGGTTCTCATAATCATCAATTCCTTTTAGTTTCTATGATGTGGAAGTCCTGAAATTTAATAGATTTTCTGTTTGCATTTGAGTGACAAAAAGCCCCAAGTATAAAATGTATTCTGACTTAATTTTATGTTTTTTCTTAGTATGTTTGACGTTGGAGGGCAACGAGATGAACGCCGAAAATGGATCCAGTGTTTTAATGGTATGATTAAAATTTAAGTTCCTTTATAAGATAGTTCTCTACAGCTTTTTCTTGAACTGTGGTATTCCTGGATGTTCCTCCTGAAGTTTTGTAGTAACTGATGGATATTTCTTGATTTAGATGTGACTGCTATCATATTTGTGGTGGCGAGCAGTAGCTACAACATGGTTATACGAGAGGACAATCAGACCAATCGGCTTCAAGAAGCACTAAACCTCTTCAAGAGTATCTGGAACAACAGGTCTGTGAATTGAAGTTTCATTGCTCATATCACATAAATTGTAATCCTGTTGTGTATTATAGTCAAGGCTAGTACTGGGCCTGTCTAGGATAGAGTTAATTTTCTTCATAGCAGTTCATGTAGTGCTGCAGTTTAGATTTTGACTGAAACAATACTGATAACAAACTAATGTTGTAGCTGTTGCTGAACAGTGTTTGCAGAGCATCAAGCCCTTTTTCTCACTAAATAATCAGAGAGATGTTCCATGCCATAGTAATGTCCTGTTCAGCAATAAAAGGAAAAAGGGGATGGAGGTGTTAGGAGGGTTTAGCCACTTTGCTGAATATAGGTCTGCCCACAGGAGGTGGCAAGTGGCTGCCTTGGCATGACTTGTTTTGTATTCTTTTCTCTTCCCCTTATCCCTCACTTACTAAACAATCATTACCTTTTTTATCTTGACCTCCAAATTTTCCTGATTTTATTCTTCCTTTTCTCTTACCCCACTGCACATGAGGGGGAAAGTGACCAAGCAGCTCTGTGGTGCTTCACTGCCCACCAAGGTTAACCCACAGTAGCCAGCAACCCAGCCTTTGTTACTTGCTTCTCACAGGACAGTCCAAGCTGGTCACTTGTCACAGCTGCCTGCCTGTTACAACTCTGGAGAGTTACAGATTGGTAGTTGCCACATTGAGGCTGAAGTAATTAAAATAGTGATGGAGTAGCACACTAAAAATGTGGGTATGCTCACCTGTTGGATGCATTTCGATCAACTGCAGAAAATGAGCAACTTTCATTGCCCATGTTAGAAGCACACAAACTGAACCCAGGCTGTGTACACCTGGAGATACACCATGGGATATAGGTATAAAAGGAACCTTTCAAAATTGTTATAGTTTCATATGATTGTTGTTTACAGAACCAGGTTAAGTTTCTTTTTGCTATGTGACCCTGGCTGTGCCTTCTCAGAGTGCTTGATTCCAATTTTCTACAGGTGGCTACGGACCATTTCAGTAATTCTTTTCCTGAATAAACAAGATTTGCTAGCAGAGAAAGTTTTAGCAGGGAAATCTAAAATTGAAGACTACTTTCCAGAATTTGCTCGCTACACTACACCAGATGATGGTGAGATTTTTCAGTTTTATTAGTTAATTTATCTCTTCCTTGTTAATCATGTTTATAATGGTTTTGGTAATTTCAGCTAAGACTGCAAAACTCCTAAGTACACGTAGTCTTCATTGTCTTTCAACCAAACTGTAATGCTAAACTTTAGATATTAATAATGAGAGAATGCTGTCTTTCATTTATTTAACATATTAAAAATTTCATCATGCCAAAATTCTGTTACTTTGCTGGTGTAGACCACAGTACAGCTTGTCACAGAGATGTCCTCTGGACTGCCCATAGTCATACCCATGGTCATTTCTCTAACCTGCCAAATACCCGGCACGATGGCCACTGCAATATTCCTTTGTTGTTCTGAAATCTTGCTGTTGTAAATAGTATGTTGTGGTTTGTCTTATAATCACACTTGCAAAGTATGCTTGTATGTGAGCAGAAAACAGAACAGGTTATGATTTTTAGGTGCTGTCACCAAAACCATCTGTTTTAATGAGATATTTATTTTGTTATTAATCAGCAACACCAGAGCCTGGTGAGGATCCCAGAGTTACAAGGGCCAAGTATTTTATTAGAGATGAGTTTCTTGTAAGTATTTCCTTTCATTCATTATTCTTATGTGATTCTTCTCAAATAGAAGCTCTTACACATCTTCTGCTATTGCAAAATATTGCTGCTTTTTGTGTCTGTTATATTTGACATGCACACTGCATAAAACTGTTAGGCTTAACAGCTTTACTGCTGTTAGCTGCTCTTCTTATACTTGTTTGTTGACACAGTACAGAGTTAAATAGCATGGGAATTGGTGAGAACTTAGAAACCTCAAGTAGAATGCATGAGTGAAGTCCTGCTGCTATTAATAGGGACTGATTTTTATTCCATGCATTATTTGTAAAGATAAAACTAATAAAAAGATGCATGATCTGTAAAATGCAATACTCTGTTCATATTATCTTTCGCATTACTGGCCAGCTGAACCTACAGTATATTATTTGTAATGGTGAGCATAGCAATCAAGTTGTGGACTCATTTTAAAGTGGAGCAAAATAAAGTTTTGAGGAAGGCTTTTTTGTAAGTATAAAGAGGGGATAAAAACCTTTTACAAGGGGGCATAATTTTACCTTCTTCATGGACAAATTGACTAAGAGTTGTGTGGTTGATTTCACCAAAGCTGAATAAAAGCACTTTCTTGGTTTCCTGTTCAACTGAATTTCCTCAGTATGCATTGACCTTCTCACTGTCTAATTTTGATCATTTTCAGTTTTGTGTTTTAGGTGAGTGAATGAAATATTGTGGGCATTGTGATTACACCCTCAGAAATGAAACAGCTCACGCATAATTATCTCCATCTTCATTCACTTCAGTTTTGAGAACATGGGGTTTTTTCCCCAGTCAGTTTTACTTTAACCCAATATCTCTCTCTTACTTTTAACAGAGAATCAGCACAGCAAGTGGAGATGGAAGGCACTATTGCTATCCTCACTTCACATGTGCAGTGGATACAGAGAACATCCGGAGGGTTTTCAATGACTGTCGGGACATTATTCAGCGCATGCACCTTCGCCAATATGAGTTGTTGTGATGGAGAGCACTTTTTTCTGTGTTTTGGACTCCTTATTCTGCATTAAAAAAAGAAAAATTAACACCCTTGCCCACATAGGGTGGAAGAGAACTGTTTGAATCTCCCATTGATTTGCACCCCTCAACTTTTTCTCCTTGCTGGACAATAGCAGCACTTCTAAGCTTGCTTCTGTACCCCTCGGACAGTTTGGGATGGCCCCTAACACTTAAAAGGCCATTCCCATGAGGATTCCCTAACACTGTTATTAACAAAAAAGAAAAAGGAAAGGAAAAAAAAAAAAAGGAAATAAAATCATTAATTAAAAGCCCTGAATGTGGAACACCTCAAAGAATTGGGGATAAAAAAATTAAAATATAAAACAAAAATTGGGGAGAGAAAACTTTAGGTAATTTAGCACTGTTGTGGGCATAATCATTATAACCCGTGATCTCCACTCTTTATCATTCACTGCATCAGACTAAAGAAGGTGCCAAGTCACAGACCAACTTTGAAGACAGACACTTGAGTTTGGTTCTCTGACTGTATTGTGGCTTTGAACGGAAATACTGACAATTCTACAACAGACCTAGACAGTGCAAAAACCAACTGCTACCTTTCAGAAGGGTATTTTTAAAACCAGTCTTGGTGGTCTAAAGACAACCATGGACATTTATGAATTGAACTGCATATGGCCTGTGATTGCAGAAAGAGTTAACCACACACTGTTTTCAGTTTGTCCACTGATAATCCCGTCTGCTATAAAAATCATTATCTGGACTGTAGTCCTCACAGTCTTTCCCTTCTTTTTCTTCTTCCCTTCCCTCATTTTTTATTTTACTGCTGGATTATTATTCTTGTACAGACTGTAAAATGTATTATTTTGTACAACTTTATTGAAAAAAAAATAACTTGTAGAAGATCTTTGTGCCTTGATTATGGCTGTACCTGTACAATGAGCTAAGATGTAAGTATGTTTGATTGCGCTGTACAGCTTTGTCAACCCTATCTGCAGCATTAGCTCAAGGTAGGGAGAATTTATCTGTAGTTTAGTTTTTCTGGTTTATAAAAGAAGGAAAAATACTGTTTAGTAAAAAAAAAAAAAAAAAAAAAAAAAAAAAAAAAAGGAAAAAAAAAAAAAAAAAAAGAAAAGAAAAAGTACAAATTGTGCAAACTTAACCACTTTAAAAGTGAGGTCTTCAACAGGTGACCAGATGTTGCAGCATCATGCTTTTTAATTTTTAGCTTTAATTCATTTAAATCTCTATCCAAATGCAAAACATGGCTTGTTTCTACATAAACCAAATTTTGCTACAAATTATAAATGTTAGTCTTTGGTCATTCATAGTCCTCTTTGCTAAAAATGAAACCAGAACAATAACAGAAACATAGGGCATCATGCAGGTCTGGTGACCATCTCTAGACTGGGCCAAATACCCCACCAACCTCCACTTGTGCTGCGTGGGCAAACTACTACCAGAATGACAAGGTGTGCACTGCCCTTGGATTTGGCCACTGAATTCCAGTTTAAAATGACATTTTTATTTCTCTTTTAATAAAGAGATACTTTAGAACCTTTTTTTGTTTTATATTAACTATATAAGTAGCTTAAAGTGAAGATGTGTGGATTTTTCTTAAACTTGAATAATTTATGCAAATTATATGCTTAGAACAACATGTGGTACAGTAAAAAGAAAAAGAGCAAAAATCACTGTAGCAATAAGAGAGCATGTAATTTTAGTAACTACTACACTGCTTTATATTTTATACCTAGGTGTTTTATGTCTCTGTGAGTGTGTTACTTTTTCATGTGTCTAAACCTATGTGTACAATTTGTACAGAGTCAGAAATTACAGCTGTAATAACACATCTAGAACAGTGTTAGCCTATATTACTCAAACACCCCTGTTCCCCCCTTAATTTACATCCCTAAATTGATCTGGATCTTACTGCAGTGACTCTAAAAGGAAAGCAAAAGAAAACAGAAAAACACCAAAATACTTGCCTCTTTGCCTTTCACACTAGCTTCCCTCCACCTAAGAGACTGTTCACTTTCTTTCTTGGGAAGAGGTCCAGTTTAAATAAAAATTAGGGTGTGGTCAGTGATGTCTGTACAGCTCGATTTGCTTCAGGTATCAGATGCCTTTTTAATACCAAGAACTGCAAGTGTTTGGAATTGTGAGTTTTCAGTGCTTTTGTGGCTAAACTTTTAAATGGAAGTTAAATCACCCAGTCCATTTTCATGTAAGGAGCAGGGACGTGATGGAGTTACTGTCCCATCTCTCTTAATTCAGAATTACTGGTGATCTTGCAGAAGTCACTAAGTCACCTAAGAATTTTAGCTGCAGTTGCTACTTATTTTTGAAAAATTACCTTCCTGTGCACAGGTTTAAAAAGTTGCCACCTGAACTTTGTAGAACTGTAGGAGATCATAATCTAAAATAGCCCCCTGTGATTTAAGAATGTATCCAGTGCCTGTAGGTTAAGGGCTGGTGTTTCCACTAGGTGAAAATGGGACACTCATAGTGGAAAGGAAATACATTGTGAGCCTTAATTTTAGTTACAGGAGCCAAAATCTTTAGTGCCAACCCTTATCTTTTTAAGCCTAGGAGGAGTTGGTGTAAACACCATATTCTTAAATGGGAAAACCTGTAATGATGTGAGGAATGTAATCTCATCTGAGAGAAGCAAAGCACCTCCATTAAAAAAAAAGTAATAAGCTTCTTCCTCTGATAATGAGAAGGATACATAGTAACAATGAGCTATATAAGACAGCAGCAATTTAAGAAACCTAAAGCTTTATATAAACAGAAATGTTTAGGGGATGCTTTTTTTTTTTTTTTTTTTTTTTTTTTTTTTTTTAATTGAGGAAAAAGGCAATTGTTTTGAATATGGTTGAGTTGCACAAGTATGGAGTGTGTGTGTGTCTTAATGTCTCAGTATTGCCTTTGTTAGTCTCTTTATTAGTCCATGCAGTTTGGTGGCCTGGTAAATGCAAGTCTTATTTTTAACAACTTTTTTTTTTTTTTTTTTAATACAAAACCATAAAGCTTTAATGCTTGCTATTTAATATGTAGCTGTGTTTTCTTCTGTCTCTAATTTAGTGGCCATAATTTGCAGTTAATTGAACCATTCCAACCTAATGCTTACCCATATTTCCTAGTTTTGTTTTATTTATTTATTTGAACTTGTTTTCATGATTATTGAGGACTTTCACTTCTGTCTCATTCATCTGTTTGGAAACTTCTGACCTTACAGCCAAAACTTAACTCATTCTACTCAGTATTCATCGTGATGCTGAAGTGTAAGATACCTGCAAATGTAAACACTACCACTTTTATTAATAAAAGCAAATACAGTGTTTTAGGGCACATTTGAATCACTATAGTTGAGGTTGTGTCAGTATTTCCATTATAAACCCATAGAGGATCTATACCTTGGCACTAAATTGCCCTAAGCTAAATCTTTGCCATAGAAGGCTTCAGCTCAAGCATGATTTGGTGGGTTGGGTTTTAAACAGTTTCCAACACAGGCTCTTGTTTCTGCTTTAAGTCATACAACTGTTTTGTTGGATGGGGGTTGGTTTAAAAAGGAAAAACAAAAACACAACAAAAACAACAAACCTGGTTCAAGATTGGTTTTGGCACTTCTGTAACTCAGAAATGGTTTTGATTTTAAAACATAACCTTTGGCAAGCCAGTAACCTACAATATGGTCTGATCACTTTGGGTATTTTGTAAAAATAATAATAAATTGTAGAGATGTTGTGGTTTCAAAATCAGCTACTGTGCATTTGCAGTAACTTATTTCAACCCAAGAACTTTTAGTTACTTGTACAGTCAGTACCTATATGCAGCAGTCAGTGTGATCCAGTAGAGTAGTGATAACTCCTGAAGGTTTGTTTTTAATAATATGGAGAGGTAAATCCAATACAGACTAAAAAAAGATTCAGCTGCTTCTGAAGGAAAGCATCAAAAACAGCTCTCTTAGAGGCTGAAACTGGAGCCCTCTAAGTTGTTAGGAGCAGACTTTGATGCAAAAGCATATGAAGACATGCTGGATTAGTTGTCATAGACAAGGAGCCCTCAGGGCTTATCTTCATTTATCTAAAAACTATTTTGAATCATGCCGTCAAGGATAGGATTTAATTTAGAGTATGCTTTTAACTCCAGAGGAACTGAAGCTAATTCTGTTCCAGTGTGTTGCACGTAACTGATACCTACAGGACATTTTTCTTTCACCAGTAAATCTATGCACAGAAATGTTAATGTTCATCACTAGAATCTCAGCACCTTGTAATTAGTCATGGAATATTCCTGGAGATGATGTAGGGTGGTTTGCACTATATCCTATTTTCCAATGTTGAAAATTATGTAATAGGAAAAAAAGATACAAACTTTACCCAGGAACTGACCACAGCCTTGGAGATAGACATGAGCTGAGTACCAATCCAGTGCCTTAGTGATTATACTGTTGGTGATTGGTGCTACACAGATATCTTAGGTTGGTAAAGTTGTTTTAAGTTATAGAACTGTGTAACTTATTCTGGAAGAGAGTAAGTTCCTTCCCCAACTGTATCTAATATGCTGTGTGTATTTGTAACAGTGCTGGCACTCAGAAGACCTCTTCTGTGGAAGCAGATGGTAATGTTCCTTCTAAATGTAAGGAGCAGAGTCAGGGCCATAGATTACTATTGGTGTAAATCTCACACAGGAACAGGTCCTCATCCCTAAATTACATGTTGAGTTTGTATAACAGTAAAAATATTTACAAGTAAATGTTTGTTTGCAGTTCAAAACCAAAACTGTACCCTTCTTCCTCAGCTTAATATTTTTGAAAATTCATCCATTGGGAAAAAATCTTTCTGTTCTATGACAAGCTTTGAACAATGTCTTTGTGAATAAAATAAGCTATAAATGGGGTTTCTGAACTTTTGCTGATGAAAGCCATGACACTGAAAATCTCACTGGTGACTGACAAGGTAGAAATTCCAAGACTGAACTTACTTTATTCTTGGAGTAACCAGTTGGCTAAAGTTCTCTGAGTGGATGTGCTTCAGTTCCTATGTAAGTAGATTGCTTTAGAGTATTTTACTGTATTGCAGAAATTGATCAAGTTTCAGCCATGAGTACTGGCTTTATACTTAGTTGTTTTCAATCCTGATTCTCATCTTATTAAAAGAAAAAACTGCTTTTTACCCTGTCTACTTTAAATGTAGAGCTGAGCAAAATGGGTGCAGTCTAAAGGACAAATCTACTTGGAAAAGCAACTTGGGAGGAGATGGGGTGGCAAACTAATCTCTCACTAGGTTAAACAAAAATAATCAAGTGGGATTTGTTTGTTTTTTGTTGGGTTTTTTCCCTAATTTCTGCATCCTATAAACCTGGTTCTTGCAAAAAAATAGGACTTTCTTCTTTAGGTCAACAACAGCAAGTGCTCATTGATACCTCTGCAACAAGGGATAGCTAACAAAATATCTAATAGGTAATTTTTAAGAAAAAAACAAACACCACCAAACTGGAATTTACAGGTTTTCCTAATAATATTTTTTTTCACTTTAGAAGTTTGTCTCAATAATCTAAAAATCTTTATTTTGTTGACAGGACAGAATAAAATCTTTAAACATCCAGATCCAGAGACAATTACAGTTTCCTGAGGGGGAAGGTGCTGATGTTAGGGGTTTTTATGTAACATGCTTTCTGAGGCTGGGAGACCAGAAACAAATGTAAGCAAATTCAAAAGTAAACTATGAATGTATTTCTTCACTTTTATTTACCCAGTGTTTTATTAAGTGTGTTGGCTAATGCTTTTTTTTTTTTTTTTTTTTTTTTTTTAATAAACTGCTACTCACATTTGGAGGAAGAACAAGCTTAGGACAGAGGTAATAACGTTGGAAGTTGAGCTTTGTTGTTCTGTTCTGCAAAATAATGTCATTAGGCTGTGGACTTTATGTGAATTATTAACAGTGAAGTCTGGTGTTGCTATCTGTAGCTTTCCAGTGTTGGGTATGACTTGGAAATTGTATCATTCATGCAACTAAAATGCTTGAGTGCCAGCAGAGATCAGGCAGGGAAAGGAGCTGCCATACAAGGATTAGGAATTGGCACATCAGGAGTTGGAAAGGGGGCCCATTCTTGTTCTTTTTAATGACATTATCAGTTTCCTGTTGGCAGGATCAGGAAAGCTTCCATAAAAAGAAAAATTAAAGGGTTGGGTGATAGAACCAATAATATGTCTCTGTAAGACCTTTAAGTAGTAATTTAAGGTATTTCAAACTCGTATTAAGCTAGAGCCATAGGAAACAGGAGAGTGTGTGTTATGGTTCATATATGTCTTGGTCTTTTTAATATCTCTGCTTTTTTTGCCTGAAGGCACAACATCCCAAGTGGAGGAACAGATCTGATGAAAGGTTTGGTGCTAATCTTGAGTTCTGTTTCCCACAGGGAAAAAACTGCTGAGCTACAAAGGTTCATCTGTGTAGGAGAGTTAGGAAGCCCAGTGCTGCCACAAGCAACAACTTGTTAACCTCCTTGTGATCTAAAACCAAGTAGCTTACAACTAATTGTTCTGTCCAACATGGCCCAAAGCCTCCTGCGTTTGGCTTCAGCTACTTTCTCCTGTCCTCACCCTTGCACCTCACTTCCTCTCTCACAACGTATATGGTTGATAAAAGAGAACAGAGCAGCTATGAAAGCAACTTATGAGACAGCCTCACTGGAAGTTCAAAGAAAGTAGGGAAAACTAGATAAATAAGACTCCTAAATCCATCAGTTTGGACACTGAAACATATATCTATGGGGAAAATTCTTCATTCCCCAGGTAAGTGACCCTGTTTGGGAGTGTTAGACAATTTTTCAAGGCCAGGGGATGTGTTGAAAGGGCTGTGATATCTCCAACTAAGGAACCACAAAAAATGCACTTACTCCACATTACAGAACTTGTAGATACTTCAGTGAAGTTAAAGATTAGTGTTAAATCAACTGGAACTTGCTTTGAAGCAAGGAAATGTTACTGTGAGAGCCAAATACTGAAAAGCACTTGGGGCATTGCAAGGCAAGGCTTTTAAGCCATCAGCAGAGTTCCAACCAGAATGACCTGATGGCAACCTAAAACCCACCTTGTTTTGTCTGCTTAACTTGAAAGTTACTAGTTTGTCTCTAGTTGAATGGATTGGCTGACTTGTAAAGGGCTAATAAATACAAATTTATGCTATAAGTTTGTAGAGGGCAAGGGGCAGAGGCAGCTTACAGAAAATTCCAGTGTGGGTATTTAAAATAAACAAACAAAACAACTATGAATAAAAGGCAATTTTGTTGGAAGATGGCTCTTCTGCTTGGAATTTTTCTTTTATTTTCAGAAAGAATCAAATGAAGTTGGATGATTTCATCAGCTGTATTACATGCACCGCTTCTTTAGGTAGGAAATCTTGAAGCATTCTTGTTAAGTAGTTTGCTGAAAAATCAGACAACAAATTATATTTAGATGGAACTGAAATTTGAAGTTTATCCTTTACTCATTCAAGTACATCTGAGTGCTTTTGCTTGCTAACATTTCACCAAGACTGAAAAACACAAATACAAATAGGAGAACATAGTTAAACCCAAAGAAGACAACCAACATTGTTTCCATGCAAAGTTGTAAAGGTTTAGTTTGCAAAATCAATTTCTGGTAAATTTTCTACTTTAACCACAGTTTAAATGATACCTTAAAACTTGGTTTGATCTGACTTTGCCTCCTTTTGCCCTGAAGTGGGGAAAGCTTGGATATTGCAATTCTGCAAAGGGCTATTAAGCAAATGTGTGGCTCTCTTACAGGTCCCTAGTTTTCTCCTCAAGAGAAGCTGAAAGTAATTGAATATTGTTCATTCTTTATATATTAAAATAACTATGTTACTGCAATCAAAATAAAGAGATATAAATATATAAAGACAAAAGAACTTTTAATTTTAAGATTTGGCCACTGAAATTACTACTATCTTTAATGTCTAATACCACTGTGTCTCTCACTGGCAGTTGTTGCTGTGGACTGTTCACTTTTTCCACTCAACTAAGCAGTAAGTTTCATAGCATGCTCACCATGGAAGTCCTAGAAGTCCAACTCTTATCACTAGACCAAACTTTTACCTGCTCTGAAAATGCTTTACTGAAGCTAAGATGTACTATTTCAGCCCACAAGCTCCAGGTACAATAGAATTCTTCAGACTGTAGGTCCAAATATTGTACCTAGGAGATGCACAGCTAATTCAGCTCATTTCAGTCATGGGAAGGAAGCCTTTCCTACCTATGTAAGAACATCTGTCAAAGTGTACAAAGTGTATTTATTTGCAACTTCTGTAAAGAATTTGGTTCTCCTCAGAGTCTCAGCTGTATGACTTTCCCATGCAATTTCATTGCAATGTTAGTGAAGTTCTAGACTTTTTCTCCAGTTTCAAATGTTCTGAACCTTCTGCTAGGTGTTAGGTTATTATAATAGTTACTTGGAAGTCACCTTCAAAGAAGGTATCTGTATCTTATAACACTGCACATTGTTGGAAGGCGAAAAACCAGAAAACCCCAAAAAACTGACGAAGCACAGCAGGTGTATAGATGTTTCTTATTCTTATCTCAGAAAATGCTCTTTCTTACTTGATTTGGGATACCTTAACTTCTGGTCCATTATTTTCTTTGTTATTACTGGTTAATTGCACTCTGTTGTGAGCATGCTGTTATTTTCTCATGTCTATGAGATGGAAATTGCCTGCTAACTAAATGTTAGCCAAAAACTTTTTCTCAAGGACATCTCCACTGACCTCCAGCCTCAGCCTGTCACTTCACACAGTTCTTTCCTTGTAAAAAATGGCCAGTGCTGCCATAACAGTTGAATTTTTCCTTTATTGTCTTTCCTAACTGCAGACGATTGAGCAGTCATCTAGCACAGGTAGAGATGTGCTTGTTGTGTGTCTACTTCAATACATGCCTTTTATTCTGAAAAAGTCTCTTTTCCTTCCTGTTAAGAGAGCAAAAAGAACATTACCCTGGTCTCACAAAAACACTGAAGAAATATTTCAGGAAGGGTTGCTTCACCACTGTAGGGCAGTATATGACAGCACAACTCGAGCTGTGCTGCAGTTCAGCTGATGGTGCATATTTTCTATGCTGAAATTTTCAGTGCAGCAAGTCCTTTATTACAGGGATCACACTTAAACAAGTGCTGCATCTCTTGAAGATGCTACAACTTAGTTTTAATTGGGTTTTTGGGCCTTTCCTATCAAGCAGTTGGTCTCCTTCAGGACCTTCTCTCCCCCAGCAGCACCCAAGAAGGAATACACTAAGGTCCTGAGACCCAGCTTCGTGTACAGGAGGACAAATCCTGTGTACCAGAGTGCCCTGTGTGCTTGTGGACAGCCTCAGAGCCTCAGAAACAGGGAACTTGGCTCACACAGCAGAAATCTCTCAGCTGCCCAGAGAGGGAACTAAAAACCATAATGCCAGTAGACATAGAGACTCTGGTTGGTTTATTAATTCTTTTTTTATATATCAAAGACTTCAAGATTTTATCTTAAGCTGAAAGAAACCCCCCAAAAAAATTTTGTTTGTGATGAGAAGAGGCAAAAGCTTTTAGGGACATAGTTCTACCAGTGCTGGTCCTAAAACTTAACCACTAAAATCTGGTCCTTAAAATCTTACCACTTCTATTCCACCGAAGTTATCTTCATGTTCTTAACTTTTTGACCCAGTTCTTAGTTGTTTTGATTTTTAATTTTAAATCTACCATAAAATGTGATCATTACTATCAGCTTACTGCTGTTTTTTCATATCATCTCCACACTTCATAAGCTGCAAGGAAATTGGTGGTACTCAACTACAGCCAGAAAACAAGACATCCGTTTTTTCCCCTCTTCTCTTGCAAACCCCATGTAATTGCTGCCTTGCTGGAAGGTTTTGCGGGGTCGGGAAGTCTGCTTTTAAAATTTCCATTGGCTTCTTTTTTTCCCTCTGACTGGATGCTGTCTTCTGCCTTGTCTCTCGGGCAGTGACCAGCCAGGGACGAACTGCTTGAACGGGGACAGAGCAAACCTCCACTGCCACCTTACCTCTCTTTTTGTCTCATTTTTATCTGCTGCTGTTCACGAGTGGTTTCAGCCGTAACCCAGCCCGCAGCGGCCTCGCTTCCCGCAAAAAGCCGCGCTGAGGCGTGAGGTAACGGCCCCCCCCCGTACCGCTCCCCGCAGCCCTCCCCGTACCGCTCCCCGCAGCCCTCCCCGCACCGCTGCCCGCACCTCCCGGGGCGTGAGGCGGCTCTGGGGTGGCCATGAGCCACCGCTCCAGAAAAAGGCGAAGGATTTCACCCCCCACCTGCCTCAAGCCTCCGATAGCGAACGCCGCCATCCTCCCTCCTCCGCCCGTCCCGCCCGCGGCTCCGCCCTCTCCGCGCCCGCCATTCCGCCTGGCTCCGCCCGGAGGGGCGGTCGCGGCCTGGTTCCGGCCGTCACCGCGGATTTTTTCGGCCCGGGGCGCGACGGGAGGAGTGATGGAGGACGCTGATTATTTCGAAGGCAGCGCGGCGGAGTGGGGGAACGAAGCGGACGGAGGGACGGTGAGGGTTTGCGGGGCTGCCCTGCTCGGTCCTGAGGCGGGAGCCGAGCAGCGCGGGGCCGGGCCTGGAGCGGCCTGTGAGGGGGAGCGATCCTTCTCCCGAGGGGTGCCGCCTGTTCCCCGGGGGGGTCTGGGGCCCTTTGGCTCCGTGTGCTGGGGGAGACGCGTCTGAGGCTGCGAACTGAAGCCAAAAGTTCGTCTAAGCACAAACTCTTCCCTGTGGTGGGCCCCGGGGCCTGTGGTTAGAAAAGAGGAAAACAACTGCCAGGCGGTGATGCGGGTTTTTGTGCCTCCTTTGTTAAGGAAGGCGTCTGTGGGGAGCAGGTGACTTGGTGTGGTGAGCACAGGTGTGAGAGTTTCTGTGGGCAAAAATTGCCTAAATATGAGGGTGCAAAAGAGAAACGAGACAAGAAAGGTGTCTGACTTAGTTGTGCTTGTGAATAGCAAGACGATGAGGATGGGGAGGGAGAAGATGATGCTGAAGTCCAGCAAGAGTGCCTGAAGAAATTTTCAACCCCAGACTATATAATGGAGCCGTCTATATTTAACACATTAAAGAGGTGAGTGTGGCCCTATGTGTGTTATGGTGCATGTTACAGGTGCAGCGCTGTCACTTCATATGTCAGTTTGTGTGGAAATGTATAAATGATGCTATTGTTTTCCCTTTATTCAGAGTTCAGTTTGGTTTTATTGTTTGGTTGGTTGTAATACGGCTTTCAAATAATTCTTTTGTAATCCTTTCATCAGGTATTTCCAAGCAGGAGGAAGTCCAGAGAATGTTATCCAGCTCCTCTCTGAAAACTACACTGCAGTGGCACAGACTGTGAATTTGCTGGCAGAATGGCTCATTCAAACAGGTGTGACAAGTGATACAGTATAATTTGGGTCGTTAGTCTGTCTTTTGTCAGGAATACCAGGAGGATTGCTCTGCTCTCATCTTCTGTCTCTTGATAAATTTCTGAGTAGTTTCTGGTTTTGTTGAAAATTTTGAGATTTTGCTTCTGTTTGATTGGATTACATCTATCAAGTTTTTTTTTCCTTCTGTACAGGTGTTGAGCCAGTGCAAGTTCAGGAAACTGTAGAAAACCATTTGAAGAGTTTGCTTATCAAGCATTTTGACCCTCGGAAAGCGGATTCCATCTTCACAGAGGAAGGAGAGGTGTGCATGAAAATCATATTGCTATGTCTCCATGAATAGATCCTACACAGATGTTTTTATCTGATAGAGAAGTAGATGGTGGGGAAGGGGAAATTTTATTTTCCAAGTTTTGTTGTTAGAAAAACAACTGGCTTCAAAAAACTAACTATTTCACTGGAATACTCAGAAGCTTTTACTACATCTTCCTTTGTATTAAAATCCTGTATAACAGCTTGTAGGCCTCTTGAGAGGCAAAAGGCTTACTTTTGATGATCTTGACTAGATATTCTCACATTTCTCTGTGTTGTTCTGATCTTTTCAGACTCCAGCCTGGCTCGAGCAAATGATAGCACATACTACGTGGCGAGATCTCTTTTACAAATTGGCAGAAGCTCATCCTGACTGTTTAATGCTTAATTTTACTGTGAAGGTAGTATGCTCAAATCTAATAAGTGAGAATATCCATAAAGGGCTAATTGTTCTGCCAGCAAATATTGTCTGTGGTTATGCCTCTATCTTTTATGTATTCTTATATAATGCTGCTTATTCAAATGTTAGAACAGTGGTGGGAGGAAGTATGTCACAAGTTGCAAGTAGTAAGTGTAGCTTCCCAGTTTGAAGTTCTGGTTTTGTGGTTTTGTGGGGGGTGTGTGTTTGTTTGGGGTTTTTTTGTTTGCTTTTGGGTTTTTTGTGGGTTTTTTTTCCTTGCTTGGTTGGTTTTCCTATGATCCGCATTTGAAAATTCCGGATTTATGGTGCAGTGGAATGTTTCAATTTTATGTTTCTGTGACAGGGAAAGAATGTTTTGATGGATCTTCTGTGCTAAAGTATCTCTCTGTCGTTATGGTTTCATTCATTGTACTTTCTTTTTGCTGCATCTTTATTGGCTTCCTTTTCTGTAATCAAAATGATGAACATGAGTACCCCTAAGCATATGCAGAGGCAAATCTTGCGTCTGTGTGTTCTTCTAGACTTGTTAGTATATCTGAAATATAAACAATAAAAGTTTTCTGTGATGTTTTTGTTTTTATAGCTTATCTCTGATGCTGGGTATCAAGGAGAAATAACCAGTGTTTCAACAGCGTGTCAGCAACTAGAAGTATTTTCCAGAGTCCTGCGTACATCTCTGGCAACAATTTTAGATGGAGGAGAAGAAAACCTTGAAAAAAACCTCCCTGAATTTGCTGTAAGTTGTGGGCTTGTTTGTTTGTTTGTTGGTTTTTTAATGTGGAAAGAAAATAATGGTTTTCTTTCTGGTTAGGATATACAAATCATTGTGTGGAGAATCTTGACATTAAGTCTTACAAAATCCTTTGAAGACAAAGATGTCTGAGTTCACACATAGAAATTTATGCTTTTTGATCATTCTGTGACCAAGACAAGATTTCCTTCTTTATTAAATGGATTGTAAAAAGATGAAGAAATACTCTTCTCTGTCACATATAATGCAAGATCTAAAGGTCAATGTAGTCAGTCTCCTGGCAAACTAATAGAACTCTGTTATCATCCATGTCAGTGTGACAATTGCCATTTGAATCAACCCAGATACATTCTGTGTTGTGAGATAGCACAACTTTTAAATGGGTTTCTAGTTTTATTAGCTTAAAGTATTGCAGAGAATGTACTGAGTGTAAGTAGGATAACATTTCTTCCCTGTTTTGGCATTTAAGAAATTAAGTTCTCGATTTAGCCATTTGTTCATGTATAGGATAATGCATAGTGATACTGTGCTTTTGTGCACTTTGGCTGTTGGCTTTTTGGTTTTCTTGTTTAGTTGTTTGTGTTTTGTGTCGGGCTTTTCGTTTCCTTTGTGTGAGTAGATTTCAGTGAAGTTGTTACAATCACAGCAGTATAATCACACAGAAACATCGTTGTGTGTTTCCTGCTGACTGGTGAGATTTTTGGTGTGTGCATTCACAGAAGATGGTGTGCCATGGAGAACACACCTACCTCTTTGCTCAGTCCATGATGTCCATATTGGCTCAAGAAGAGCAAGGAGGCTCAGCTGTCAGAAGGATTGCTCAGGAGGTTCAGCGTTATGCTCATGAGAAGTAAGTGGGACTTAGCTCATTAGTGAGGTGTAAGTCACTCTTTACTTGGTGAGGGTGAAAGAAAAACATCTGAATTAAGAAGATGAGTTGGTGTGTATTTTTACTCTTCATGCAGAGGCCATGATGCCAGTCAGATCACTTTAGCACTGGGCACTGCAGCCTCCTATCCTCGAGCATGTCAAGCTCTTGGTGCAATGTTGTCCAAAGGAGCTCTGAATCCAGCAGATATCACTGTCCTGTTCAAAATGTTTACAAGCATGGACCCACCTCCAGTAGAACTGGTTAGTAGTTATCTCTTTATAACCTCTGAATCTCACTTCTATTGCAGTAGCACTCAGAAGTGTGAGATCTTACTGTGCTAAGTGTTGTCGACACAAAGGAGAAGTAAGCACTCAGGCTTATCCCCCTATAATCTTAAGTAGTGTCTAAACACAGAACTGCCACTTGTATTCTATTTTGCACTGGCTTCGTGATGGGTTTTTTAAAATAATTAATTCCAACTTGTCTTTTTACATATAATTAAATTAACTGAAGAATTTCTCAATAGGAGATAAAGACAACAAGGAATTAATTACCTTTATTTTAACAAAGAATAAAATAATTTAAGAAACCACCCACTTTTGTAATTTGTTATTATCAGGCCTAAATGGCACATTTCAAATTTCTCACTGTCTCATGTGTTTCTTCAGAAAACTATCTGACATTTCCAAGGGGAATATCTCACTCTATGCAAGGTGTATCAGATGCAAAAATTACATTTCTAGTCATAATTCTCAGGCTCTAATAAACCATTAATTTTGTTCACAGATTCGAGTACCTGCCTTTCTGGACCTCTTCATGCAGTCATTGTTTAAGCCAGGTGCTAAGATCAACCAGGATCATAAACACAAATATATTCACATACTGGCATATGCTGCTAGTGTAGTAGAGATGTGGAAAAAGGTAATGTTCAGTTCTGTAAATAATATTATTTTACATGCAGTGTAAGACTGTGGTGAAAAGAATGTATGGTTGGGAAGTTACTCAGTTTAAGATGATGTATTCAGCTTGATTTAATTTGACATGAAATGTTTCTGGGTATAACTGAAATGAGTAAATAATGTAGATCCTGATGATCAAATAGTACTGTAAAAGTCTGCACTGAGTATTTTTTCTCTCCTCCTCCACCTAACCCCAAAGTTTATCTACTAACAGTTCTGTGTTACAAGAATAGTGTGTACTTTTTCAGAGGAAGAATAGAGGAAGAATAATTTAATTCTCTGAATTGGATAAAGTAATTCTTAGGGAGTTAAATAAGGCAAACATCCTTGTACTTCAGCTTGCTGGTACTTAATTCTTCTGAAACTTGCACTTGAGTCTGAAATTTGAGAAACATGATGTAATCTTAGGCTTATCACTGGTTGCAATTCCTTTCCTCAGATAACCAAAGGCATCCTGTGTAGTCTCTTGCATTCTTTGCAATTTTTGCAAACTTTGCAATTTTTCAGAACAAGAGAGTCAGCATAAACAAAGATGAACTCAAGTCAACTTCAAAAGCCATTGAAACTGTCCACAACCTGTGCTGCAATGAGAACAAAGGAGCATCAGAGTTGGTTGCAGAACTGAGCACTCTTTATCAGTGCATCAGGTGAGCAGAGAGACTGATCCCAAGCTTCAGTTGGTGGAAGGAAGGTATTATTTAGGAGAGGCAGTACTTCTAAAGGGAATTGCCTTTTTGGGATACTCTGTGAGAACATTCTCACTGTAGAATACATGAATTTGTGGTCTGAAAGCAGCTTTCAGAATTCTGTATCTGCCAGTTTGTCCTTGTGTCACAGAAGGCTTTGCACTGCCACTAGAAAAAACATGGCAGAGTAGTTTTTCTTCCTAATAAAGCTTTCCTAGCAATAGATTTGTCCTTTCTTCTCCTCTTAAAAGTATAAAATAGCTGA
This sequence comes from Calypte anna, assembly GCF_003957555.1. Lineage (NCBI taxonomy): Eukaryota > Metazoa > Chordata > Aves > Apodiformes > Trochilidae > Calypte > Calypte anna. Next base: position 10,477,821 of record NC_044265.1, read on the forward strand.
CGTTGGATAAACTAAAACAAAGTTGGTGTGTACAGGAATTTTGTTTTGTATTTTTTGCATATTGTGCTGAGCAGGGAAGAGGTTTGTAGAAACTTTTGTTCAATTTTTTTTCCTTTGTTTTTTCTTGTTGTGCTGGCAGTTTTTCAAGCAAAACTTTCTGAGCTTTATTAATTCTGCTGTAAGTTAAATTAACACTAGAACTGTTAGAATATGCTTAGACTTTTTATTTATTGGGCATTTTTGGTGTGTTTGGAGGTTTTTTTTAGTGGGTTTTTCTTTGTGTTTTGTTTTTCTTCTTTTTTTAATTCTCCTGTGCTAAAGTGATCTCTTCTTTTGTAGGTTCCCAGTGGTGGCAATGGGTGTATTAAAGTGGGTGGACTGGACAGTGTCAGAACCACGATACTTCCAGCTGCAGACTGATCACACTCCAGTTCATCTGGCATTACTGGATGAGGTAAAAGTGTTTAGAAAATCTCACTGGAGAGTAAAAACACTTCTGACACTTGTGACTGGAAATACGTCCAGTTCACTGGATGCCTAACATTTGCAATACGTCACTAAACATATAGAGATTAATCTGTTCCTGTTCAGAGTTAATTATTTGGATTTTTCATCTCAGCATTATTGAAAGTAGGAAAACTTAGGCATCAAGGAAAGAAACAGTGGAGTACTTTTTTAAAACAATTAACATCTGTCACTGAACATCAATGTAAACTTGCCTAACTGGTGAATTGGTTTTAAAAATGAATTTCTGAGGATCTAACTTTCCTTGTTTGCAGATTAGTACATGCCATCAGCTTCTTCATCCCCAAGTTCTGCAACTTCTTGTCAAGCTTTTTGAAACAGAACATTCACAGCTTGATGTAATGGAACAGGTAATTCTTGAAGGATTCAGGACTTGTGTTGCTTCATATTAGTTACTCGCAGTCAAGATAACAGCTTCTGCTGTCACAGGAGGTATCTTAAGAGTTTATTTTAAGAATATGATAATGGTTAAAAAGTAACATAGATATTGTATCAATAAGAATGAGCAATAAAAATTGCATGCTTTAGAGAGGCAGTGTTAATCTGTTGGTTTCTTTTCTCCCTCCACCACCTGTGTGCCCTACTCCAGCTGGAACTGAAGAAGACTCTCTTGGATAGGATGGTTCACTTACTCAGTCGAGGATACGTCCTGCCTGTTGTCAGCTACATCCGCAAATGCCTGGAGAAGTTAGATACAGATATCTCTCTGATCAGATACTTTGTTACAGAGGTCAGCAGTAAAATTATGTTTTACTAACATACAGAAATAAAAATACTGGTTGTATGTGTTTGGATATTAAATCAGCTTGCCTCAGATTCAAAAATATGTTAAGATACAAGATCAGATTTGGAGCAGTGTCTGTAATAGCAGAATTCACTAGGATGTGACAGTCCTACTGACTCCCTGCTTCTGAAAGTATGAAGGTACTGGGTGGAGTACCACGAGAATATATAATAATTACTTGTATAGAGAGCAAGAGGTCTCAAGTGCACTCACTTGTATGATTTCAAGAGCAGTATTTTGAATTAAATACTGTCCCCCCTGAGTCACTAGCTAGAAGAACAATCCATGTTTCTCTGCTGTTTCAGGTGCTGGATGTGATTGCTCCTCCATATACCTCAGACTTTGTACAGCTTTTTCTTCCTATCTTGGAGAATGAGAGTATTGCAGGTACTATTAAAACAGAAGGTGAACATGATCCTGTCACTGAGTTTATAGGTAAGTCACATTTATTCATTGTATAGCTGCTTCCTTTTGTATTTAAAATTTACAAATAATGCTTAGGAGGAAGATTGCTTAAACTTAGGAATGCCTGCTAGATATTTCACAGATAACTTCTCTTTCAGGGGCCTGTGTTTACTAAATTTCCCTTAATCAAGAATCTCTAGATAGTTGCAAGGAATTTGGGAACAAATACTGCTTTTTCAGAACTAGTGCTGTAGTAGAGAAAGGATAGACAGGGAAGGAGTCTGTCATAATACACTCCTATCCTAAATGAAAAACATCTGTCCAAAGCCTAAAATCCTTGTTATTTACATAATACAGAAATCCACATGCAAACAAATCACAGTAATGTACTGAACACTTTCTTTCATTTTTTGTCTTTCTTTTAAGCTCACTGCAAATCTAACTTTATTGTGATGAACTAATTATTGGAAAATCTCAAGAATGCAGAGCACATGAACACAACTTTCCTATGCTCTCCACCAATAAGATTCTATAACTGAGCAACACAAGAGCAAAAAATAAACAAACAAACCCCACAGGAAACAAACCAACAAATCCAAAACAAGGATGAAAAAGCTGAAGGGTATTTGACTGACTTGCATGGGGACCTTGAGCTTCATATCAGAGGACTGTTGATATACTTTTTAAAATGGAATAATACTGAAGGGTTTTCTGTTGCTAACAAATCACTATAAACCTGAATATCCTTAAAGGGACAGCAGCAGAGAAAGAGATTTATTTCAAATAATGTTATTTTGGTTACTTGAAGAATTTATCACTGATTCTTTGTGTAATGACAAAACCTGAAGCATGAGGAAGGTAATTCCAACAAAAAACATTTTATAGATAGTTCTCTGAAGACTACATCTCAAATGCTTTAGTTTTTGATGTGAGTTGTAAAAAAGCAATTTGGGTGTGTAGATCATTGCTTCATAGAAGCCACAATGCCTCCTTCTAACCTTTGCATTACTTTAGAAGTCTAAATATCCTACAGATTTGCTATTATGAAAAAAACAACAAACAAACAAAAATGTCTTATGTAACACAGTAGAGTTTTAACAGTCAAAGTTATTTTTGTAGTAACAGGAATCCCACATGAATGTGTTACTTAATTTTTGTTGAACATATGCATCAAGTGTTACTGGTAAGTTTCATTACCATGTTGGAAATCTACTGCTATCTGAAAACATGAATGTGCAGGAATTTAATTACTTTTTGTTGTGACTTGGTTTTTATACGTTTCTCTCTACTCTGGTTGATGCCAAACAGTGGGGGATGCACCCAAGGTTTTAATTTACCTTTAAATAAAGGGTTTTTTTCTTTTCCAGATATTTCTTTCAAAGTTTCATCATTTCATCAAGACCACTGTTTCTTTCTGTTCATCAGCCTGGATTTCTTATACAGGCAGATACTGTGTGTTTATAAATCAGGGGTATAGACAAGCCCATTGTGCTGTTCCAAGCACACCTCTTTTCTGAAGACCCTGCCCTCTAAATGACAGGGACATTTAAAGCCCAATTGGATCTAAATTTAAAAAGGAAGTCACTTTATTCTTCTTTGCTAGTGGTTCATCAGTGGGAACTCTTAACCCACCATAATTCTTGAGGCAGCAGTCAGTTGTCTAGGTTCTTAGCTCCTTTCAAAAAGGAGTGCATATTCCCTTTCCCCAGCTGGTCCTTTACATCCCTGCTCCACAGTGACTGAGCTTACCATACCACTTACAGTGCTCTAATCAACTTCAAGCATAGCCTGAAAAAGGCAAAACTTCTGCAGCAGCTGTTCAGAACTTCTTTGCATATCTTTGAATAGAAGACAATAGAAGATAGTATAGAAGATAGACATATATAAGACAATAGAAGACATCCCAGTTAACTCTCAACACTTAAACACCTAATGATTAGTGCCTGATTCTTGTATGCAGGAAGCCAGAAATTGGGTCCACAATAACCCGAAAAGTCAGTCTTTGAAGTCTCCTAGCCTGATGGAATACAGCCTAACCTCAGGTCTGTAATGTGTTCCTCATCATAACACCTACATGGTCAGAACAGCACAACCACCCCAACTTCATCCTAGGCACTGTCAGTTTTGGGTTTTTTTATGGGTCTTTGCTGGTCTGCAGAACTTTTCTGATTAGGAGCAGATTTCTTTCTTTCACAGGTAAAACCAAGGTAAGTTGCAGAAAATACCATCTGTGATGTAGCTGATAATAGAGACAGTGACTGAAAACTTTTTTTTTCCCTTCTCTGCACCACTAAAAAGCTTCAACTTACAGGTTTGAGTAAGGCATACTTCACAGGTTGGTTTGATTTATGATAGGTTTTGGAGACTGACACTTAAAAGTAGTGTTCTGCACCTGGATGTCTCTACTTTCCCTTGCTTGTTGCAGTCAGATACTTCCTTGTAGCACGTATGGTAATCTGCAGTGTGTGTAGAGGTACTGTAACCTGAGTTGTTCTTTGAATCATCATAGTTGCTGTATGGACTGTGCTGTCAGCTAACCCTTTCATACAGAAAAATGCAGTAAAAGCACTACCATCCTGGACAAGTTTTGGGTAGCTAGTGTGCTAGTTAGTTGTGGGTAGCGAGTTGTTAGGTACAACAGAAGACAATCAAAACCATCTTATAATATGCATACAGTCATGTAAGAAAGTCTGTTTATTAAATGCAGTTAACAATACCAGTTAGTAACATTTGATATGGCACCCATTTACCACTTAAATGGCTCAGTTTTAAGGAAGGTAATTTGCTACCTTTGTTCAAATTAGTGAAGAGTTTGGGGCTGTGGCAATTTGTACTTTGCCTCTTTAGGAGAAAAATGGCACAGCCAATCACATGTTAAAGCAAGGAATTAGAGCAAAGACAGTTAAATAACTAAGTGCCTGGACTTTTGATCAAAGCAATTTCTTTTGTATAATTCTGGTTAGATAAAAGCAACTGCATTGAGACTTCCAAAACCACAGTTTATCAGGAGGTCACAGAAACAACAGGGCATTTAGTTTTGCAATATATCCTGTCCAGACTTATCTTTGGTTTTTTTCATCTGCATCATTGTGAAATTATATTTGCTGAATCCTTTAAAGAGAATTTAATATAAGTTCTCAACCCAAATATTGAGTATACTTTTTCCTTCTCAGCATGTCTGCTTTAATCTGTAGTTTTAAAAATGTACAGATTTACCATCCACAATTTCTGTGATTAAGTCAATATGATTTAAATACAGTGCATCAAGGCAGATAACTGTTCCATGGGTAAATTACTTTTTAAGAAGTTGTAAACAATTATGTAAAACTGTATCTGTATTTTAAATATACATATACATAGCATGTACATATATAGATGTATATATGCTTTATGTATATGTAATGCTTTATTTTACTTGCTATCTGGGCTAATTTTGCAAAACTGCCAGATGGTGTTGAACTGTGAGAGTTTTAGACAGGTATTCTTTAAACAGAAGAAAGTTGTGCTGGGCTGTGTTTTCCAAACTAAGTAGTAACTAAACAGAAAAATCTACAGTATAGAGTCAAGGAAGTACAACATCTCCATATGCACAGTCCTCTTCAATAGCAAGGTTGTACTCTGCTCCTCTTCCACCTTTATATGCACTTGTCACAATTCTCAGCCACCCTCTTTCACCCTGTAAGGAATTAATTTCAATTGTGAATTAGAAAGCATAACTACAGACAATGTGTGCTGTTGAGTCTGTTCTGTCTTCCAAATACAAATCATTTTAAGTGAATTCACTAGAGATTAAGCATAACACTGGGTTAAAAGGGCAACTTTGTTTAACAGGGGCACCTGCTTTGCATCCCCCTTATCTGTTCCAAAAATGTGACTTGATATTTTGCCCACATCTAACAGTAATTTACACTTGCCCAATTTACACTGCATTGTCCATGGAAGAGCAGCATTTGGGACTGAGTTGACATATCTTAAGTAACTTTGGCTGAATATCCTTCTCTTCAAATCAGTTAAGTTTAATTTTTTAATTGCTAGTCTACTTCAAAGAAAGTTTTACTTTTCCTGCCCACTGGACAGCTTTGCAGCTTTCTGTAGCAAGTGAATAACCCCCCCTTCTCCTTGAAAGGTCATTCTGCAAGTGTATTTGTTCCTTCCATGTTTCCTTACCCAGGGTTCACCCCATGAGTTTCGAACAATCCAGTATTCTGTTCCATTTTCTACTCCCCAGCCAGCCACAGATACAATGTGATTCACCACAGGTGACTTGTTGTGCTCCATATAAAGTCCTCCTGTGTAAGCATCCAACTTTTCAGTAGCCATTATGCCACAGCTGTAGTAACAGAGAAAAACATTTTTATACAAGGGGATCAGAACAAGGGCCTGGCTAAAAAAACCAATTGTTTTTCTTGCATTTTGACTTAAGATGTCAATTTATCTACAAATAAGTCCAAGTCTGCATATTAGTGCAGAGTTGCTAACATATGCTAGAGTGGAGTAGTACACTTCAGGTCATTAGAATTATTTAAAATTATTCCAGTCCCATTACTAGTAGATAAGCATTCTTTTTTACTTGTCAAGATTTTTTTTACCTGATAGGTCCATTAGTATAGATTTCTGCCATCATTTTTTCTCTTCCATTGACAGACCCATAGTCAGCAACTTTCCAAAGAGTGTAGTTCTTTATCACATGGCATTCCCCAAAAGTGACACAAGTTCCACACTGGTTAAACTTCTTACACTCTACAAAACAAAAGTGGTGTTATCACTGCAAAAGAAAACTTTTCAAGTTAATTAATGATAGGACACTAAACTTTTTAAAATTTAACTCATTTGGGACAGGTATTAATAACTTAGGAGTACTTACTAATACATACTTATTCTGCTGAGATAAATTCCTTTCTGGAAACCCCATTTGAACTCTCTACAATCACTAGTTACTATTTTTTCCTTTGTGGGTGTAAGTGCTTCAATGACAAAAGGTTTCAGATGTGCTACTCTATAGGTACCGAAACTATTCCAGTCATACATGACCAGACAAAGGCTACATCTCTCCTTTGTTTAGCTGGAGGTGACACTTGTAAATACTTTAGTACATTAGAGATTGTGTATCACAGACTTGAGATTAAGTTTAAACAGTTTAGCTGTGCAAACTTGTCTGGGCATGAATTAGTGCTATGCTATGTCTGGCTAGAGTAAGAAGACACACAGACCTGTAAAGAGAACCTGTTCTGTCAGTCAAACAGCAGCTACTACACTGAAATCCAGGAACCAGTACACTGAACCTCCAAAAAACATCTTTATATTTATATTAAGATCTGCTAAACCTGAGATGAAGCCTTACAGCAAAACAAATGGGCATCTTACTTTGATTCTTAGCTTGGTAGTTGTTGCAGGTCTCATCTGGAATGCCATGGTTGTGGGCATACATCCAAACACCTGAGTGGTCTCCACCTTCACAGGATCCTGCGTCAGCACAATCGATCACATTCTGAACAGAGAGGTAGGCAGAAGGCCAGGCACCTTTTCTCTTTATGTTGATTCGATCTGTAAGGGTAAGAAATTGGGGTTTGTTAGTGGAATCTGTGTGTGGCCACACATTTGGAACTGCTGATAAAACTGTCTCTCCTTCACTGAGCCTGTAACTGCACACAACACTACTTGTGGTTGGAAAAGCCTCTACTGTCAACAACAAAGCACATGGCATGACTCAAACCAGTAGGCTGAATTATTATTGTGGGATTTCCATTAAAAGCTTTTTCCATTAAAAACTCGACAAAAATATGCAGATGAGTAAGATCTGTTTAAAGCCTTGAAGTGCCCTAGACCTCTTTTAAGTCAAGTTTCTGAAAACTTTCAGATTTGTTTCTTGGCTTTCAAAGCAAAGAGTTTTAAAATACACATCATAAAGCCAGCTCTCACTAAGCTCTTTTACAGGAGTAGAGATTTATGCATAAAATAATGCAGAGAGTCAAAAGCCCACGCAGCCCAGGTCTCTGGCTCTGAGATACAATCTTCACAAAGCAAGGAAAAGCTTCCAGAAGTATAATCTCTTTTGTGTCAACATCTCTTATCCTTCCATCTCAGACAGGCATTGCACCTTGCTGCCTTATTTTGTAAGAAACAACTGGCTTACTTGGCAGAAAAACTTCCTGATAAGTGTTTATAAACTGCTTCTCACAGTGCATTAACAATCTTAACTGAAGCTACTGGAGTACTTTTAATCTCATTAGTACTAACAACATTCAGCTATCCTTGACAGAACTGGGAAGCATTATCCCAGCCTAGTTTCCACCAAAAAGAGAAGGAATGAATGCTTTAACTGTTCATAGCAGTTAAGAATACAGATCTGATTTTTAAAATCAACTTTTTATACATACTATGCACATACTGGCATAGCAATTAAGTTTTAACCAAAAGTTGCTGTATTTGATAAAACATAGCATCCTTGTACTTCACTAGATCATGGCAGGTTGCATGCAAATCCGTATTCTTGTACTGCTTAACAACTGATCCTTCAGAATTCCCGCAGCCTGCTCACACATCTGTGGTGTCTTCCCATTTCTGAGCAAATGTTCCTTTTTCAGTTAGTCTGCTTACAGCCTCCCTAGGCAAGCAGGACTTCTTCAGCATTTACTGTTGCATGCAAATCATGTGCTCTCTTAGAAGCAAACCTTTACTTCCTTTTCCCCCCCAAGAAAAAGGGTGGTGGGTATCTGCTAAAACTAGATGTGCTTGTGTGATGGGGTAGTCAGGAGTAGTCAGCTGATGCAACTGACAGAGCTTTTGAAGCTAATACCCTCTAGGCCTTTCCCAGGAGAGAGGCAGCTTCTCTCTTTTCTTTATCCCCAGCCATGGCTGGAACAGCCCCTGGCTGTTGGAAATGTAGTGCAGCAAGCTGAGATACAAAATAAGGGAAGGAGACATGGTAACTGCTTTTGCAGCTGCTGCTACCATCGCCCTGCCACCATGAATGGGGGGGGGGGGAAGAGCCAGTTCTTATTCCAGGCCCTAGGCAGACAGGAGCTATGAAGGCATTTCTCCTGCAGACAGCTTGGGGACCATGCCATGTAGCCTCTCTCCCACAGTTTTGAGAGGGTGAGGACATCCTCACACTGATTGCTTTCTCTATTGAAACAAAACCTCCTTGCCTTCAGCTTGGGAATTCCCACTGCTCCTGGTGTGTTCACAGACATCCTCAGATTTTGCTGCATTTTTCACTGCAGTACTTTAGCACACCTTCTTTGTACAACCCAGACTAGATGCTCTCTAGAGGTCCCTTCCAAATCTGACAACTCTGTGGTTCTGTGACCTATTTTGTAAGCGGCAGATAAACTTCCTTTTCTCACAAAATCAGTGGGGACAGCAGCTCGGGGTGGGGAGGCAGTGCCCAGCCCTGAGCCCAGCATACCTGCCAAGGCGCTGGTGCTGCCGTGGGCCCAGCAGGACCCGCAGTACTGGGGGATGTGCTGGTTCCGAGTGGTGCTGGCATAATTGACGCCGTTCACATTCCTCCAGTCCCAGCTCTCGGGGAGCGCCGAGATGTCCAGGTACTCGTGCGGGCGGGGGTAGGTCCTGCGTGCAGGCAGAGATTAGAACGAGCGCCCTGGCCTGGATTTGCAGGCAAATGAGGGGTTCATACAGATACACACATATATAAATGTATGTATATATATACATATACACACACATACAAAATCGCTTTCACGGCGTTTCGTAACGAGGCCGCGAGTGTCCGGCGGCCAGCGCGGGCCACGTGACAGCGGGCAGCGTGACCGCTCCCTGCCCGCGGGGCCTCGGGACCCCCCCGCTCCCTGCGGGTCCCGGGGTGTCCGCGGAGCAGCGGGAGGCCAGGTCTACCCCGAGGAGCTCCCCCAGACCCCGCCTGGGCAGCGAGGAGCCCGGGCTTCCAGTCCTGGGGTGATCCCCCGAGACCTGGCGGCTCCCCAAGGCCCCTCCCCGGCCCTGCGGCTGAGCTCCCCCCCCCCCCCGGTCCCTTCCCCGCCACCCCTCCGGGAGGGGTCCGGGGCGGCGGGGTGGGCGGTGAACCTCACCTCACCCCGGGGGGCTTCCTCGGGGCCGGCTTGTAGCAGTGCTGCCCTTCCCTGAAGTAGAGGCCGGCGCGGACGGGGGGGGCAGAAGCAGCCCCAAAGCAGCAGCAGGAGGGAGGCGAGGCGCTGGGACGTCCCGGCCATGCTCAGAGCTGCAGCACTTCCCTCCCCGCAAGGCCCCGGCAATGGCACTTATAGGGCGGCGGGGCGGCCCTGGGGCGCGGGCGGAGCCGGGGGCGGCCCGGAGCTGCGTGCTCACCTGGGAGGGAAGGATGGATGCAGAGCCTCCTTTCGTCCTCTTTGTTTCGTGTCTGTTATTCTGTCATTGAATTGATTTCCTAGGGGATGAGAAGCAAACACGGTGAGACACCTTCTGTCGCGGCGCTGGCGCTGCCTGTGGGAGCTGCAGCCCCCGCCCGGTGCCCCCAAGAGAATGCTGCTGTCCCGGCTCTCCCCCCAGGACAAGTCTCCATCTCATGCTCAAAACCGAAGCAAAGCAGGCAAGCTGGTTGTTTTAGGTCGGTTGTTTTTTTCGCTAGTCCCAGATTTTTAATTCCTCAAGCCCTTTTATGCTACAGTTTGAAAAGGAATACAGACCTGTGTCCATTTTCTAGGCTATTCTTTAGGTTTCAGAACATTTGAAGATTATTTATTATCTGCTACAAGATTTAGTCAAAATTAAAAATAATTTTGTAATTTTCCTGCATAAGATTTAAGTATTTGTTTAGGTTGTAGTATCTGTGTAGTGTCTTTTCTGTGTGTTTGATACAGCTCTTATGGTTGGTGAACAGGTCTAACAAACCACAGCCAGTTCTTTACTCATAGCTCAGCACTTTTTGCAAAAGATATGGGATTTATAAAGTGCACTTTATGAATAGAGAAACTGAGGCACTGAGAACCAATGAAACAAAAGGAATAGCAGAACAAGAACTGAGCCTGCCTGCTGTGCAGTTGATTTTTTTGGCGATTCATCAAATGTTCCAAACTCCACAGTAACTTTAGTTGTTGCAGTAGGGCCCAACTAAGGGCACTACAGAGCAGATTAATTCACATGCTGCAAGCATCAAATTTTTGCTGGGTCACAGACCTGCAGTGTGGGGAAGGTGACTAACTACTCTGCTGTGCACTCTGATTGTACCAAAACCTGGTTTTGGGGGGTTGGTATGTTTAGCTAGCCCAAATCAGTTGAGACGAGCATCAGCTCATCTGGTAGTCATTCACAGATCTCTAAAATTATCTGGTGGCCTGTAGTCAGGCTTGTCTCATCTTGAACAGGGTTTCTTCTCAACTGTGAAAAGCTAGCACCTCCCAAGTAAACCACATTTCAAAAAGTTGAGGAGTACTGTGGTGACAACCAAGAGAAGCAGAAACAAAAAACCCCAGCCCAATAACAAAAGAAAAAACAGAACCAGAAACCAAAAGAGCTTGACTATCTTGTGGCCTTAGCCTTAGCTACCAGGGCTTTGATATCTAGAGCCTACTCTGAAGGCAATGGAAGCAGTGGGCAGCCTGATAATAGACACTGTGGGACAGACTGGCAATAGCTGTGCCCAGCACCAGGCTGCTCCTAATCTCTGTAGTGCCAAAGGTCCCTCAAAGCCAACCCTTCTGCCACCATCTCCTCTTTCTGCGGTGACTCTCAGAGTGCTAATCTGCAATAGCACATGTTCAATGGCTCTGCCTGGGAAGCACACTCAGGCAGTTAACAGGCTTGGGGTTTCTCAGAGCTGAGGAGTGAAAGGCCTGTAAATAAAATCTGCAGAGAAAAACAGGGTTTTCATGTACCAACTTTGATGTGGAGGCAGACTTGAGAGTTCATACAAATGCACTCTGGGGAGGAAAGGGAAAAGATGCACAAGAGCACCTCTGTTTCACAAAGCACCTCAGGTACTTTGTGTCATGTGGCATGATTTTTGAGGCTCTATAAGGAAGTGCTTCAGAGGAGGCACATGATTCCAGGAAGCTATTTTTACCAAGAGAAAAACCAAGTTAAGTGATTTCATGTTTATTTCACTTCCCCCTTTTTTTTTTTTCTCTTTTCTTTTGAGATGCTCGCAGTGAGTATATTTATTGCTGAAATTATTTTGCCAAAGGTTTTGGAAAATGAATTAATGTCTTCAGCTCCTTTGTAAGTTATGCCTATTGTAGATTAATATATTGAATATTTATGTAGTATTTATTTGCTTGTCAGTAGCTCTCTGACACATTGTGTCAATGCAGCTCCTATTCAGGATGCAGCAATTGATTACAGAACTCAGGACTTTTCGATTATCATGGTTGGAGAAAACAAATATGAAATGTGCATAAATAAAACGAAATTTCATTTTGAAGTGAATATTCAAATAAACTTTCCGGAATTCTGTGTTAGGAAATTGTAGAAGATATCCACTGCCATTTTAGAAAATACCTACAATGCAGCAATGGAGCTGGACTGCTACTTTGTCTTGCTAAGTAAACTAAACTGTTTTGAGAACACTTAGGTTTTGAAAAATGATAAAATGATTGTGTTTTAAGGAAAAAAAAATCTGCCTAAATTTGAAGTCTTGCTTTTATTGCTTCCTCATAGCTCATAGCTTGGCAGAGGATGACAGAGTGTTTGCTAGTTACTTTTTTGCAATGCACTTCTGGTGCTACACTTTGTTTTAGGAGCTGTTGTCTGTTTCTCCACTGGCTGGTGGAAGAAGTAGAAGTCGTATGTGGTGAGGAAGTCTGGAATAAGCTGATTTTTCTTTTAGGACAATATGGAAGCTCAGAGATTCCTTATCTTTAGCAACCCATGAAGTGGTAAAATAGTTACTTTCGATGAGTCAAGTCCTTCCACTGTCATCTTTTTATACAAAATAATTTAAGGTGCTTTCCTTAATTATAGTTCCTTTTCCTGTCCTCAAAAGGAACACTTGCAAAGCACTGGCAGTCTTCTGATATGTAATAAAACTACTATAAGCTTCCAGAAGACAGTCCATTCTGGGTTTCTGTTGCTCAGTGATATTAGTCCTGTTTATCAGCAGGCAACATGGCAGTGTCATGTTTTGCTCAGCCTTGCATCGTTTCCTTTAATGCAGTGAAACATTTCACACAGTGGACATGATAGTTAGCTCCAGTGGAACTGGGTTTTTAACTTTTTAGCATTTTCCTTGCAAGTGCTGAAATATTGCCTCTCAGATAGAAGAAAATAGATATAAGAAATACTGTATTTCTTAATGGTAGGAAAGTAAGAGAGAAAGGGAGAAAGAGCACATATGCAAGTTAGTCACAAGGTAATTCAGATGTGAGGTTGTCTGAAATTTAGGGATCCTTATTGTTTAAGGAACATAGATGACTGAGAGTTCATATTCATGTTTTACAAAGCATTTTTTCTTACTGATCCTGTTCCCTCCTTCATAAAGTAGGATGCTGAGAATGATTCTTATTAGTGAACTACAAGTTTGCCTGTCAGTGTGCTGAATATTGTGATTATAGGAAGTTACTGCTCAGAAATTGTAATTGTTTTGATTAGGGAATGTGTCCTGGATGATTTATATAATGTTAAAATGTAAATTATGTGGCAGTATCACATGTACTTAATATAAATAATTTGGGGGCATGCTCTCTATATAAATTAATATATTTTTGTATATACATTAAGTATAAAATAATGAAGTACAAATATAATGTGCACAGATATTCATGAATCACACAGTTTGTTGCAGTGGGCACTGGAATTCATTGTAGGGTGTGTGTGTGACAGCTTTCTTTTCCAAGACACTCCATAATGTACCTGTGCTCTTGGGTCCTGTACCTGGGCAGGGAAGAGGCACTTTTCCTCCTTGTGAAATGCTGTGATGAGCAGCCTGAGTTGCTGGCTACTCCCCTTGCTGGCTGAGTGACAGGTGCCACCAGTATAAAAAGGCCCCTTGGGGTGGACTCCACTGGGTGTAGCTGATAGAGCAGCAGAAAGAGGAGACGTTCTGGGGACTGCAACTAGAAAACCTCTCAGGTTGTAGCTGCCCAGAGGTCTAAGCTACACAAAATGCGTGAAATTGTGCACCTTCAGATTGGCCAGTGTGGGAACCAAATTGGATCTAAGGTAAGGTCTCTTTTCAGCATTGGTCATTAGTAGTAAATGCAGTCAGCAGTAGCAGTTCAAACATCTTTAATGGATGGGGACTTTCAGGGGGAACAATTGCTTGTTAACCCACTGGTTAGATGCATGAAATGTTAGCAGTGAATATGAATTTTTTGATGTGAAAGTCATGAGGTGTGCTTGCTCCTCGTGCAAAGGTTGATGTTAAGACTGTAAGAACAAAACATCTGCAAGAACTATGGCACATGGATTGTAAGTGCTCCAGAGCATTCCTGCTGGGACTCACATTTCAGGGGGCACTAATCTAGTCTGCAAAATACTGTGTCAAGTGAAGGAGCCAGTAATTCCAGGGCTGCAAAGCTATGAAGCCAGTGCTTTAGTTCAGCCATACAGGAGTAGCTTTGCCACATTATAATCATTAATACGGGATCATAGTAGTCAACAGAATGACCTGTGCTATTAGTGAGCAATTAGGTTTTTCTGAGAGGCATAAAGTGCTGTTAAGGATTTCATGCCTAGCTGGCCTCCTGTGAAAGGTAATTTTGTCACTTGTGTCTGGGTCAATTTGGGGTTCTTTGAAGACACATGATATTTGTAGAATTGGTCTGTTGTGTTCTCTCTTCGTTTCTTGCTCCCATAAATCTCACCTTGATTCCTCTTGTTTGAACATGAAGCTGTGGATGTCATGTTAGACCCAGAGAGCTTGAATGCAGCCAGTGTGATAGTTGAAAGATTTATATATTTTGTTGGCTTTGATCTAGAAACCACTTATGTCTAAGAAGACCTGTATAATAGTAGACACACACACACACACACACACACACACACACACACAACCACCATGCATATGTTGGCAAAGGTGTACACTAAAAGTGAGACTGGATGCTAAACCAGAAAACCTTTAAAACTGAAGCAGCCTGGTCATTATAGTGGGTGGGTGTGTCTACTTTAGCACTGCTGTGGCTGGGGCCTAGATAAGAGCCCCTGTACAAGACATCCATGTGAGTGTCAAGATAGGATGTTTAAGACCAACAGCTGTTTTTGGAAAGTATTGCTCACATGCAAATTATTCTGAGCCAGCTTTGCCATGCCACAGTCCCACTTGTGCATGACAGGCCTCAAAACAAAGTCTCAAATCCATCTCCTGCCCCTGACTGTTTTTGAGTGCATATCAACAAGGATCTGTGTTATTTAAATTAGTTTTCCTTTACTGTAAGGGGAACAAATCGAAGGCCTCCAGCTATTACTGCATGGGTGCTAAGCAGCATGAATGTTTTACTAAACTTTTCCCTTGAACTTACCTGGAGAGGTAGAGGGGATCCCCATTCTCATCTGATACGTAAATGACAAAAGATCTCCCACTTCAGGCCCAGTTCCCACTCCATGTGCAGTCAGGCATGAGCACAGCAGAGCTGCTGCTGAACACAATAGTGCTGCTGAAAACCAATAGTACATCTTTGTGTATTGAATTCCTGTGTTTCTGTATTGTATTCCTTTTGCAGTTCTGGGAGGTGATAAGTGATGAACATGGAATTGACATCGCTGGAAACTACTGTGGGGGTCCATCACTGCAGCTGGAGAGAATTAATGTGTACTTCAATGAGGCTTACTGTAAGTGCTCAGCACTGCTAGGGTGATGGCAGAACACTCTGCAAAGCCAATGTGAAGGTTAAAATAAGTACATGAAAAAAATAATATTCCAAAATCACTGTAGGTGGGTTTGGCTTTTTCAGATTAGATTATAAGCGTGTCTCTTTGACTTCTAACAGCACTTATTTGAATTCATTTTCTTTTCTTCCAGCCCATAAATATGTGCCCCGTTCTATCTTGGTGGACCTGGAACCTGGTACGATGGACAGTGTACGGTCCAGTAAAATAGGCCCACTCTTCAGACCTGACAATTTCATTCATGGTATGTACAGCATGCTGACAGCAAACTAGAGCCAGCTGTCCCAAAATGGACTTTTAACTTCTGTCTTTGTAGCCTTTTGTTAACTTTGTGGATATTCTTTCTGTAATGTTATTTACAGGTAATTCAGGTGCTGGAAACAACTGGGCTAAGGGCCATTACACAGAGGGCGCTGAACTTATTGAAAACGTCATGGATGTGGTCAGGAATGAGTGTGAGAGCTGTGACTGCCTTCAGGGATTCCAGCTCATCCATTCACTTGGTGGTGGTACAGGCTCAGGTATGGGCACACTCCTCATCAACAAGATCAGAGAGGAATATCCTGACAGGATTATGAACACTTTCAGTGTTGTGCCTTCACCCAAAGTATCTGACACAGTGGTAGAGCCATATAATGCCATCCTCTCCATTCATCAACTAATAGAAAATACAGATGAAACCTTTTGTATCGACAATGAAGCTCTATATGATATATGCTTTAGAACTTTAAAGCTCACCAATCCCACCTATGGTGACCTCAACCATTTAGTGTCCCTAACAATGAGTGGTGTCACAACCTCTCTCCGTTTTCCCGGTCAGCTGAACGCGGATCTGAGGAAGCTGGCTGTCAACATGGTGCCCTTTCCTCGCCTTCATTTCTTTATGCCAGGCTTTGCTCCACTGACAGCTCGAGGTAGCCAGCAGTACAGAGCCCTCTCAGTGCCAGAGCTTACCCAGCAGATGTTTGATGCACGCAACATGATGGCAGCCTGCGACCCACGGCGTGGACGTTACTTGACCGTGGCGTGCATCTTCAGAGGCAGAATGTCTACTAGAGAAGTGGATGAGCAGTTGCTGTCTGTCCAGACTAAGAATAGTTCCTACTTTGTGGAGTGGATCCCTAATAACGTCAAAGTGGCCGTGTGTGATATTCCACCACGAGGACTGAAGATGGCAGCTACCTTTATTGGCAATAACACGGCCATTCAGGAGCTCTTCATCAGGGTTTCTGAGCAGTTCTCAGCTATGTTCAGAAGAAAAGCATTTCTCCATTGGTATACTGGTGAAGGTATGGATGAGATGGAGTTTTCTGAAGCAGAAGGTAACACCAATGACCTTGTGTCCGAGTACCAGCAGTATCAGGATGCCACTGCAGATGTTGAGGAATACGAAGAGGTGGAAGTGGAAGCCAGCCCAGAAAAGGAAGCAGTGTAAAAACAATGATAATACCAACACATTATCTGAATAAGCCTGTTGACACTCCGTAAAGAGAAAACAGTAGCCATCATCTGCATACCAAAAATAACACCTTCCTTAAGAATATTTTCTCTGCATCTGGCCAAAATATACCCAGTATTACAATACAATGCTTTTGAGATTAATGGCAGCTATGCTTTACTCTCATAAACAACTGTTAACACTGAATATCTCCTAAGAAAGCATCACTATGAAGACAAGCAGTCTTGTAAATGTGTTCACTTTCAGAATACTCTCACCAGACACTGAATGTAATATACAGCCTCTGTGTGTGTATATATCAGGATCATAAGCAACAGCAAAATACGCTATCGCATCATCAAATTTATTTATTCTCAGGTAAACACATTCCATGGCTTGTGAACTTCTTATGGTTTAGGAACACATGCATCTGTAAGGCCTGTGAAGACAGCATCTGTTTTATTACACACTCCACAGACTGATCTGCAGGCAAGTTCAGTTCATTAAGTTGCAGGGGGAAGGGAAACAACATGGGGCAAAAGACTGAAAATGCACATTTTTACTTTTTTATAAAAGTACTCAATATTTTATCACATTGCTGGCTTATATTATTGCAGAGCTTGTATTCATTATTACTGCGTGGTTTGTTTCTATTTCAGACTATAGACTGAGTTATGTTAGCATGCAAAGTTGCAAACACTGTGTAATAGTTTTGGTGGGCTCTTTTTTTTTCCATGTACTATTGTAAATTTTCTTCCTGTCATTAAGTAGAGCAAATGAATGGAATGGTTTGCAGATAGTTAGCTTTAAGTTAAATCAAAAACATATCTTCAGGAAAAAAAAAAATTCTTGCTCTTCACAGCGATCTATTAATGTTGTACTTAAAATATATTTTAAAATAAAATACTATGTCATTCTAGAAGATTAATACTTGAAATATTTGTTAGACAAAAAATCAGTTTCTTCTTGTAAGGACTAACTTTAAATTACATGAAAAAAGAATGACCTTGTTTTATTATGCTTTTAGAAGAGTTTAATATACTGTGAAGAAAGTCATGGCTGATGTTTGAGTCTACAGCAGCAGCATC
The DNA here is from genome assembly GCF_003957555.1 of Calypte anna. Taxonomy (NCBI): domain Eukaryota; kingdom Metazoa; phylum Chordata; class Aves; order Apodiformes; family Trochilidae; genus Calypte; species Calypte anna. The sequence goes on from NC_044265.1 coordinate 10,495,840, forward strand.
TTGGTGAGCAGAGAACCACAGGCAGGTCTGTAAGCAGGCTCTGTGCCCTCCTGAGCAGTGGGACAGTTAGATTTGCTTTGAAGTCTTGAAATATGCACACACTCCCCTCAAAGCAATAGACCTGCAAGGACTGCCCTCCCCCCCACTTCTTGCCAGTGAGTGTGTGTCCCTCTCCCTCCCAGCAAAGTGACAATGGTAACAAGAAAGACAACCAGTAGCTGAGTGATCAGACTACACTCCAGGGACTTCTGAACCTCCTTTCCCACGTTGTACTGGTCATCAGGTCCCCAGCTTCCCTTTCACTGCCCAGTGTCCAGACAGCTTTGGAGGTCAGATCCTGTGCAGCAGATCCACAAAGAAAAACACCACATTTCCAGTTCAGACATAACCCTAAGCCTCATCAAAGTGATCTTCACTGAGTTAGTTTTGTTCTGTGCACAAATGGAAGATGAACACCAAGATGACAGAATTTTAAAGCCAACAGAGTATCACTTCCCACAGAGAGAATTAATACAGGTATTTTTAATTATTGAAACTATATGCTATATTCTCTGTTGACTTTCTTTTTAATGAAGAACACTTTTCTCCAAAATAATCATTAATAACTGAAATGAAGTGGGCAGAAAAGTTTTAAGCCACAATTAAGTCTCTCACTCTTTGATAGCTGGAAAATCAGCATGAAATCCAACCTGTAAAAATAAACATGTTGCTACTGAATGGTAGACTGATAAAGTCTTCTATTTTAACAAAAGTGAAAGATAAATGTCTCTGTAAAATGGAGTAACTTGTTTCAAGAGGAACAACACTTTCCACACACTCATTTGTTAAACAGAAAATATATTTATTAACATGCTGATTTGCATACAGGAGCAAGTTTTACAGTTAATGTGATGACATTTTGCAGTCTTGAGCTTGCCTACAGCTTTGCAGTTTGCTGTTATTCATCACAAATGAGCTCCTATGAGAAATATAAAATGCAAGTTATTTGATTCAAGAATACGTACAAGCTACACTTAAAAGAAAGGTGATGTTTATTCTGTATCAGGAGTAGAAACTTTTACTTGAAACAGAAGAGATTTCAGCTGTTCATAATGTATGCAATGTCACAGAAAAGGTACAAGTAGCATTTATCACAGACACTAGATAATTCTTACACAAATATGTCTGATAGTCAGGGGAAACAGCAGTTCATAAACGTTGTCTCTGAACTTGGTAAAGTAGGAGACAGGAAGCCTGTGAACATCACTGCAGAAATTCAGCTGTTTCACAAAAGTAACGACTCTGACCAAAGCACAAACTGTTCACAGCAGGGCCTGACAGAAAGAACATCTCACATCACTGAACTAAGGAGCTTACAGTGACCTGTCCCACACATAACCAGGATGCACACCCACAGTCACACTCAACCTGTCACCAATCCCTTCCAGGTTCATGCAGGAAGATCAGCTGATTTTCCACATGTGCAGAAAATGATCCAAGTAGTTACAAACTGTCATTAACGCGATTCACACGGGGAAACCAACATTCCTGCTACTAAAAGCTACCAGAAGGCACCTCAGCCCCATCACTTTACTTACGTTTTATTCCTTTTTGGGTTTCACAGTCTTCACAGTGGCCACTGCTGCCCTTTCTGCCTCTGCTTTGTACTGAGGCTTCATTGCCGCTCTTACCACCTGGGCACAGATCTGGGAGTACCGGATGTAACTAGAGACAGAAACGGGACAAGACCACGAAGGTGAAAATCAAACCCAAAGGAACTTCTCCACCCCACCTGGAGGCACCGCTGTCACCGCATCAGCCCTCCCTCGCCCCCCGGCCGCTACGGCTATCATAAGAAGCCCTGCAGCGGGTAAGCGGGTACCTGAGCCCGGCCTGCCGCCAGTAGGCCACCATGGCTGCGGTTCGGGTTCGGGTTCGGGTTGCGGGTTCGGGTCTGAGACACTCGGGACTCTCCGGCGGCTCCGCTGCGGGGCAAGGTCAGCACCCGCCGGAAGAGGAAAGACGGCAGCCGTGCGTCTTAGCCAATCAGCAAAGAGGAGTGTTCGTTCCGCCAATCGGAACCCGAATTACCTCAGGGCTGCTGACCAATGGCAACAAGCGCTCTGCCCTGGCTGCCACCAATCAGAGCGCTGGTAGGGCACGCGGCTGGCGGCCGTTCCTCGGGGGAGTCGCGGCGGGCGCCATGTTAGGTTGGGGAGCTGTGGGGACGGGGGAGCTGTGGGGACGGGGGAGCTGTGCGGCCCCTGAGCCGGGCTGGGCTGCCGTCCTCCCGCAGGCACAGGGATGTGGTCAGCACCCCGGTGCGTTTCTCCCTTTTTCCCTCTTGGAGGAACTGTCTGGGAAAGGTTTGGGGCCTTTTTGGAAAGGCCTGGACTCGGCCTTCGGTTGTGTCCAGCTGGAAGCTGACTTGGCCCATAAAGCTTGTGTGTGTGTATGCGGCCTGCCGTGGTTCAGAGCCGGCAATTTGCCAGGAGAAGAAATGCTACGCATCAGTACCTAAAGAGTTAAGTTACAAGACTGACTTTTCTAGGAGGCTAATGGCTAGTGATATACCACTTACATTAGGTAGGTATTAACTCGCTCCTAAGTAGTGTTATATTCTAAAGAATCCAAGAACGTGGTTGAAGGCGTATTTTTTTACTCAGCTAAATCAGCTAAATCCCAGCTTTTTTTCAGGTAATACTGTAAAGAAGAAAACAAGTATGTGGAGCCAGTGGTTTTTATAACACGGACTCCTCAGTTAGGAGTTTTAATCCATGTGTGGCCACGCTCTGCTGTATTCACAGAGTTCTAGACTCTCAGATGTGATGCCTTGATAAGGATTCTTTTGGATATTCAGTCATTTGCTCTATGCAGCTTGATAAAAGACACTGTACCAACCTAGAACCTACCATCATCTGTTGACACTTGATGGGAAAAATAGAGAACTTTACATATAAAGTATGTAAAATGTTAATGAAAATACTCAAGTTATATTTGATAAGGAACCAATTTGGTCCTAATGTAACACATTTAAGTTATTAGGACTAAGGATTTAAGGAGATTATGGGTCAGATTTTTAATATATCCTTGCTTTTAAGCATGTATACCCTTGATACACCAGCCTGAGTTAAACTGTATCACATACTGTCATCAAAGAACCATACAGGTCTTGAGGAAACACTGATTACTTTGGTCTTCTGGACCAAGGCCTTGTCTGTTCCTATTGGTTTTGGTAATTTCTTGAAGTACAACTCCCTGGAAATCACACAGTGATTTCACATCACTGCACAGCAATGTTTTCATTTACAGCAAAGCACAGAATAATTTTCAGCTTTATTAGAGATCTCACAGTCCACTGCACTTAACAATCCATACATCATGATGTCAGTATAGACCCCACAGGACAACAAGAGCAATTGTTCACCAGGTATGTCAGTCTGTCTTCAGGGCAGCATATGACAGTAACAGAAAATTGCTTGTTAGTGTAATTAGTAGGAACACCAGCCAGGAAGAAAGAAGAAAGTGTGGGAACATGAATAGAATTTCCTATATTTAATTTGCCTACTTCATCTCTCTACTCAGATTACTGATGAAGACTCATTAGTGCCAGTTGTGATGACATTTTGAAAGTGGACCCTTCAGTATGCTACATGACACTGGTTCTTTCCATCTGGGCCAACAATTTATCATATATATATATATATATATATATATATTTTAATAACTGGTAATCACTTTTTTCCTCTTAAATTTGGGGCTCAATTCTAAAATACATATATTTCAATCTTACCTACTTAATTTTAAAGAAATGAGTAGTATAAACAGTAGTATTTCTAAAAAATTCAACTATAACAATGATAAGAAAAAGATAAAGGAAGCACCAAAGATTTAAGAAGCCTCCCTCTGTTGCCTATGCAATGTATTTATGCAACATAAGTACTGCACTACTGACATATTGATAAAGGGGTGCTCTGTATAAATTCTGTTTTAGTGGTGACATCTGATGTTATGATAGATAAAATAATTATCAGTAAGATTATTTAAAGCTTTATGGGCATCCTGGGCCACAAATTTGGCTTGGCAGAAAAAACTGCTAGCAAAGATGGACATCTTTCTCCCAGCTATGCATCCCCCTGTTCCTGCCCCACACCTCTGATTCCACTCCCTATCCCCTGTCTCTCACCAGCTCTTTTTTTCCCCAGTTTTCTTTTCCCACTACATCTCCTCTCTCAGTTACCTCCATGTGAAATGCCCCTGCCATCAGCTCAGTGCACTGTACACAGATTTAAATCGATAATGGAGATTCATGATGAAGATTCAGTTATTTGCACTTTTATCTCTATATACTATTTGTTGATCTTAAAAGATCAAAAATTCAGCATGAATTGAAAAAGGTAACCCCCTGGGAGAGGTACCATGCTGAGACAGAATGAAAATTAGATTAGTGACAGTAACTGTGCTCTTCAAAAATTCCAGAATATATATTGATGTTTATGCAGCTGTAATCAAGGCACCATTTTAGATTTGACTCGTTTCCATGCCTAGTTCTGGTTAGATGCTAGGATAAATTTGTAAAGCACTGAATTTTTCTCAAATAAGACTTTTCAGAACAGAACTTAAGAAAGAGCACAAAAATGAGGAGAGTTTAGAAAGGTACAGAGAAATTTCAGAGAGAAAAGGGGGTATGCTAAGAAAATTAGATGCAGAGATCAAGAGAAGCTGAAGTGGTGCGATTAGCAATGTCCAGAAATGTGAGAGTGGATTGTTCTGGGGGAACTAAAGATGTGAGGTTAGAAGTGTCCAGAGAAACTGAAGAAGTAAGGGAAGAATCATCCTGAAAGGTGAGATTGGAGACATGCAGAAAGGGTCTAGAGTTGAGATTAGAAACATCCTCAGAGGTCGATGAGGTTAACTCAGAGGAGCCTTGAAACAGGAAATAGTTTAAATCGTTGAGGTTTAGGGATTCTGAAGAGGTTGAGGAGGTGTGCTCTGACACACCCGAGGTGGGAGAGATTGTACAGGAAAAATCTAAGGAACCTGAGGAGCTGTGACTAGAACTGTCTAGGGAGGGTGAAGAAGGGAGGCTGGAGAGGTCCAGAGAGGGTGAAGAAGTGCGACTGGAGAAATCTGTGGAGGATATAGAAGTGAGACTTGAGAGATCTAAAGAGATAGAAGAGCTGTCGCCAGAGAAATCCAGAGAGCCTGCTGAAGTGAGACTTGATAGGTCCAGTGAAATTGAGGAGGTGAAACTGGAGCACTCCCAGGAATCTGAAGAGGCGAGACTGGAAAGGTCTAAGGAGATTGAAGAGGAGGTACTGGAGAAGTCCGAAGAGTCTGAAGATGGGAGACTTGAAAGGTCCAGAGAAGATGAAGAAAGACTGGAGAAGTCCACAGAAGATGAAGAGCTCAGACTGGATAAATCCAAAGACTCTGAAAAGGGGATTTTAAAGAGTTCCAAGGAGGCTGAAGTCTTGACACTGGAGGGGTCCAGGGAGGCCAAAAAAGTGAAACCAAGTAGGTCCAGGTGTATTGAAGAGATGACACTGAAAAGCCAAGTAAATTCACATGACTTGTGTTAAATCACAAGTATTTTAAACTGAAGATCTCTAGTAACATGCCAAAACAAAACAAAACAAAAAGACATGATGAACCCAAAATATATTACTTTTGAAAATAACTAGGCATGAAGTTCTAATCTTTATGTCTCTTAGCAGTTTCTTTCATGGTGCAGTAATAAGAGCTCACAGACTTATTTATAATATTGCTCCCTTGCAGAGGACCAGTAAAGAAATAGAGGTACAGAATAATACGTACAGTATCAGAAATTCCTCTGTCCTGGCATGTCTTTCCTTGTTCAGCCACTTCTTAGCATCTATAACAGCTTGATAAAGAATACCCTGCTGTCAAACGCCATCTCCTTGTCCTGAAAAGTCTGAAATAAAATAATAGTTATATAATAGAATGGGAATTTAAATGGTTTTGTTTTTCTTTTCCAGATACCATAGGATATTCAGATACCAGGCTGCTTACTGGTTAAGGAGAAAAAATTTTAAAAAATACACAGTTGTAAAAGGCAACTACAAAACAAACTGGGCCTCATTATAAAGGTATGAGGAATTATTTCCTTTTATTTCATAACATCTAACTAAAATATGTAGATCTTCTTGATGATGCTAACAACACCGGCAAATTAAATGGTATTTTTCTCTGCAGCATGTGCAGGATTTATTTTTGGAAGCTAGCAGTATACTAAAAAGATTCTGTCTCTAAGAAACAGAAATTTCACCACTATTAGTTCTTATTGTTTTTCAGATAAAGAGAGATCATATTTTATTACTTTTATTTTGGACACAAAACCTCCACTGTAATACCAGTAATTTAAAATTTGGGCTTAGTTTTAATTGTTATATATACTAGAGAGAAGTGCTTATAGAAGGCAGGCATCTAATTTAAAAACCAACAGAGCACTCTGTATTTCAGTTCATAAAGGTGCATCTAATAGTATATCAAGAGGCTGATCTACAGCTGTCTTCTTTCATCTCAAGACTGTGCTGCAAGGCAGAGAGTAGTTGAAACCTGATGTCTTTCCAGACACAGGCACAGGAATGAACATTAAGTACTTCAGGGAGTCATCACTGAAGTATTTTGTGCACTAAGCAAATGAAAGCTACACAGATACAAGAAGCTGCAGCTTCTCAGGTGAATACACTCAGGCTTTGCCCGTGTGATTACACAACTGATGTCCAGATGCATGTAAAATGGATTTAACATAATCACCATGGGCAGAACTCCCACTGAGGTCACCTCTTAACTGAGCAGGTGTCTGCTGAACATGGACTGAAGTTGTCACGAATGGTATCTTACTATGCAGATATTAAAATTGTGGAGATTTAGCAGAATGCAAAAATTACCAGACTAAAAACGAGCTCCTTCTGTACCAATCATGAGACTTGGGAAAGTTATTTTATACAGTTAATATTTATTCATAATGCACCTGTAATTCTATAGTTCATATAACACAGCTGTAATACTATCAAGAGTACACTGTTTGTAGACCAAAAAGCAAACCAAATTAATTTTTCTTAACTTGCCTAATTAGGGATTAAATTACACATTTGCTTGCTGACCTATATTAATAGACCAGTTAGTAATTTTGTGACTGTCTTTATAGATCTTAAAAGATTCTCAAGTACAATTTACAGGAGAGAACAAATAATTATACAAAAGGCAAGTTACTATACAATAAAAAGCCAGTATCGAGGTGATTTCCAACTGACTGTAAATTTCACTGTTTCTTCTGCCTTAATTTAAAATGGCAACATTAGTGCACATTTTCCTATGAAATAACAGTCAAGAAACATGAAATTATGATCACTTATAGTGTAAAATGTACAGGTCATTAATTAATGCTTCCTACCTTCAATAGCTGTGGATTTATCTCCTTTCTTTGCTTCTGTAAGCCATGTGGGGTTGTGCTGGTAAAGCTCTGCTGTTCTCTCTGCTGATGACCTTAATCTGTTCTATAGCTCCTGGAAATCATGCCATGCTGATGACAATACAGGTCATCTCCTACTAAATCTCCTCTTGTCTAAGTACAGCACTCAGCACAGAGCACAAGCAGAAAACACTCCAAAAGAAGTGCTTATCATAAAGTAAAGTTGCAGTTCTGTGCTGTTTCCTATTACAGGTCAACATTTTGAAAGTCAGTTGATGAAGCAGATTAAGACATTAATTTTTAACTTTTGGACATCTGGATTACAAGTAAAATTAGTTTTGCAATGTCATCCAAGTTCTCAGCTGTCCAGTCTACAAAATCTGGCATAAAGTCTCTGGAGGGACCCAGGATCTGCAGAGCAGAAATCAGGTACACTCAACTTTAAGAATTTTGCAAGACTTCCTATTTTAATGTGCTTATTAACTTTTGTTAGCTTTGCTACTTTGAATATGGTTTTATGATAAAATAGCATGATAATGAAAAACGTTTTCTCTACAGTTGATGATAATATTGAATAAAAGCTTTAGAAATACTTAGGTGACATCAGTTGCTGGAGCCTGTTTTGAGACATTTGAAGTCTGTAGGTACTTTCTTCTGAAAGACAAGGACGACCCAGGCTTCTGGGTAAATAAAGGTCATCATTGCACCTCTCTGCAGCAGCACCCAGCTTCCATTTGTTCTGCTATTTCACAGGAAAAGCAGGACAACTGCATAGCTTGCACAACACAAAAGTGGTAACAATGAACAGAGAAAATAAAACTTCATAGTGTCAGGCTAAGAAGGTTGAGTGCTTCTAGTTCTTCATCTAGATCATTTGGAATATGCCATGGCTATAAAATGTAAATGTCATTCCAAGTATGGGTTCTGATACTTCCAATTTCACAACATACCTACTATTTTGTAGGCAGCTTTTGTTGAAGCTGCCATATCTAAATGAGATCTAGATAATGAAAGCAGTCATCTCACAGGTAAATAGTATCTAATGTAGTCTCACCCTCCCCCCCCCATTAACAGGTACTCACCCAAATGATGCTACTTGCCACATTATAAAACAGAAATCTTGGCAGAATATCCACAAAGTTGTTAATGCCAGGGTACTTTGAAAGGCTGCAGTTACTAGACACTGACTGGGTGCTTAGTTTTACCATATGTGACTTTTATTGAAAATAAACTAGACTGTGCAAATATAGACTACAAGAGAGATGAGTAATGTTGTAGGAAATGGTGGGTCAAGTTTGGTGGTTTGATTTTTTTTCCTAAAACAGCTGGTTTACATTTATAGTTAATTGCTAAATGACTCAACAGGTGCTGACACCCTTTGTCAGCAAGAAGAAATACTCAGATAAATTTAGCCTTTTAAAAGTACTGCATTTCTATTGCTGGCTGAAGAAAGGGGTATTATTTCAGTGTTCATATAGGCACAAGTTCAGTATCACAGTAGATTTAAATTTAGGGTTTTGCTTTCTTCCATGGTAGCAGCTTTATAATTTCAGATTGTCATAAGTAGTACCTTGCAGAGCATGAGTAGCAGGCAATTACCAAGGTGCAGTAACACAGACTTTCAACAAGTGTATAGTGCTTATGAGTAGACAGGACCTAAACAACTACACACCACTGAAAAAAATAAAAAATTCTAGAGATATATTCTTCTTAGAATGCGTTGAAGCTGATGTAAAACAAGTTAAGCCACTATATTGCTGCTTTAGCCATCCCAAGCTTGTTCAAATCAGTGAGGAAAAGGTGAGTGTGATTTACAGTAAAAAACAAAAAACCATCTTTATCAACACCACCATCTCACCACTGATACAGCCAATTCTTGTATCAAACCTGAGGAAAAGTAATTTTTGCATGCTTTGTTTCAACTTTTAGATACCAGTCAGGTAAGCAGTTTTATTCAGAAGAATCTTTCCGTAAGCACATGGCCATGTCCTTTGTATCCGAGAATTCAAGAGCAGTGTTTCCACTAGAAGTAGCAGATGATGCAAGTGTTCAGTCTTAACAGAAGAGGGCATTAAGCTTGCTGAGACCTTCAGTTTCCAGAGACTGCAGTTTAAACTTCTGGCTTAGAGTTAACTGTAATAACACTTCTGGATGCACCTTACTTTAGAAGGATGCATTCAAGACATGTAGCATATCCCTCATCCTGGCAGACACCTTTAGAGTCACAGGAACATAAGAAAATAATCCAAAATAATTAAGACAAGGAACAGCAAGGAAATCTAATGATTTATTACTGAAAAGTCCAGAAGGTGAGCAGTGAGAACAAAATATTTCACAGTGCCATCTTAAAATATTCTTCAGGCAATTAAGCTTTAAGAGCTGACTCACTTTTGTTCTATTTCTCAGCAAAATTATATGGGTGAGTTCAATATTTTACTGATTTAAAAGCCTAAATCTGCAGATAAGACATAACATGAATGCATTTAGGCAAGGTGAAGCAGCCAGGGATCTACCAGACTGCACCACAAATTTGTTCACATCACACTCTTCCACCTCTGCCCCCTCCACATACCTCCCCCCCCCTTTTTTTTTTCCTTACTTGTCCTTTAGCTTTGTCTCTCCAGATGTAGATTTTTTCTCGCCTTCCTCCATTCCTTCTAACCACCAGAACACAGAGCTGCTGTGTGCTGCCTCAGGTCACACTCTGCAGTATCAGTGCAATCACTTACAGCACCTCAGCCATGGGCACCTTGCCAGCTGTGACACAGCCCTCAGCACACTGAAGGTGATCAGCAGGGAACATACAAGTTGCTAAACTGGCTAGAGAATAAACCACCAGAGTATGCATAAACACCAAGCACAGGGCACGTATCTAATTCGTTCTGCTGTGATTATGCACAGCTTCTTTGCTGCATGCAGTCCTCCAGTCCCCAAGCAGCAAAGCTTCCTTAGGTGCAGGCTACAATTGTGAGCATGGTGGGTAAACAGACCAGCTGTGCTGTGATGTACAGACTCAAACATCTTGTTCTCTTCTGCTCTTAACAACAGCCAGCATAGGTTCCACATGCAGGGACACATTCTGTAACAGACAACTGCAACATACAAGTCTCATTCCAGGTAGACTGAAAATTTTTCCACAGGTTGTAGCAAACTGTGAAACCTTGTTGCTAGTTAATGTGCCAGATTTGCAGAAAAACAGTTATTCAGGTGTAGCAGAATGTGTAGAGGAATGGGCTGAGCATGTCTACACAGCCCCATGTTTGAGGCACTCAGGTGCTAATTACGAGGTGAGCTTGTGTTAAGCCCACCTGTGCCCAGTTAGGGTTTGCCTCAGACATGGGGCTGTGTGCACATGCTCAGCCCATTCCTCTACACATTCTGCTACATTCAGGAGCAAGAGAGACCACAGCAGCTGTAAATATGCATTTTAGGTTATGCATTTCAAAACAGAAGCTCTTAACTCCAGAGTATTTCTTCACCTTCACCCTCCTCATTTTAGGCTACTCACCTAGCAGTGGAAAAAACCCAACCCAAATAGATCAGCAGGTTACAGGAACTAGCCAGAACTCAGATGAAATTTTATTTTAAAAGCTCCACATACAGAAAGCTGTACTTCCTGATAGAATGAGAATGAAGGAATATAAATAAAACAGAAGAAAGAACAATGATCTTTCACAAGAAGTTGGTGAATGCTTGCAAAAATTAAAGTTTTTTTTCAGTGCAAGGGCAAACTGAGTTCATACTAGACAGTTCTTAGTGCAGAAAAAAATAGGAAAAGAAGAAAAAAAATCAGCTTTAAAATGCCAAGTGATGCTAATGATTAAACAAACATTTAAAACCAGTTTCAAGCTTCCATTTTTATCAGAGATGATGGTACAGTTTTGCAGGAAAACATACACTTTTTAAATTGAAATGTTTCTTCAGTTGTAATAACCTGTAAAATCATGGCAAACCTCAGTGATTTCACATTAGTAAAGTAGTCTCAAAGTTCTTTTCTTTTTAGAAAAATATTTAGAATAGTTAGTTTTTTTTAGAAGTTTTACAACTATATATAGAAGTATTGAGTATTTATACCTGGTTTTCCCCCCCTACACGAATCTTACAGAAGATTGTGTTTCCATGTGTTTACCACTTAAAATAACTTTCAGTTCTCATATCTAGCAGACACGATTCAATAGGCAATTCTGATACAGCAGAAGTGGCATGCAACTTAAAATGTGCTGGAGTGGACATTACGGTTCATAAACACTAAAAGAGTCCTGAAATTACTTGTAAGCTTAGAATCAAAATTCCAGGAAAAGCCTCTGGCAGCAGAACACAAGCATCAGCTGATTCAGGGCTGTGCCATTCTATTTTTCCTTCACACTGAAGGAGTCTCACAGGGCAGCCAAGTCAAGAGGACTACCAGCAGACCAGTGCACTATGTAAAGAAGGATGTCAGGGTCTGACCTTTATGTTCTTCAGATAGTGACTGGTGACAGTACAAAGAATCTACCACAAGTACCAAGAAACAAACTGCAGAAAACTTTATTCTCAGGGTTCTCATTTAAAGAGCCTTGTATTGTGAGTAAATTATTTCAAAAGGTAAAGGAACTTCTGGAACTTAGAACACTATGTTAAAATTAAAGGACAACATGATAATATCATGTTCATGTAGCAGGTTATTTTTGGAGCATGACCAAATTAACAAGTGTATTGTTAAAATTTGTTAATATCACTTCCTCTAAAGTTTAGGTATCTTTTCAGCCAACTTCACAAAGGTTTTTAGTCCTTTAAATGTTTGGGTTTTTTCAATTCTGAAATTAACACCTACTCTACTTAAATGCCCTAGAGGCTTACAAGATTTTAAGGCTCTACTCTTCTTGTATCCTTTTATTTAATGGACTTTTAGAAATGGAGATACTCACTCCAGAAGTTTTAGGTAAAATTTTAAGTTACTGCATACCCAGCTCATTACTGTTGCATTTAGTAATAGAATTTAGGTCTCAGTAGACAGGTGACAAGTTTTATGTTTTATCTATACTGACTGAAATCAGTCTGAGTACCGTATTAGCTCAACCACACAAGTTAAAAAGCTTATCAAAAGAATTGTACATTCTTTTGTATTTCAAGCATCAAGTAATAAGCTTTCTATTTAACCAAGTTGTATTATACAACTGTCAAAAATTAACAAACAGAACAATGCTGGAACAAACCATTCTGCTTAATTTGGGCTTGGTCCCAAAAGAGGTAGTCCGTAAGTCACACAAAAAAGAAAAATCCATATAAGTTAACCTAACATGCCAGTCTCATTCACCACATGCAGCCTCATTGCTGGATGAGCCTATTTCATATCTGAAAACATTACATTAGTGTTCATGTAACACAGGAACTAGAAAATTATTTCTTCATCTGTAACCGAAATTCGGTCCAGCTGAACCAATGTATTAACCAGGCTTTGCACATCAGCCTCATTAGTAAGAGTTCAACTTTTCTCCAAATTAAATTTGAAACATGCCTAATACACAAGTATGCCTTTAAACAACAAAGGATACCCGTGTTTTGGTTTGAAGAGAAGCTTCAAATTGTTAAAACTTATTAGTAATACAAGTATATCCACTATCATTTCTCTACAAATGCTGCTGCTGCCATTGAACTCCTCATGGTTCCTCTTGCTGAAGCTGCAAACTCTTCAATTTCAGCATTCAATCTATTAATTACCCATTCCAATGCTTCACGGCCCTACAGTTAAAGAAAAGTCTATTAGTGTATACATTTCAGTGAATATGTAAATAAGTTAAATCCTTCTTACTCAAAGTAGCTAAAGACACAGTAATTGAAAAGGGAAGAAAAGGTACAAAAATACATGCCTCCAATTATAGTTTTTACTTCAATAACCAGAATACTGCAGGAGCATGTACTGCCCTGCATTTCATGAAGAATTCCTTATGTCAGCAGTGCTCACATTATGAACCACAAAAGACTTTTTATCCAGATTCCTTTATCACTCTTGAGGCTGAACCTTGGATTCCCAGAAGATTCTCAACTAAAAGACCACTTCGTTACTCCCACATAACTACTTCAGATCTGTCTGGGTGTAGATCCTTTTTCAGCAGCAAAAACCAATAGATGGGAACAAGAGGGCAGCAAAAGAATGACAGCACCAGGCTGTTAAGTGAGTGAATGTTTTTCCAGTGATTCAGAGAGCTCTGCCAATAATGATTTATTATCTATTCACATGAGGAAAAAAAGAGGAAGTTCAGATAGCTGAGCATTTAGTCTCTACAGTACAGGCAGTAAAACCATGCAAACCCTTCCTAAGATTGTTGACAAAGGCAAAAGTAAACCAGGTATTTTTGTTCCTTTTCTTTGTTTAGCCAGTGGTCACACATTTTGCAGAAGGGTCAAACTTACCTTATTAGCATTGGAGGAAATTGTGTTTGCCATTAGCCCTTCTAGGTAACTGCTTAGACTGACGCCTTTTACAGATATTATTGCTTCTTGTGTCAAAATGGTTCTGAAATAGAGAGCAGGAAACAATTATTTTGAGTAGTTTAAAAAAGAATGCATTGCTGGAAGGAACTCACTTCTCCCCAACAAGTACATTCCCCCATCAGCTTTACTGTTTAAGACAGAACTTCTTGCTAAATAAACACAATCCGCTTCCACCATGCTTAACTGCTTTGTGCTTCTACTCCTAAGGTAAAAGCCAAGAGTCCCCACTAAGTCCAAGTGTCCTTTTGTGGCACTCAGTTATTTTAATGTTCAGCAGCAGCAAGAAAAGAGTAGGAACAGCAGATCTGGAGTGAACGTACTCTGGTAAAACAGCATTAAGATATCTCCTTCAACAACAGGGATTTGACATTTCTTACTGTAACGAGAGAAAAAAGCCTTCCATGTTAGAATCCCTGGAAAGATCCTTAAGAATTACCACCAGTTCCAGGAGTGGTAACTCAGCAAGCTCTAAAGTTGCCTTAAAAAAACCCAAAAACCCCAAATACCAAAATCCAAACCTCCAAAATTATAGCCTAAAGCCAGGTAAATGTGCCTCTACTGCAGGTTCTGTGCTCAGGCTGATGAAGAGATCAGAAATGAGGAGTTGGTAACTGGAAATGCCACAGGACACAGGACAACTCCCTGAAAAACTGAGCTCTGTCATAGCATGACATAAGCTGCCTAGTAGGTCTCTACAGAAGCAGTGTCTCGAGAGAAAAACACAATCAATTTAATTATTTTTAGACAATTTATCATAACAAAGATGATGTAAAACTCATCTTCTGTTCAAGGGAAACCATGGGAATTTTCAAAGCCAAGGTCTGCATTACTTCAGGGCAGTATCAGAACAGAGGTACTTACTTGTTTGGATTGTGAGGGTGTGGTTTATAGACAAGCCTCTCGTCTACTGACACTAGGTTTGTAAATGAAATCTGTAGAATATAAGACAAGATTACCTCTTGATAAAAATATTCAAGAAATACAGTAAATAAAACTGCAGATTCAAGACTGATGCTCACCTGATTTAAGCATTATACTTTTCCTGCAAGTGTTAGGGTTGTAGAACAAGATAGAGAAATCTTTCATGTTCAGCATTTGCTGACTAGTTCCTTCCCTTTAGGTTTTACATTATTTACCACATTTGTAAGAACACTTCAGATAGACAGAGTACTACAAAGAGCAAAATGTTACGTGATTAAGAAATGGTGGAAGGGTACACCGAATGGCTTTTGAATTTTTTTTTGATTTTTTTTTTTTTCTTAAACCCGCTCAAACTCCTGTTACCCTGCTCATCAGAAGATCCTGAGGCTTAGTCCTGACAAATTCCAAAAACCTATCAGCCCCTTCTGAAAAACAGAACTGGTCAACTATGACCATTACTCAAACCTGTAACTTGTGTTGTTCTGATGTAATTTTCAAGATGACTTTCATTTTCAAATATACAAGGAATTACTACAATCTGTAACTTATTTCAATTGCATAAACACAGCTACTTACATTACTGGATTTCAGCTCCATTGTTTTTTTCACTGGGTCAACAACAGAGTGCTCCTGCACATATGTCTTTGTTCTGCATGTGCCAATGAGCTAGAAGACAGGCAAACACATGGAATTAATCATGATAATCAACTGCAAATTCTTTTTATGCTTATAAATGCATAAGTGGTGATTATTGCATATAACAGACACTGAGACAACATAATTAGGGTTTAGTTTAAAATAAAACTATTCAGTCGAGGTAGATCTTGGAACAATCTAAGAGCTATAAACATTTTAGTTACCAGAATGTGGATGGCTGCATTATAAACGCTTGGATTTCAGACTCCTAGAGTTCTGAAGCAATGCAGATCCATTACAACACCTGGCTCACAAACTTCCCCTGCCTCAGGCATCCTTTTCAAGCCCTGCAATACCGTGCCTACCGATTTCACAATGGAGGGAATTCCCCATTCTGTGCTCAGCAGCCTGTGGCTGTGCAGCTTCCCACTAGGGTCTATGTGTCTGGCCAGGACATCCACTCCAACCACGCTGGGGTTCATGGGGTTTGGGTACTTCTGCATGGCAGCTGTGGTCACCGTTTCCCAGGGGTGGCTGGCAAAACAGAATCGAGACACCAAGTTGTACACACTCCTTTTCCAACAAGATTTCCATTAAGACTGAACACAACACATCAGCCCTTTATATTTTTAAAGCAGTTCAATTCCCAGTTCTCAACACTACAAATATCCCTTCCTGGAAAAACATCCCTGTGTCATGGATTGGGTACTGGTACATGCAAGCTGAACATACAGCACATCTGATTAACAGGACTCCCGAGTTCAGTTACCTGCTGGCTTAAGATTTGATACAAACTTTTTTCTCTGGGACATATTGCTGAACGATTCCAATTTTTTCCAGGTTCCAATAACACCGAAGTAATTCATTAAGCTGCTGCTTACAATATATGTGTTATAAGTTATTTATAATATTTCCTCTAACAAGCGTTTCCTTCGGATTGTCTTTCAGCATAGGTGTTTTGGAGCACTTAAGGCCACAGCACAAAGCGATTCACGATGCTCTGGTCAGCACTACACCTGGAAGGCGCGGGCAGCAGGAACACGACCCTTACACGGCCGAACCCCCCACCGGACCCTCGCGACACCGGCTCGGCTCCCATTTTTTTGGTAAGTGGCTCCCGCAGCTGTCACGGCGCACACCGCCCACCTCACCGCCGGCAGCGCGGCCCAACTTCCGGCACACGGGCCGCGACCCGTCCGCCTGGCCTGTGACCCCCACGCAGCGGCCTCGGAGCCGGCAGCCGGACCGGTGCTCTGCCCGCCGGGGCCTCCCGCCTCCGAGCGGCGCCCGGCGCGCTCCCACACACCGCGAGTGGCTCCCCAGGGCGAGTGTGTGGGCGAGTGACCCCCGGGGCGAGTGACCCCGGCAAGGACACGCAGGGGAAGGTCAAAGGAGGCGAGAGAGCCGCGGCGGCCGGAGCAGCGGCACGGCGCCGAGCCAAGCCGGGCCGGGGTCAGATGGCCCAAGGGCGGCGAAGCCCCCCTCGCCTCTCGAGAGGAGCCGCGGCCCTCCCCGAGGCCATCCCTGCGCCTCCCTCCCGCCGTCCCCGCGCTGCACTTACTCAAAAACATGCTCCGAGGTCCAGATCTTCATGGCGGCGACGGAACCGGGACCGGGACCGCCGCTCTCCGGGCACCGGGCGCTGAGGCTGCCGCGGGCCGGAGCCGCCGCGCCTGCGCGGGGGAGCGGGGCGTTCCCTCCAATCGCAGCGCGGCGGCGCTCGACGTCAGGGCCACGTACACGTGAGAGTCACGCAGAGGGCGCGCGGGCGCCGACCTCGGGGGCTGGTGGGTGCCACGTGTCTGCCGGGTGGCCCTGCAGCGCTCACTGCGCCTGCGCACCGCGGGGTAGGGGGGGTAAGGGGGGGCCGTGGGCGGGGTCCCAGCAGTGTCCCAGCGGTGCTTCGGCGGGGTCCCGGCGGTACGGCGGCGGGATGGCTAAAGTTGTGACCCGTTTCTCCACCGGTTGCCCCGTCCCGTGAGGAGCGGCTGGAATGGCACTGGGGAGCCCCGCAAGCTCAGAACCCGGTTTTGGTTACATTTGAAAACTTTTAAGTTATGCGAGTACTCGGGAGCGGACAGGGCTGCACGGGAGTTGAGGGTGGGAACTGGCGGACTGTAAGGTCCCTTCCATTCCAACCCAAACCATTCTGTGGTCAAAGAACGTTTTAGCTGATTTCAATGTATGGTAGAGAAGGTATCGAGCAAGAGGCTGCTAACTGCGGCCGGTTCGCTTTTGTGAGGCTGAAACCGCTACAGCGGGAATTGATGTCTGCCCTTGTCTGCCTTGGGCAAAAAGGGACAGGGACTCAGCCAGGGACGGCACTGCGCCAGGGACTGTTCGGGGTGAAGCGCTACGGGTATCGTCACCAGAGGGCGCAGAGACCCCCCGAGTCTGGCTGGCGGGACCGGACCGTGCGCTGGGCTGAAAGACAGGACACGTCCGAGTGTTACTTAACTGATGCGTGAGCAAGCACACCAATGCCCCACCCCGGCCAGCTTACTGGTGTCCTTAGGCAACTTGTTTTGTAAGTGCACTGCCTGGAAGTTATTTTATAACGGTTACAAAACAGCCTCTTTACTGTTTTCCATGTTAAGAAGCACCTTCTGTAACAGGCAGGCTTCCAGCATGGAAGGGTTTCAACGGAGTGGCCTGAACTGTTCATCCTTGGAAGGAAACTGATGTGATTTACAAAATTAATAAAGCTGTAAGAAATGGGTTATCTCAGCCCACATGCATTTCATGGCACATCATCAAGCATTTATTCTAAAATTCTCATGCTAGCAATGTTGAAAGTGCCCTGAGTTGTGTAGAAATTGTTTATTTTTCAAAAAGAGAGACAGCAGGACAGCATTTCCTGGGCACAGCTCTCAGTCTGCAAGTGGCTGTTACCTGTTCATCACTGCACAGTAATGGTCTTGCTGGAAAAGGCTAAGAGGGAAATTTCCCAGAAACAGGTTATTTCACATAGCAAACTTTCTCTCATCTTTCTGCAGTGCCAGCAGTCCTGGCCAGTCTGTAGAAAGATTCAGTGAATATTCCCACACATTGTTGCTGTTTGTGCTGAATATCAGGTAGAGAAGCTATTATATGGAGAAGCTACTTATTAATGGTAAACTACCAGAATCAGTCAGTAGCCAATAAGTGAGAGCTGTTAGGAGACAAATTTTTGCTGGAGAGACCTATCTTGATGTTTTCCCTGACTCTTCCACCTTATGGGACTATTCTGAAACATTGTTAAGCTGCTAGTAATGTGTCATGATGTACAAATTTACTTCTGTAAGATGGTGAGTTGGTTCTAAATCCATTGGAGTCCTAACACCCCCTGAGTGATGTTTGCAACTGGAGAACTTTGCAAAGGATGTTAAAAATGCAAAGCATTTTGAGGTTTCAGAATGCAATCCATAGCTGTAGAAGATGGTGACCCTTAAATAGACATTGGCAATTCAACAGATACTTGTCTCCTATCCATCAGGATTATCTGTAGCCTCTGATTTTTTTTCTGTAGAAGAAATTTTAACTACTGGAAGCAAAGCAAAATGGCATCTCAAGAAGGGAGCATGCCAACATAGGGTGCAGATTAGGAGCTAGATCTCAACAGTTCTTGCCATATGAGCTTCAGTTAATTTTAATAGGAGTTTTGTTCAAGTAAGTTTTCCTACTTGAATGATACCAAGGCTGAACTACTTATAAACCAGGCTTTTAGAAGGAATAATATTGATAAAGCCAGGCTTTAAGAAAATAAAACTCTAAATTGTAACTGCAGAGGAAAAAGTTGCACATCCTAAATGTTAGAATTCTTTACATTGCTGATGTAGAATCATGAGACTGTTGTGTCCATTTTTATGACCAAGAATTTAATACTATAAAATCAGACATCTTTTCCCTTGTATGTTGACAGTATGTGTCTAATAACTGAAATCAGAGAAAACATTCTCTCAGTTAAGTCCAGTCCCAGGTACTACGAAGATGACCATTAAGGACCATAATGGACACCTACAAAAGAATATTAAAAAATCTGTGGAATCCCATGGTGAGATTACTTAGTTCATATGTATGTTTTATGACTGCCAAATGCAGCTGATGCATGACACAGGCCTTGTGATAATACATTTCATATCAATTTTGGCAGAGCAATCTCCTTGGCATGACTAAAAAAGACTTGAAATTGCTCTCAGAATTGTGTATGAAAGTATTCTGAGATGTCAGTGAATTATTTGCAGATTAGTGCATTGTGATTTTCTATCTTCAGACCCATGTTTGCCAGCAGGGAGGTGTGTTAGGCTTACAGATTCTGCTTTTAGCTTTCTGTTAGAAAAATACAAGTATTTATGCCACACTTAGAAAAGCAAAAACCATCTTGGTTCAGAGCTCTAATCCCAGAGCTCAAATAGACCATTCTGCTGTACGAAATGTCACTAAATGTTAAACTGAAAAGGGTTTGGTGACAGTAGCAGTGATTCAAGATGCACTTCTGAACAAAAGCAGTGCAGGACAGAAGTAGCATTCATATTGGATCAACAGAAGCAAATTTTACAGTGATAAGATGGCAGATGACTGATAAAATGAAGAGTAAGCGGGGAAAGTTCTGTATTTAAGTGCTGCACTTCCCTGCAATAGGCAGGTATGAGCTCTGGGTCCTTACCCTGCCTCATCAGGGCACATCAGATTTCATGTTACACTTTAGGCCAGTTTGCTATTTCATACATTTAAGAAAAATGCATTTGTTAGTGTTTTTTTCCAGATCATATTCTGAAATACAGCTAACACTACAATAATGCTGCACCACTTCTTTGATCTGAAATTAAAAGTTTTGGTGTGCTTGGAATAGTGGTATTCACGTTCAGTGTTAATGAAACCCATTCAAAGGTCTTGGATCTTTTCTTCAGCTGGAAAAACAACTTCCCACTCCCTTTGTCAGTCTGGCAGTTGTACTGGCAGAAAAAGTGATTTTATTGATGTGCATATTTTCTTTTGCAGACATAGCTCTCCAATGACTTTCATTATACAATTCTCAGTGACTGCCCCATCTATAAACAGCAGCCAATTCAATATATGAGTCTGTTAGTTCTTGGCTGTATTTTCCTGCATTTTCTTAAAAAAGCTCTGTTGGATTGCAAAGTTCTTTTTTTTCAGTGCTTTAGAATAATTTTTTCAATGCCTCACACATCATTAAACATCCCTGTATGAAAAGATCTCCTCATATTGTACTTCTAATAAGCAAACACACTTCTTTTCAGTGCTCTTCATGTTGCACTGAAATAAGCTGCTCATATGAGCAGGATGAGTGCTGTAGGGGAACAATGCAGCTGGATTTGTGTTTTCTGCACTGTGAACCATGCATGGAACCAAAAAATCACAGAAAGGCCATGCTGGGATTGCAGAAGAGGCAGTGGGCTTGCAGGAACAAGTGGTCAGAGTGCCTGCAGTAATCATAGTTTGGTTTTAGGTAGATATTGAACAGGTTTCTAAGTTCAGTGCATTTGTTCTTTATCCACTAACAAACACTGACTTGGTATTTGTTAGGATCATGCAATTTCCTTCAACCCAAAACAGAACACAGATCACTATGACAACAAAATGCCCATATTTGTTTCTATACTTTAATATTCAACCAGGACAGTATTTTTAATATATCCTTTAGGATATGAGGCTTTTTCTCCCTTATTTTGAAGAAAAAACAGGTTACAGAACTAGCCAAAAATCTCTTTCTTCTAATCTCCTATATTCTGGTGAAAGTAGCTGTCAGGTTGCATATGAAATACAAATAAAATTTTTACAGGGTATAATTTTCTATCCTGAGGCTAACACATAGCATCCCCTAAGAAGAGATGAAATAACAGGAACCTCTATCAGCTTCCAGAGGAGAGATGCAGGCATATAATTTTTTATTAAGGTTGAATTGATTCATGCCTTCTGTGTGAAAAAACCACAAGAGGGAGGTAGATTGCCATGAGGTTCTCCACATAAAGCCCTGCCGCTTGTTAATTCCAAAAGGGAAGGACTGGTCCCTTACAATCTTCCTATGAAGCTCACCTCCAAGTATCCTCAGCTCTAAGCATTGCCATACAAGAGGATAAGATCCCTAATCTTCTTCTGCCTCCCATCTCAAAGGGCTGCCCACCCCTAAATCCAGAGCATACTTTTTCTGCAGAAATTTTAAAATGTGATCTGGATGGAAACAAATAGGAAAAATACATTCAGGTCCTTGTTTTTCAGCATTTCAAAAATATTAATGAAAGTTCAGTAAAAAAGCAATGAAACATTCCCAAATAATAATTTTTCCCCCTTTATGTCCTCTAGTTAAGTTTGGTTACTTTGGAAGGACTTTTAACATACAAAAAAGGTTGGATCTCTTTTCTGGACCAGTGTACTGATATTACAGGCTGTTCAGGTGCATTACTTCAGCAGCAGGGAAACAGAGGAGGCAGAAATGCACGGCCTGACAACAGCATTATCTTAGACCAGTTTAAATTATTTCTGAAAGTATGGTCTAAGTGCCCTGCACATCCACACCTTAGTGTTTTACACCACAGGAAAATGCTGCCCCTCCAACAGGCTGGTGATCTGTACTTCTTTTCAGGTAGTAAAAGGATAAAGGGGACTGTAATTAATTGGCAATCTGATCTCTGACACAGGTCAACTATGATGAGTAATAAACAAATACATCCAAAATTCCACTGCTTCCAACAGTGCCTTCCCAGAAGAGCTGAAAAAACCCTGAAGTTTTCAAGTAACATAAAAAAATAGCAATCTTCTAGCATCTTTGTATGCTCACCTTCAACATTTGCCTGCCACAAGGAGAAGTGGAGTACAGGCAGCAAGAATCCTCTGAGACACTAAAGGTACAGAGCATCTGGTTGTCTGGCCAGAATGTTTCCAAACCATGCTTTTATGCCAGGAATTTCAGTCACGTGTAAACCTGTGAAATGGAAATAAAGGACAGAGAAGTCAATTGCTCACAGGGCAACTGTTGCTCACATACAGGTCTTATTGCAGAAACAAAATGCAGTGAGTACAAACCATAACACAGAAACTCATCTCAGCTTTTTTTGTCTTTTTTGGGGAAAAAAGATGACACAAAAGACAGACTGTATAATAAGAAACCTTCCTGTATCATAAAAAAGGGGATATAAACTTTCTTCCCTCTTAGGACTAGAAGCCTCTTTAGGACTAAAAGCTAGGGTACTAGCTCTTTCCTGCAGATTTACATGCAGATTCAGAATTAGTTTTCCAATACTGATTTCACAAAAGGGGTCTTGCTGGAGTTTTAAAATATATATTGTTTTTCTACCACTTAAATCTTTCCTATGTATGCATGCATATGTATGAATGCACAACTGCTGTACAAAGGCTGTGGTCAAAAGGTTCTGTTGTTCTCCAGCATGGTATACAGGGACCTAAAAAAGGAGGGGTGTAATTTCTTAACAATACCATCACAGATCTATTTCCTGTTTCAAAATTATGCTCATTTCCATCTCAGAAACATGTAAAACAGTCTGGCTCTCAGAATGCTGCCTAAGCTATAAAATAACACAGTCTTTTGAAAGCCATCTGAGGTTTGCAGGAAGGAGGTGCCCATACTGGTGTTTCCATTTACTCGATGAAGCAGTCAGATCACTAACTTATCAACATTATTTACCAGGTTGTATAAATTGTGCAATTTCCTTGACTTCCACAGTTCAGGGAGTTTGATTAGGGCTATACAAACAGTTCCATCTTGTTGGTGTCATTAGTGGGAGCAGCAGCTGCCGCGGGGTGTTTGACTTCAGTGTGGATACACGACAGTGTGCAGTCCATGGATGCCATACGACTGTTCTGTTGTCTGGGAAACAGTCTCTTAAACTCTGCATAATATGACAGTTACCAGCCAGATAATGTTTTTTCTTGCAAGCATCACAAATGTGCATGTGATCAAGTAGGCAGATGATAATCACATGTTATTACCCACAACTCATGAGCAAGCACAGTGAAAGCACAACTAAAGACAAAATCTCATATTTGTATTTGTCCTTTGAAATTGCTGGTGATTTTGTGTGGTTTGGAAGTGCTTCTCCCCTACATCTAATCCTTGTTTAACTCTAGAGATGACAACATTTCTTATCAAAACACATCATGATATCCTCTAGCTTACGACTGTCTGTGGCTGACCAAAAGCAGATGAAGGCAAAGCCATGAAATAATTTTTTTTCAAAGTTTTGTGGGCCAGAGAAAACAGGTAGATCCTGGATTTAAGTAACAGAATACTCTTTCTATAAACTTGAAGTAAAAATATTTTCCTTCGTGGTATCCTCTAATGAACACTTAAACTAATAAACAAATTTAATAAAGTAGATTTCCATTTAGGAAAAATCAAAATCACAGGCAGCAAGATGATAAGATCAAAATTAAGTGGCAGAGTACATCTAGATAAAAAGCCTGAATATGCAGTGTACTGTAACCACTGTCTGACACATAGGCTATGGCTGGTTTTCTGCCTTCTTTACTGTGACATTATAGCATGTAAGGAAGATGAAAGAAATCCATGGGAAAACTTTAAATCTTGGAAATTCTGTGGAAGAACTCCACTACCTTCTCTAGAACTGCCCTGATTCAAAGCCAAACAAATTTAGCAGGTTTGGTACATGCAGAATAAGAAAATCTGAGTAAAATTTATTCAACAACTTAAAAGAGGATCCAAGAATTTTTGAAGTATTACAAAAACATATGAGCTGTTAGAAAGACATTTACAGTGCTTTAAGCATTGCACTTTGGGAGAATACCAAATTACTGTCATCAGAGCCTTAGCTCCTACCTGTGCACACAGAATACCTGCAAAATCATACACTTGTTTTTCTCCATACTGTTGCATCTTACTCTGGACATGCCATTCCCAGGAAGAGAAGTGTTCAGTGCACATGACAGTTCTTGGATATGGAATTGAAGCATGGAAACCTTGACTCTACTTAACATTGCCTAACCCCTGTTATTTTTGTTGGGTTTTGCACCTTCACTAGTGGTGGTTACTTAGCAGCATTTTGGGACACTGAAGCTTTTTCATCATTTCACTACCTACACTTAATACATTGCTGAAACTGAGCTGTATACTGATCTGTTTGCAACCTGGTGTTTTAGCAAAAGCAGTAATTAAAGGAATAAATAACATATATGAAAAAAAAAAAAGGTAAATTTGAAGCACTGAGAAAGCATCAAACTTACCATAGTATGATTAAGCCAACTTGGATTAATGCCACCCATCTCTTCAGCATATACATATGTTCTCTGTTATATGTGTATAGAGTCCAGAATCTTAACAGTTAAGAATATTTGGAAAATAGTTACTTGCAAAACGTAGTTTTAACAATGACTGGTCTTCTCAAAAAACACTTTAAAATGTAATTTTTCATATCTAGTTATTGCATAAGGTACATTAAAGCATTTTATTACTAGCTGCCTATTTTTTTCCTCTAAACTTGAATCATTCAAGTTGCTGCAGAAGTAAATAATACTTACATTAGTTCTACCACACTGAATCAATAGGATATGCTTGGTTTTCCTGAGAAGGATCATAAGATAGCAAAACTGGAGTTTGGCCCTGGTTAGTGTCAGCTTGTGGTTTTCATGCTCAGAAACAGGAATAGTTTTTATAAATGCTTTCTACTGGTGAAAAGCTCCAACCATACAGCAGCTCTCTGAAATACATAAATACTGTAAATCAGTAATTACTAGAAATAAGGGTCTATAAAAAGGTAAGATCAAGAGTATAGGAGCTACAGAAGCTTTTCTTTTTAATCAAGATATGCATACTATGTGTGTTCTAAGTAGGGGGCTCCCTAATGTACACTGGTATGAGTATCATAGGAACAGAAAAACAAATATTGTCTGAGTGGCTGAGCACTCCCCTGAGCATATGGGCTCCAGCAGCAACTGATGCTGCCAGATCCATTAGCAATGAAAGCAGCAGGCAAGGCCAGTCATAAGTAAAACTGTGATATTAATAAAAAACCTCGACAAAAGCTTCATTAAATATGGAACTTGGAGACAACCAAATACCAGCAGCAACTAAAACCTCCATTTGTTATACCAAAGTCAGTGTTTGTTGCTTTTATAAATGTGTATTTTAATGCATTATTTGTATCTTAATCCTTTCTGATATACTTAAAATTGGAGGAGCACTTTCAAAAGCATCTGAACACTCATAAAAGGGATCTGCACTGATTTAAACAAAAGTTAACTGTAACTACCTTTAAGAAAGGCCCTTCCATAGAAAAGTGATAGTGAATATTCTTTATAGTTCAATAATTATTCATCTGACTATTTAAATAATTGTGAGGATCAAAACCATGAAAAAAAAGTCTGCAGATGTTGATTCTCTTCTATGCTCACTTAGAAAATAATTTCTTCAAAAATTAATTCTTACCTTACCTACTTGTAGATGTTTTTGAAGGCCTATATTGAGAGTATGATATGCTGGTTTTTGATTACTCTGCTTTTTCTTGTCTCTTGGAGAGTCTAGTCAGCCATGACATGCATTCTTAAAACTGCAATGCTGAAAAATAAATACCAGGGAATTAATTTCCTGAAAAATATGGCTATAAATGGAGAGATGGAGAACATCTGTTAGCCCCACTAAAATGCTCACAGTTTTTGGAAGATGCACAAAATGGGATTATACCTGTCAGCTTGGGTAGTTAAACTGAGCACATCAATTTATTCTGTCTTTTCAGAAATAATAAGAGAAAGCACTGAGAGCTCACAGAGACTGCTTACTGAGCCACTGGGCAATACCAGCACTGAGGAGATGGAATCTTTCACAGGTAACTATCAGGATAACAAACTCTCCCCTTTGCCAGTTGTGGATATAAGAACAAATTAAATTATGGCACATTTCACGAACAACAAAGCTTGCAGAATCTAAACAGTTAAATAACATGCTAAGAAAAAAGATATTCAGCACTTTATTTTTGCTATACTGATTTTTCAGGGGAATAGTGTGAAAGTACCTGGCAATTGCTTGTCTTGAAAATAGCCAACATTCCTTTTCACTTGACTTGAAATCTACTTAAACATTTTCAGGTTTTGTCACATTTATTTACTACTATTAAAGAGGCTGTAAATATTTTGATGGAAAAAAGCCTATTTTTCTGTGTTGACATCTTAACTAGTCCATTATATATCCTAAAATAAGAGTGCCAATAAGTTTCTCACCAGCAGTTCTCCTGTGAATTTGGCATTGTCCCATCAGCTGCACCAGACCCAACAGCACCTCATTTCTGTGACTGCACTGTTGGACTGTAGACAGCCCTGCCTGTGCCAGACAGGCAGTGTGAGGTTTAATTTGAAAACTATTTTTTGGGACTGAGATTTGAAGGACAAATTTTTCATGTTTTTAAGCTGAATTCAGGGGCACAGTCTTCAGTAGTTTAGTTAAGGAAGGGGAGAATGTCTAAGGAGTCAAATTCAAGGCTAAATTAGAATGACATTAAAAAACCCCCATCATTCTGTTTATTTAAATGATGATAAGACTATTGCTGAGGTATGACTGCATCACTGGCCTTATGTGTACCTGCTTTCCTGAAGCTCAGTGGAGATACTTGAGTATTACCAATGAAATCATTATGTTTGTCTGCTTTCTTTATATGTTAAAATGCTATTTGTAGTTCATGTCTTTTCAGATTTTCAGTGCTAGGAAATGTTCCCATTACAAGCCATAATATCTAGTATTTTGTGTAGGAATAAAGAGGTAGGTTATAAGCTTCTTGATAAAGATTATTTTGATTCTAAAAAAAAAGAGAGAGAAAAGATAAAAATTGTGCATTTATTGTCATCAACTGGAGTAACCAACTAGTGTGATCAATATAATTAGCCAGGAAACTATTTATGTCTGACAAGTGACAAAATAAAAACTTGTGTTTGTGTCACAGATTCTTCAGTGGCTTTCTTCAAGAAAATTCAGGAATACTTATGCCCACAGAACTCAAATGAAAAAAGTAAGCAGTAGTATCTTAGATATTACAAATATGAAAACGTTGAGATTTTCTCAGTGCTCTAGGATCAGCTAAGGACTTAATTTCCTGGACAAAAATCAGTGGGAGTTGAGCTTCCAATTCACATATATCTTTTAAAAGATCTGTTTTAGATGGCTTTTCCAAGGCAAAAGAATGGTAAGAATTCCTAGTTCCCAGGTCAGTCAACTAAGACACATTTTCTGAGATCCTTATGTTTTTTTTTTTAAATTTGCATTCATAGACACATAGGGTGTATGTGGAAAGGAGTTATTTCACAGAACACATGGCTTAAAAATTTGTTTTCTTAAAAAAAAGTATTTTTTTTACTACCAATGCTGTGGTGGACAGGCCATCTTTTTCCTCAAAACTTTGTAGATGCAGACTGGGAAAGGTAGGTAATTACTGAAAGGGCACTGTAATTTTAATATATATTTCATTCTAATGATGTATTTTTAATTTGGAGCAGCCTTGAGGTGTTTATTAAATTGCTAAATGCTTTGGAGACTTAGTTTTTATTAAAATTAATCCCGAAAAGATAGTTTAGTAATGGATCTTTACAAAGACAATAATTGAAAATATATAACATGACAGCTGTTGAGTGTTTCCATAACAGCACTCATGTACAGTAAGGTCCACAGTGACACAGGTACTGTTTCTATGGTAATAGAATGTCTTAGCCTCAAGGATGCACAGAAATCCATTATGAAAAGTAGGAACAAGTATTTTGAAGACACTTCATGTTTATATTATCTGTATCTAGCCACTTGTCACCTTTTTCTTATATCTAGATTGTAAACTTTCCAGGTTGGTGTTTCTACCTTGATTTTTTAAATAAACTGGTGTTAGTTAAGTCATCCTGTCTCTTCTCCTCCTGCAACTTTTTAAACTGATGGTTATTTTTAATCAATCAAGACTGACTGGTGCATGCCTACTGCTGGGACTCACCAGACAGAGTGCAGAAGAGTGGTGACAGATAGGAAGTACTACCATGAGTTCAGTTGCTTCCTGCTTGGCCAGGCAGCTGTAAGTGCAGATGCCTCCCAATTAGGGGTTGTGGGACAAGATGTGCTAATGCTGGTGACAGGAGGAATTGGAGATAACCAGAAGGAAAGGGTAAGGGCATAGAGTGCACGTTTATGGTGCTTCCTAGGCAAATCAAATAGGCAAGTAAATTGTAGAAAATAAATCAGAAGTGTTAGAAGATGGCATGGTAACAATTTCAGTGTGGCAGAAGCGTGATCTAGGCAGCTCAACCTGTCTCAGAGTTGCAGTTTTTATTTTCAGAAAACTTGCCCCCTGCTAAGTAAAACCAGTTCATAGCAACACTGGTGCTCTCAATTATTTTTGCTTTTTCCATGTTCCTGTATCCAGAATATGTTAGATATTTGGCTGTAAAAGTTCTTCCACATTATTGTTCTGGGGTCAATTTTACAAGGAGTCAATAACATGTTAGATGGTGGGTTTAACAGGTTGGCTATAGAAACTCTGCACTTGTTTGCAGGTATCCATCAGAAATTACAACTATTACAACTGAAAACCAGACTATTTTCAGTAATGGCAGCTTCTATCTTGTGCCAAGATGAAGGCATTTTGCAACAGGTGTTTGGAATTCAGCTTGTGCCAAATAGATGCTCTTTCAATATAGAGTAATTGGAGATCTTTTTATTACCACCCTTATCTTCTGGTACTTTAGAAGCATAGCATGGTCAGGGAAACTTCTAAATAAAAGTTAGCTGTCACATTTCATTATGGTTATTTAAGGAACCCTTAGTAATTTGTAAAAGAAGAACAAGCAGAGTAAATCTCCCTAGTTTGGTGTGTAACTCAATGGCATGGAAACAAAACTACATTTAAATATAACAACAGATTGCCCATTACGGCTCGAACTCAGGAACTTTAGAGTACTATGCATGGAGTCTGATTCTGGGTGCAGTGAGTGTTTGGATGCTGAAGACTTTTCTTAGCACATACCCAGTATTTCAGGACAAGAAGATAACAAATGTTAATAGCTGAGAAACTGCTGATACAGTCTTGGTGTCTGCTTTTGAAAATCAGAGCCATTAACGGTGTCAATAAATTACAAGAAGGCTTGGTAATCCAATTACTGCTATTTTAAAACACTAAGGTTCCTCTGTAGCTATGGAAACAAAAATGCAGACATTAATGAGCAAGGGGAGAAAAAACCTGGTGTTTCCTTGACAACAGATAAAAGCATAGCTCCATGAAACCCAAAGGAAAGAATGACAGAAATGCCTTTAACCATGACATACAACTGAAATACAAGTCCGGTGCCATCATATACTTCACTCTACCAGGAAGCTGCAAGTATCATTTCACACAACCACTTCGCATCTTTATATTGAAGTTATCCAGTTGCATGAATCATTCTGTGTGTTTCACTGGTCATCTTCGTGAGAGTAAGACATAAAACAGCATTTTAAAGCCTGTGATAAGAACTACAACACTTCTGTGACATGCATGGAGCAGGTGAGTCCTGTTTCTAGCATGCTGAAAGAACTTTTCAGACAACAGGCATGAGACCACGAGACACTAATAATAGGTGCAAACCTGAGACTGACCCAGTGCCTTGGCAGTGTGGGTGTGAGTAGTGTGCTCTACAGACACCTAACCACAGGCAAAGTGGACACTACTATTTCACACCCAGGTGTTAAAGAGCAGCTTCTCCTCGAGGTGCATCATTAAATCTGTGTACATATACATATAGTACCTCTTTTCCCATTTAAAACCTGCATAAGTATTAGGTAACTTTCTGATGCAGAAAGGGATAAAAGAAGTGTGCAACTTTAACGTAGTTACTATCACTTGAAAATTAGCTGGCAGCTCTCACACACTTTAAAAATATTTTTGTCAGACAAACTGACAAAATTTCAAAGACAATAGAATAAGAGGGCAATTGTGATAGAGTGAAATATGAGGACACCAGTAAGGTTACAGGATATCATACAGCATAATGAAATACTGATAAGTAAAATAATTTATTAAAATTAGTAAATAGAAGCATTAATTGGCAAATTTCTCAGAGGCATTTTGGTAGAACTGAATCTTCAGAGTAAGGTCTTCCTTCAGTTCTCTCAAGCTTATGGTCTTAAGAGCATCCCTTCATAGTGGGAAGTACATCAACCAGTTCAAAATCCTAAATTGTTTTGTGTCTATAGCAATAAAGAGCTGGATACTAAGCTACAAGAACGTAGGGTTTCCTTGACAACATGTTGAGAAAAAACACAACTACATAAAAGCTTGTGGAGAAAACAAAAAAAAAAATTAGTTGTGTTGCATAGATATTTTGGAACTCAGGTTTCCCTATATGGCTGGTACTGGTCTGGGGTGATGGTGATGGGAGCACTGTGTCTCTACAGATCTAGTTATTGGTGTTTCCTTTTGCTCTTTTTGACATTGATCTGAAAGTTGGTACAAATGATCAATGACCCCATCAACTTCTAGTCTCATGTTCTGTAACATCCATTCATGTTAGTGTAGCTGGTAGTTTTAAGAACATTGCTGAATGTTATCAGGAGTTCTGCAATTATCTGGGGTTTTTTTTGTTAAATGACAAATAAGAAACAGATGGAAAAATCAGTATGACTGTACATGGGTAAAAAGGAGCTAACCTTGTGGACTGCTTGAGCTGAAGCAACTGCTCCTCTGAAAGACACATTGCTTTTAAGTGCATCATAATTGTAATTATTTATATTTATGGTGTGATGTGCCTAAAAATACTGTAACACATTTTTCCAGACCCTTGATCTTCCTCATGCAAAACATGTTTTGTAGAAGAGACACCATACTGTCCTCTACTTTTTAACCTTTTAATTGTCAGCAAAAGAGTGATTTGATTGAGGAGGAGTAATTGGAACTGTCTTCATATCCACATGATCATCTGGTCCGTTAGAAGCAAGGTTAGACTCACACACCTGCTTTTTATTTCAGATATCTGATTTTTTTCTTGGTTTGTAACTGTCCTTGTGAATTAATCCATAAAATAGTCCTTCCCTAGATTTACATATGCTGAATTAATACTAAAGAACCAAACCAAGTAAA
Organism: Calypte anna; assembly: GCF_003957555.1. Lineage (NCBI taxonomy): Eukaryota > Metazoa > Chordata > Aves > Apodiformes > Trochilidae > Calypte > Calypte anna. The sequence continues at coordinate 10,527,334 of NC_044265.1, forward strand.
ATCCCAAATCGCCCCTGTATGATGAATCAGCATTTAGAGCCTTACCTAGAACACAGTAAATCTAAATTTGGAAAACAGGTCTGTGAAGTTTTAATGGAACATGCTTTGAGGCTAGGGTTTTTTGTTGTTGTTGTTGCTTCTTGTGGGTTTTGTTTTGGTTTTTTTCTCCCTTTGGGTGAGTGCCTACATGTACAGCCCTGCTGTTGGGTGAACATTTTCATTTCTGTGATTGCCTTAGCATTTTCTCAGCAGCCCTTGAGTCTTTTCCCTATGGGAACTATTACATTTGCCTTGCATTTTAGTGTTTTTCCTTGTACTGGCTTTTCTTTGGCAACTAGACCTGTGTTTGCTTCTAATGAAGCTGTGTCTTTCCCTTTTGCTGTTCAAGCACATTTTTTGTCTTTAAGTACTTCTTTCTTGGACTTGTTTTTTGTAATGGCTGACCAATGTGGGAGGGTTACACTCCCCTTCAGGCTGGCAGTTCTCGATGACTTGACAAAATAATACAGCAGTGCCATATGAATCTTAGTAGTTGCTACACAGTTTTGATATGAGGGTAATAGCTGGCTGTCCAGTTTATGATGCTTTCATTCCCCCTGCTTTGAGTATTTTTAAATACTCAACATTTTCCAGGTTTTTAATACTTGCTTTTAAAGATCCTGTCAGAGCTGGGATCTTTGGTGAAAGAGAATCATGTTAAGTACCCCAGTGGAAAGGTGCCTTTGGTCTAATGAAAGTTGTGTAGGCAACCATGATTTTTGTACATTCAAACTTAAGACTTCACATCTATAAAAGAAATATTGCTGTTTGCCATCACTAATAGCAGTATTATGGAATGAGTCTTCATGGGGATTAGTCCTCAGAAGAGGATTAGGTGCCTTGAGACATTCCACATTACTTAATCTGCAGCAAACTGGCCAGTGCCATGGCAGAAGAGGTGAATGCTGCAGTGGCTTGGAAGTACAACTGCTACACCATCACTATACACAGCTGTCCATGACATACTGTGACCAAAATGAGCAAATTCAGGGTTACTGCTTCAGGCTATGTATTTTGCTATTATACTTTTCAACCTGGCTCAAGAAAATTGTAACTGGCATTGTAAGACAAATAGGAATTCTAGTAAAAGATTCAAATGATACTACTCACTAACAATGCACAGGGTTTAACTGGGCAAAAAATATCATCACTGAGCAGACAGTCCACAGATTGATTTAGACTTTAGAGAAAGACAAAATAATATAAAAGGTAAAAATCTGTCTTTGTTACTTCTATATATACAAATGAATTACAATGTTGAGGAATTTACTAATTTTACAGAATTGATTTCAGGAATTTCAGTTTGCAGTCTACATAATGTTGTACAATTGCACTCAGTCTGCATGACTGTATGTAACCCTACTGGGAGCCATATTTCTGTTCTCTCTAAACATGCAATTTTCTCTATCAGCTGAGGCCATAGGCATTTCTCTGGCAAAATTTTCCTGGAACTGACCAGCTGTTAGCTTATACATGAAATATTTAAGTTTCTACTGTGGCTAGTCACCAGACCCTACTTAATACAAAGTCAGGCTGTACTTATGTGTATTAGTGGTAATATCTCTTTGACAGTTTTATCAGATAGATACAGAAATGAAGATAATTTTTTACTCACTGTAGTGTAATTCATCACTTCACTCCCCCTATCAGTTTTTTTGTTAAAGGCTGCTATTAGTAGCCTGAAGTCCTCAAGTCCAGTCTTGCTGTCTTTACTCATGCACTGGATTCTGCTGACTGGGCTTATTTGCATATCTGAAAAATACAGACCTATACCACTACGCCCAAGAGCACATATGCCTTAATGCATCTCACAAGTGCTAGTCCCTTACTGTCACAGAGCAACCAAGTCATGAAGGTTACTTGAAGTTTTCAGGCTCCCTTCTAAAACTCTTCTCTCCATTTCACTCTGTGGTCAAAACTGTTTGAAGAAGTGTTCACATGTGTTTGACAAAAACCTTTCACCTGTCTTTCCCTGTACTTATAACCATTTATATTCACCTTTTTTTGTGCCACCAATTATGTTGTACCTTAAATAGCATTTTTGTTGCGATATCATTAAATAGAATTGCCCATGATACTATAGAGAACAGCTCCTTTGTCTCACTCCTGCTGGTCTCTCTTTATATGCATAAGCTATAACAAACATTCAAATATTCATGCCTGTTTTCTGTACAATTTGGGTCAGTCTGATGCATTGCTAGTCTAGTGAACAAAAATGGGCTGCCAGGATATCACTTTTTTTCTTGGCCCAGTTCTGTGGAATATTCAAGGGAATAGTCAGGGGCTGGGATTTCCTACCTGGAAGTTGCACAGTGGCTACTCTGTCTATCATACCACCCTTCTCGGTGCTACCAGTACTTGGGTGCCTATTTGGCATGTTCAAGGGTAGAAATTATAAGTGTCTGAACACTTTTACTGTGGAAATCTGGATGCCTTTTGGAATACAAGCTCTTGTAGGTTATTTTTAAAATAGCATCAAAAATCATAACAAAATGTTCACACTGTGTAAAATCAAAACCCTTCCTAAAGAGTTAATTTACCTTTTTTAATTTACAGGCTGAGGAAGAAACTTGACTGGATTACATCTGTTAAGTTAAACTAAACCAAACCAAAGCAACCCCCCAAACCATAGGAAAAGATAAATGAAAAAAAATTTTTTTTCATTTCTGCCTGATGGGAATGTGCTTTTTTTTTTTTTTTTTAAGCTGTTTGCAAATCTTCAGTGTAATGGTTTGAAACTCAGTCGTGTCATTTCTTTACGCCCACACACAGAGCTGCAGTAGTGCAGACACTGTAGCAGGCAAACCACATTACCAGCATCGGCCATTAAAACTCTTCCTACACCAAGCGTGGGCTGACTTCACCCCCTCCTCTTCTTGCACACACTCCACCACCCACCCTTCAGTTTTCAAATGCTTAAAAAAAAAAGAGAAGAGAAAGACACTGAAAAAAGAAAACAGGATGCTTCTTTTGTTTCAGCGATATTCCAGAGAGACCTGAACCTCTCCACCTGCCTGTGAATTGGCCACCTAAAGGTTAGCAAGTGTTTTGTTATCATTTTGTATAGACAGAGATATAATTAAATTCTAGATGGTAAGGCAGAAATTTTAAAGTGACATTTTTTTTTAATATGATGGTTCTTTCACTTAGCAGTGAGAATGATATTTTCCTAAAACACAAAGCATTTTAGTACTGGCCCTACTTCTGTTTTTAAGAGTATTTTTTCATCATGTATTCCAACCTCCTAAACTTTAAAAGATTGATTAGGGTTATTATTTTTTCTGTTAGAGCAACCTGTTGATTACAGACTGCTGGCTGGAGGTTATTAACTCTTTCCTACCAAGGGATATGCACAGGAGTGAATTTGATGAAAGAACAAAAGAATTTAAATCTTCTAAGGTTTTTAGATTCTTTTTTTTAGGCACTAACAATTTTTTTTTTCATTTTGAACCCACCAGCAGTGTTACAAAGCCAAGAGATGTGTTAAATAGGTTTCTTTTTAGAAAAAAAGTGGTGTAAATTCAAGATGAAGATATACGATAAACTAGAAAGCATTTCTTATGACTGGAGCTAAGAAAAGTAGCAGCATAAGAGACAGAGTAGGAAATATTCTCTGATACAGATTGCATGAAGGGATCAAAAGGACCAAAAAAGTGTTTACTTACTAAAACATGCTTTAGCTAATACTATTCTTATTTAAGTCTTTAAATTTTTCTTTATGGGTAGGTCAAGAAAAAGAGAATCAAAAAGAGAGAAGACTGTATGTATAATAATGATCAAAATGGTGCTGTTCTAGAGTAAAAAAGTATTACAGATCACGTTCTTCTTAGAATACTTTTGTGCTGTATTCTGGTACAGTGTTTACAAAAATAAAAAAATAAAACAATTTTGCTGACATTACACAGTTATGAAGTACAGTGTCAAAACTGTTTGTTCTTAGGATACAGTACAAGAATTTCAGTGTCCAAGCAGCATGTTTTCTAGTTGCTTTGTACTTTTATGTACTTTTATGTACTGCATGTGAAGCAGGGCAGAACTTCAGAAACAATGACTTCTTAGCAATAGCAAGATTTCCCAGAGACAGAATTTTAGCAAGGAATGTTATCTTTGAAGATTATGGGGATTTCAGGATATCAGGGAATTAACCATTTTCATCCTAATTCTGCAGGGGACTGAGGCTCTCAACTTTGTTCATAAGGTTATAAGCAGTCAGCACACTGAAGGTGGAACTTGCAGTCTTGTAAGATCAGATACATTCCTTAAGAACAAGTGAAGAGGTGAAATCACTACTTCTGTTCTGAGCCGTTTCTAGGTATAAAGTCAAACTGAGAAAACACCAGAGGCAGAAACAGTTTTAAAGTAAAAGCCCAGTAATTTCTGGAATACCCAAGAAATGTATCAGTTCTATTTTGCGAGTGTGAATTGAGGTCTAGAAAACACCAGAATTAGGGTGCACTCAGTAAACTTTTCCATCAAAGTGTCTGCACAAAATTTATTTCAGACTCTTTGGTTCACTATAACTTTATTATACTCAAGTAAAAGTTTTGTCTAGTCAGTGAAGTTCTTCATAAACACCAGCACCTTGTGCTAGCCATCACTAGCAACTGGAAAAGATATTTCCAGGATCTGTACTTTCTGGTGATGGTAAGATGCTGTGTGATGTTCTCAGAATATTGTCATAACAAGAAAAATGAGCAGTTAACAGTCCTGTAAGATACTTTCTTTTTATTTAAGTTTGTAAAGTACTTGAAAATACATAGTTGATAGGATGTTTGAAATCTATTTCTTTATTAGTATCTGTAGTGTGCTTAGTGCTACTTTCACTTTATCACATCTTTGACTAAAACCCTGTAGATGTCTTTAAAGGATACAGGGATTTACACCCCTGGGAAGGAGCCCTTTCCACAGATTCTTGGAACCTAGAGATGCAGATGAATGGGATGTGGGTCTGTCTCCTCAAGTCCTGATTAAGACATGAATTAAGAGTGAAGTGCAGTATAGCACCACATGCTGTGTAATACCCGACAGTAAGCTTAGCATTATACATAGTTAAATAGACATTTTGCTGTATATTGGGCCAACTGAAGTGAATTAGGTTTCTTGGAGCAGGATAATGTTTTGACCTTAAATGAATATAATAATCTTGCATAGAGCATCCAATTTAAAATGTGACACCCAAAACCAGATTGTGTAAAAAAGAGAAAATACAGTTCAGATTACTTCTAGGCACCACAGCAATATGTTGTCCATATCAGTGTGAAGAATCCAGGATGCTGTGCAGTCAGTCTGATTCCAGAGTCACTTTTTCAAGGTTTAGAGATTTCAGATTAAGCTTCAGAAGATTCTGCTCAGCCCTGAAACCTGTGTGATGGTGGCAGACTTCCATGCAGTTGTTGTGACTGGTTTTATTTAATTATTTTATTTCTATAAGTCTATTAGGATAAGAAGTTTGCAGTTTTAGCACTTAGAATTTGATATGCTACTGAGTGTTCTACATAACGGTTTTTAAAAGCCTGAATATTGTAGACTTGTTACTACTTGCAGCATACTGCTGGAATTACTAGGATTTTTTTAAAGTAAGTATCCCCTTTAAATATGTTCTTAACTTAAAATCTTGAGCAGTCTTAACAAACTAATCTTAATAATAGTGTCAAAGAGGAATAAAATATAAAGGACTTCTGATATGTGATAAATCTGAAGAACTGATTTTGACTGTTATGCAAAATACCCATAATAATCTTTGTATGATTTGATTCATGCCAGTATTCTATTATAAGATATGCATGGTTTTTTTCTCTGTTAGCTTGTTGACTGTAGCATGCAATAATCCTCCAGAAGATCTCACTTATATGTGAGAACCCATTCCTTTAGGAAAGTATCTCCCAGCAGAGCTGAATCTAATTGCTGCATGTAGTTTCATCCATATGGACAGAATGAATCTATAGTTCAGAAGCATGAGTCATTGTAAGTCAGTTCACAGTGTCAAGTAGTTCTCAAGATTCACTGATTTTAAGCATGTGCACTGCCATTACCAATTACTGAGAGCATTTCAAGGTATATTAGAAACTAGAAGGATTTTAAGCAACAATATTAGTCTCTGTTAATAGCTTTAAAACCCCCTGAATAACTAAATGACAGGCAAGAAAGGTAGGAAAAATTAGAAATATTTCTCCACTTCCAAAATTAGAGGCCTGCTAATACAAAGTCCAGAAATAAAGCAAGCCAAACAACAGGCAAAACTCTGCAAGATCAATAGCACTGTGTAGAATGGAAAACCATTGGCACCTCCATCATAAGAAAATCACACAAAAAAAGAGCTTCTACGAATGTAGATATTGGACAAATAATCATGTTACAGGTTCACCACTATCCACTTTGCAAGATAAGCAGACTGCAGGTATCTGAATTGGGCAGGTGCTCATGACAGTAAGTTATAACCAGCTTCAAAGCTACATCTTTCAGAATATCGTGTTCCTAAGGAATGTTTACAGGCCAACTGTGCTGATTTTCTACCATTATAGGGAATGCCTGTTCCACTTCGGGGTTTACTCAGTCAGATAGCAGTGGAGGAAATGGCCATTCCAGTCTTTGTTTGATGGGTGTTTGCATAAAGGACAGCTGTCCCCCTAACAGGACACCTTGGCTCTGCTGACTGCATTATCTGAGGACTCTTTGAAGCCAACCCACAAACAAAATCTGAATTCTTAAAATGATCTTTTAACTGCTCTTCACTGTCCCCTATCCTGTTTCCCTACAGCTTTTCACACATTCCAGGGATGTTTTTTGAGCATGATCTAAACTCTTTCAGAATTCTTTAAGTGTTTCCTCTCCTGGTTTCTGCTTTCCATCCTACTATAGGGCACTATTAGAAGAATCTGGTGGATAATACCCAAACTGGATGAGTTTAGCATTTCACATGTAGTAAGTTTTTTCTCTCCACCATTCTTTTCCAATGCATTTTAAGAAAGATCTTTACTGTGAAGTTATAAGCAAATTACCTTTAGGGCTAATAAGGAAAAAAATCTGACACTGTGTCAGTGTGTTTCACTGAATGGTACATTTGAATGCAGTGTACAAAATGCCTGTGTTTTGAAGACATTATTCTGTTTATAGGTTCCTACATGAATAATGATAAAGGATACAAAGAGACTGAAATGCTACTTCATTTGCTTCTGTTTCATCTCTTCCTGTTTTCCGAAGGTTGTTACTGTGACACCAATGTAAAAAAAAAACCAAAACCACAGAACAAACCAACTTCCTACTTCTAATCTGTTTGAAGTCTTTGTCCTTGTTTCGGCTTGCATCAAGTATTGAAAGAAATGAGACTTCTTTTGCTGAAATGCCTGGCTCAATAAAAGGTATGTAAGCTAAATTATTTACAGACTGAAAGAGGATTCCAGTTCTTTATGGTCTCTGGTATTATATTTAAGGTAGGGATCACCAATGGCTTTTAAAAAGGGCAAAAACCTTCTAGTGTAGTGTAGTATATTATGCACATTCAGAATGTTGAAAAGCTGCTTCTTTGTGGTTACAAAGATAAATTAACTCTATCTTGTCTACAGACTATATCTGTAGACCCAATCAGGCTTTTCCTTATCCATCAAATTTTTCTACTAATAGTTTAATGCTACTGGTTACAAGTTGAGCTCGGAACATCAGGTAGATGCTCAGTAACAGAGCCTGGGGGATAATCAGAAAAGAAGTTTTTCTATTTTAGGCAACGAATACCCAGAATTTGGGCAGGAAGACTTTGAGATAAGTTAGGGTTTTTTGTCAGTGTAAAAAGAAATATAGTGGCTTTTTTGTATATAAATGACAGATGTTAAAAAAGTGATCATGTTCATCACAGTAGAATACAAGCCACAGAAGTTTCACTTAGGAAGAAATATATTCTGTTTGCTGTGAAGCATAGCAAGCTACCCCAGCTGGTAGAAATGTATTATTAAACTCTTAAAGCTAATGAGATTGTGCATTACCATTCAGTTTAACTGTTTAGCATTAGTTAAAACTTTAGATTTTCTGTGATCATGTAAGTATTTTCCTTGTAGAACATTATGGAGCACTGAAATTATTCTCAGAATTACATTGTACTTTGGGCTTTAGAAACTTAGCAGGATACATGAAATCACACAGGGTCTGGTACTTCAGAACTACAGGTTTCATATTAAAAACATCTGTATACCCCAAGTTCTAATTTTCAGGGTTGCCTTGAAGGGCCCATCAGCTATGCAAGCATGTGAGGTTATTCAAAAAGAGAACATAGTTTGTGACACTGGAGCAGGCTAATCAGAGTGAAAATGTAAATTCTGCATTTCCACACTTCTCTCCAGGGGAAGATGGGAGCATAGATACTATTGATTTGTTCCTTCTGATGTGGCAGTTAGATGTTCTAGCTACATGGAATTCAGACTTTACTTTTCTACTTTTGAGACTTGTCTCTGCAGCACATTTTCCCCCCTCAACTTTTCCTTATTTTCAATTCTTTGAAAAAACTACCATGCTTCGTTTATGAGTACCATTGGCTCATGTCTTACCACTTGCTGCTGGTTTTATTGTGTGTTGTGCTTAAGTCGCTATAAAGAAAAGTGACTGCATAGCTTAAGAACCACATTAAATGAACTTGAAATGTCTATAACCTCATTCTGCAAACTAGAGAAATCCACTTTAATTGTGCAGAATATGAATAACAACTTAATTCCTTTAAGAAACCATTTTCTTTTAACATTCCTTTAACAATGTAGCCAATACCTATATTACGAAGTCACTTAAGTGATTGTCCAATGTAGAAATGTTTTGTTTATGCATGTAATGTGTGTGGGGAAGCAAACAGCCCTGCTCATGACCAGAAGAAAAGTCAGAGAAGGCATCCCAGAAATGGCATTGCTTTCTTTTTCCCCTCTACTTTTCCAGTTCTTTTAAGAAGCAAAGTAGATCAGAGAGAGAAACTGAAAGAGCCTTGGAACATAGTTGCCAGCCAGCACCAGAATTTCCAGAAGTGGTGCAGAGTGAGGAGAGCAGAGTAATGGGTGCCAGGTTCTTGGTATGTTAGTTTTCTGTTGCTCAAGTAGACAAGTGTTTACAGCTGCATTGTGAGCTACAGGTAGAGATGAAATAACCTTTGGGATTAAAGTTAATATCCAGATATGCAAAACCTTTTCCGTTGCAGAAGACTGATAACAAAGAGGGCTGATTGATCTCTCCATTTCAATGGTGCATACATTTAATATGAAAACTACCTGAATCCAGTCTGTTTCTTAAGATGCTTATTAAAGCAATGGGTATAGATAACATGCAGCAATGTTTGATGTTCTACATTTGGAACAGGTTGCCCAAAGAAGCTGTGCATTTTTTAAACTCAGAAGTTTCTGAAACCAGACTGGATAACACCCTGAGCAACCTCATCTGACCTCAGAGCTAACTCTGCTTTGAGCAGATGTTTGGACTAGAGGTCTCCTGAGGTCCCTTCTAACCTTAATGGTTCTGTTTTTCTACAATAACATTTATTAATGTAAAGACTTAAAATAAAAAAAACCATGTATGTAATTGGCATATGGTTCCAGAGAATTAAGACTGTATGATTTCTGGGATGCTGAGAGCCTCCATTTGCAAATCTGATACTCAGATTTACTTCCAATAATTTGGGCACTTATTGTAGGTTTTAAGTACATCATTCAGTCTTCTTTACACCCAACTTTAATTCCTATCTAAGAAATGAAAGAGGGATCCATTTAATTGGGAAATGAAGTTATTATTGCCTGAATAATGCTCGTATATAAGATTTGTGATATCCTTAATTGCTAACTTTCCCAGTCCAGCAATTGAAGGTGTTTATTTTATTTTGCTATCTTGAAGATTCCTACTTGGTTTTTTTCCCCTCATAGCTACACGAGCATATGAAAGACAACCTTTGACATGGAGGCACAGAAGCAGCCTGGTGTTACAGCTGCACTGACAGATCAAGTGGTTCCAATCTCTTCTCTTCAGCCTGCACGGGGCTCTGCAGATCTCAGCCGAGGCAATGCCATTCCTGCACAGGAACAAGCCCTATCTCAGCCTGTGTATCTCAAAGCCCTTACCATACCACTCTATCAGCCTGTCCAGGCAGGATGCTTTCAGCCCAACAGTCAGCTGCTGACTGGCAGGACCTGTGTAAATCTAGACAGCAGTAACATTCCTCTCATCTTGAATCCAATTGTTCCTTCAGAAGGCACAGATCAGCCTCAGTCAGTTTTTCAGAAACAACTTGGGCAAACTTTAACATTGAGCATAGTGAGCACTTTACCAATTTTATCATCACCAAATTCTTGTGTAAATGCATCTGTTGGAAGCCCGGGAAAATCAAAAAAAGCTGGGAAATATATCTGTAAACACTGTGGACGAGATTGTTTGAAGCCAAGTGTCCTAGAGAAACATATTCGCTCTCACACAGGAGAGAGGCCCTTCCCATGCACAGCTTGTGGCATTGCATTTAAAACTCAGAGCAATTTGTACAAACACAGAAGAACTCAAACACATGTCAACAACACCAGACTGCCCTCAGACTCTGCCAGCAGTGGTACACTGGAGCAAAATGAGAAATCAGCAGAGAGCATCACTTCATATCAAGGCAGCAAACTACCCCGTAGCACCTGCGAAGACAAGGGAATACAGCTGAAACAAGTAAGTTCAGAGACCAGTGCTGTAACAGACACTAAGAAATTCCTTCATGACCTTTCACTGCCACCAACAAACAACTCATTTACTTCAGAAAATCAAGAAACAACAAATCAGTCCTTTAGTTCAAAGGGGATTCCTGAAAGAGAACCTCAAATTTTATCATCTCCAGGAGCTTTGCCAAATGGTCAGTGCCAGAGAAAGAAGATACAGGAGCAAAGAACTCCAACTGTCACTAAGCATATTCAGTTGCAAAGGCAGCAAGCAACCTCTTCAGAAAAACAGTGGGATTACAAGCCATTTGACTGCAAGCTAAAGAAGTGTGAGAGCACTGACTCAGGGTATCTGTCACGCTCTGATAGTACAGAACAACAGATGGCATCATCCAGCCCATTGCACAGTCTGTGTGAACACAGCACGGAACTGGAAAATGAAACTGCCTCCAGCAGCCTAAAGGGTACCTCTGGAAGCACTGCAAAGCTAGATGCAGCTGAGAAAGCTACAGCCTTGATGCTAGAGAAAAAGAGGCTGGAAGAACACATTTCAAAACTTATATCTCATAACAAAAGTGTGGTGGATGATACCCAGTTAGATAACGTTAGGCCCAGAAAAACTGTCCTCTCTAAACAGGGGAGCATTGATCTGCCAATGCCTTATACATACAAAGACTCCTTCCATTTTGACATCAGAACTTGTGATGCAAATAGAAAAAAACATCTTTCCCTTTGTTCAGCAAAATCCACTTTGACACCCCTAGAAAAATGTAAGCCAATGCTTTTTCACTCAGTTCCCACACAGTTCTCCACAGTGGCAGACACTGTGCCAGTTACACGAAGCAACTCCTTGCCATTTGTGGAGGGCACAAGAATGGTACATGACAAAGCAGGTCGCTCAAAACCACTTTCTCTTACTAAGCAGTCTGTAAACACAGGCACTGCTAGTTTGCTGCCTAGCAACAATCTTGCTGCAAATTCAGTGGATTTGCCTAATAGCCATCCCCGAACTCTAGTCAGACAAACAGCAGTGGATGATTTGCCGCTAAGTAATGTGGTTGATCATCCTCCTCCGCTGGAGGAACTGCAAGGGAATAAAAAGCTTGGGGCTGGAGAAGTAATCAGTGCTAAAAATAAGAAACACAATCAAAGGAAGTTAAAGATGTTCTCTCAAGAAAAATGGCAAATGTATGGAGATGAAACATTTAAGAAAATCTACCAAAAAATGAAAAGCGGTCAAAATGCCAAGAAAATTAAAAAAAGGGGGAATAAGGTTACAGATATGACAAGCTTCAGTCATGATTCAAAGGAATCCATCAGCAGTACTGAAATTACTGAGGAAAGAGATAGCAGGAGCTCTGTAAGTGACAGTCTTTCCTCTCTCGTGACAACAGGTTTAAACACTGCTAAATCAGAACCCAGTACTGATGGTAACACTATTCTACAGCATGTGTCCTCTGAGAAAACTGCAGACAGTGTAATTTATGTAATGGAGACACATTCAGTAAAGGCTGGTACACAAACTGCAATGATCAAAACTTCCCAGGACCTCCATGGTAGTGACACAGATGGCAAGAGCACATTAGTAGCTCCATGCAGTTGTGAGCTCAGGCTTCAAAATACTCTTTGCCAGCAGAGCACTAACAGAAGGAGTGATGATTGCTTGCCAGTACAGAGTAGCAACTGGGAAAACCCAAGCCCTGGGAAAGAATCTGGTACATCTGAATTGGATTGTAAAAGCACTTCAAACAATTATGGAAACCATAGCAGGAATAAGGAAACTGGCCATTATGCCCTGGCACCCTCATGGGTCCATTGCAACAATAACAGAGAAGCTACAGGGAAGTGCCAGAATTTACCATCAGAAAGAAAAAAACTGAAATTTGAAGTGGAGAAGACACAAAACATTATTTCAAAGTCCTGTCCTAGTCCCAGTAGTGAAAACAATGCAGTAAATGAAGCGGAGCGTGTCTGTTGCACTGGCACTCAGTGTCTTTCCATAGCACCAGTGAAATTCTCCAATAAAGAGGAGCAAAAATTAAGCACAGGAATTAATGAATCCACTGGAGGTACAGAGAATGTGGAGTACATGACAACAATTGAATTCCCCACTGAAGTTATTAATTACAGTGAAGTTAACCTTCTTTCACATTCAGCAGGTATCTCAAAAGCTTCATTTGTGGGATTTTTAGGGCCTGAATTAAGGGGAAGTGACTGCCATTCTTTTGCCTTGCATAACGAAACAGATAAAGATGTCAAAACACATCTTGTGAAAACAGGATCAAAAGTACCACTTTTGAACTCCTGTGCTGCTGACGTGTCTTCTAAAATTCATCATCTGCAATCTGGTCATTTAACTCCAGTCCTACAACAAAATGCCTTTTCTCCAAAATACATCCTTAAATTGCCACAAGAAAAGAGAGCCTCAGATCTGTCGCTCTTGCTTAGATCAGAACAGAAGATTACACCTTGCACGTCTGTGACAGACACCTTAACCAGCCCCTCCTGCTCCTCCAACAGTGGATCACCTGGTTCTCATTCTAAGGATCTGGTTTGGTCCCCTTTAAAATTTGAAGTGAGGCAAAAGGCCAGCAAAGCAGAGCTGCAGTGGAACACACATGCAAACTGGGGAACTCCAATATTTTGTTCACCGCTCAGTTCCAGTGAAACAGAAACAAAAAATACCTTAAGTTCAGCAGATAGCACCTTTTATAACGAAAATTTCAGGCAGCAGGATATTGTAAGAGATCCTTGGAAAAACAAACAGAACAAAAATAAGTTAAATTATCAAAGGCAAACAGAAGAGAAGTGGATGAGCCTCACTACTTCCTCTACACAGACCCCAAAGAAGAAAATATGCTTTTCTTCCATGTATACAAGTGGTTTTTTCATATCAGCTGACATCAAAGAAGAGACAAAGGCTTTACATAACCCTTGCTCAGGAAGTGACTCTTTGATAATGACGTCAGCTTCTAGCAGGGGTGCAGAGGAAGCTATTCTGGGATGGGACAGAGGTGAAGTTCCATGCATTCTTAAGGACATTTCACCAACATTGCAGGATAAACAGTATTCTCAGAGTTCAACAGACAACCCCGCTTATTTTTGCCATTCTTTTGGCACTTTTTATTGCCACACTCTCACCACTCACTGTAAATTCCCAGTGCTACCCCACAATAATCTGACTTGCTACTCCAGAAGTTTAACAGTACCAAGCACAAAGAGCACCTTCCCCTCGCTAAATGCTGAACCTCAATTAACTTGGTGTTGTTTATCAAGAAGCTTTCCTCTGCCTGCTGAGCAGAAGGGGAATGCAGACTCTGCTTATTCCTCCATGCACACCTGTGACAAGGATTCGAGCAATGAATGCACACTGTCAAAATATGATATTTCTATTTTCAAGATGAAAAACGTTAGCAAGACTGTGGCATATGGCTTAACAAACAGGAGTTTAAAAACACTGGTTTCATCCTTTTCTAAAGGAGAACAGATTCAGAAGGTAATATTAATAATCATATTTCCTTACCAAAAGTATATTCAAAGGCATTTGTTGATATAGAATTTACAACTGATATTTTTATAAGATACATACTCACTTGATGCATGAAAAATACATAACTTTCATGTTGATATTTATATTTCTTTCACTTGGGAATTTCAGCAGGAATGTTGTCTAGTGACAAAAATGTTTCTACTTCTTGATTTTTAACCTTGTATTTCATATTCTATAACAGCATATGTATTAAATGAATGCTTGCATCAGAGAAGGACTTAAGTAGACCATTAGTGTCAAGACTTTATTATAGCTGGAGACACTCAGGCTTAAAGACAGACTTTATAGTAGGTCTCCTGTCACTTAGATACACCAAAATGTCAACAAAACCAACTTGCATATATACCCTGTAAAGTCTTTAAGTCTTGACAGCTTTTCTTTTTTAGCTAAGTGAAGAGAGACAAGTCTATGGGTACAGCTCCTAGAGCAGCTCTGTGACACTAAGCTTACTTTTTATATAGGAAGAAGAATACGAAAGAACATGTGTAAATGAAAGAAGGTCCACAGAAGCAGTGAGTTGTTTTAATTTTATTTTATAAAAGAAGCTGGACAAAGTGATTAGAAAAACAGAAAAATTCTAGGAAGAGTTTAGAATAGTGCTATTACTGACTGTTCTATTCAGTGCTGTTTAAAAAGAGCATAGATTTCCAGTCTCTCAGTTAATTTAACTCATTATTTTCATGTACTTTTTTTTTTTTTTTTCCAATATTCTCAACAGTTGAACTCAGCAGCTCCTGGTGATGCTTTCAAAAATATTTCAGAGCAAAAGAAGAAAACAGTAGTTTGTAAAAAGGAAAAAATTTCAACAAATAAACTCAAGAGGAGCCACAAAAAGAAAAAGATAAAAGTCACCCCAAAATGGTGAGAAATACGGTTTTCAGCTTCCCTAGATAAATACATAATTTTGCTAAAATGAGTGTAAAGAGTCCAGAGAAGACAAAAAGTCACCCCCAGATTCAACCCTGTTAAAAACTGGGTGAAAAACAAACCTCTCAGAAAGAGCTACTTCTACACTGCAGTAGTTCCATAGAGGTATCTATAAAAAAATATCAATGTGCTGTTTACTATCAGGAACAGACTTTTCTAAGCAAAAATGACATATACCAAAGAAAGATGATAACTGGTCAGTTGACTCTCACTGTGCTTTAGAAACTACTTTTACCTGTCACAATTGTCAGCATTTATTTTATTTGAAGGAAACCAAAGCAATTCAGTTTTGAATTGCTGAAAGCTAAAAGTTGTCAGATCTATGTTCTGAACTTGTATTCACAGAATGCAGAACAATAAATACCAATTTCTAACATAAACTTACAAAGCCAACCATAGCTTAAAGGATCATTCAGTTTAAATAAAACAATTTTGGTATAAAAATATCAGGCACATTGTATCTATCAGCACAGTTTCTCTGTATTTACTGGGAGCTGGTACAAGTAGAAGATTTAGACTCTAATCTTTCAAGGGAGTGGGCTAGCAGAATGTCAAATAAATTGCTTCAATAAGAAACACATATTGTGTACATACATCCCCCTGATTTTATTTCCTGGTCAAAATCAGACAGTGAGTCCCTTGTGGACAAATCAGTGCCAGTAACTTAATTACCATGTCTGGTCTGGCAAACAGCACTGCAATTTTGAAGGATCATAAGAACAAAAATAGAAGACTCAGGTCTATGTTACCAGTTCAGTGAAATTCTTCTAGGACATTTTTCATTTTTCTGTTTTGTTTTTTTGTTTTTTTGGTTGTGGGTTGTTTCCATTTTTTTGGTTTGTTTGTTTGGGTTTTTTTAGTGGTTTTGTTTTCTTTTCCCTGCTGGTCTAAGAATAATTTATTTATTTGGCTATATCAAATAAGTGATGATGAGTAAGTAGCACACAGAAGTGAAATGAAAGGTAAAAAAGCCAACAACTCTGCATTCTCATTCCTGTGCTATTCAAGTCTCTATGGAGTATGTTGGCTTAAAATTCCAGATACAGTAAAAATAATCTGTTATTCCTGAATCCTTTTCTCTTAGTAAACTAAGGATTTGTGAATCTTACTGAAGAAAAATTTAATAAAATAACTGTGTGTCTCTTGCCTAAAATCCTTTTTTTCTGAGTTGACATGAACATCTTCACAGCAGTAAACTGCTGTTAGATTTAAATTTACCTGATGGTGTGGTATTATTCTCTGATTTTAAATAGCACATTTTTTAACCCCTTCAATGCCACTGGCAATGCAGGTACAGAGGGAGGCATGTGCATGGATATGCTCAGCTGAACCAACTAAGCAAGCAGAACTGCTTCCTAAACAGAACCCTAGATGCTTTGAAAAAGGAGTGTTTGTCACGACTCTGTAAATTTAATAAGTATAAGAAGTGCCATTCTCCTCAATCAAAGGAACAAGGTAAATATTTTGAATATTTTTCAATGTATTGAATTATTTTTAAAGAGTATGAATGCTAGTGACAACTCTGATATACACCTGTTCCATGTGGAACTGCAAAGCCACTTCTGTCCTTCAGTAGCTTCTGCAAGTAGAAACTCAGACAGCTCACTTGCAGAAGAGAGCACATGAGGATATTCATACACAAAATTACATTCATGAATCTGACAATTAGGAAGGCATTTAAAGAGAAAAAACTCAAAATAACCTTCAAATAGAAGCCTAAACACTTTATCAGTTTCTGAAAGGAGATGGTATGTTTGCAATGTGAAATGAATTTGGTGTGTTGACTTGTTGTCTGTGCTTCAGTGACACTCCCCCCATTTAATTAGCAGTATGAATGCAGATGATGTTTATGCCACAGCCCTCATGGAGCTGGGGGCAATACCTCCTGTTCATTCACTTCATTCACAGATATGAAGAGCAATGACTTTCCAGGGGAGCAGTGGCCAATGAAAAAGACCAAAACTCAAACACATATGCAGTCAATGAGAAAATGTATCAATCTTAGAATAAATATTTACATGAAATAGTAAAACCAGAAGTTACTTCAGCGATACCATGAGAAATTTTGGGAGTTCTATCATGTGGGGAAAAAAACTCAAAGTAAAAGTTTCTCCAATCTCTTTTCAATAGAAAATCACCTCCACGAGATGAAAGACACATCTTTTCCCACTTCAGACAAGCCACTTTGCAGAAAGAAGAAACAAGGAAAGAATAAGTTGGGAGTATTTTCCCACACTGAAAATCTCAACCATGTTAAACAAAACCACAAAAGGGATAAAAAAGTAGGTATTGTACCTTAATTCATGTATTACTTATTATTAAACAAACAAGCGAAAAGATACCAGTAATTGAAGCTTGAATTATATTCAGCTGTTTTAAAGTTCATGTTAAAACTGCTGTATATCACAGATTTGGCTTAAAAACGTGCTATGGGTATTTTTGTGTTTGAAATACAATGAAAATTAATTAACTAATTCTTAATTATTATCCTAATTCTTATACTTTTCCCTAGACTTCTGTTGGCTACACTTGAAGATAAGCTACTGAGCCAGACTGCTGTTATGTATCATGAGCACTGGTTCTTCATGTAGCATAAGCAGTGTTTTATTTAGGAAACTATTCCCTAAGATGTTTTTTACTAAGTAAATTTATTTGCTACACATATTTCCTACAGACTCATCAAAAACCTCCCCCCTGACATTGCACGAATACTGATGCAGTATTTATATGAAAATGTCTTAATGAAAAGAACATCATCCTAGACAGTACATAAGAATGCAGCTGGAAACCCCCAACCTCTATCATACACAAAGGATTAGCATGATCTGTCACCTAAGCAAAAAAAAAAAAAAAAATCCACTTGAGGAAAAACAAACTACACACCTCCCACAGCCTTCACTGGAAGGGAAAAAAAAGTTTTATCATCAAGAGAGGGATGAGTAACTTGGTCTGCAGTAGTGAAAAAAAAACCAAAGAGTGCAAGTATAATCACAGTTGTATAAGGTTGACATTATACTCACTCACTCAGCTGATATGCATTACAGCAGAGGTAAATGTTTCTACCAGTGTAGTGAACTTAGTTATCACTTCACTTTTATAAAGGATGGAATGCTTTGAAAATATGAAATATAAATTTATTTTTTAATTTCTACAGGACATTTCTGGGCAAATCAGGGAACACACAAGAACAAACTTCTCTTCACAGAACATTACAGCGCCTCTGGAAACAACTATGGCAGCTCATTCCTTTTCATCCACAGTTGATAAAGCCATGCAGCAAGTCAGGGGTGATGTGGAAGTCTGCTGTTTAGTGACACAATCATTTGTGCTTCAGCAATCAGTCCCAGGGGAGTCACAGCCAAATGCTCAGAGTGACTCAATAGCATCTTCTGTTTTGTCTGCCCCTTCTGATTTTACAAGTACAGGCACAGGTGACCTACCTGACAGAACCAAATCAGAGACTACTGGTCCCCTTCCCTTACATCCAGAAGCATCCCAGGAAAACACATTAAATATAGACTCAGTGGTTCAAAGATCTTGTACACCTGGCCTGGTGATCCAGGCCTCAGGAAAGGAAAAACCACCAACTAAAGAAACCACACATTCATCTCCAAAAGAAAACTCAGCTCCCAGTTCCCAGCCTGGATGCTCACATTTATTTTGCTCAAAAGCAGAGTCTCTTCCTCACTCAGTGTCAAGGGCTAAATTACCCAGTATAGAATACACAGACTGGGCAAACTTCTCTCAAAAAATCCTTGACTTTCATAGAAGAGCAGAAAAGAATGGAGCCCACCTGCAGCCAAACATTTATGGAAGGCCACATGGGGCATCTACTACTACCTTAAGAAAGCCCTCAATTAATCTCAGGTCCCCCAAGTTTGAGACTCACTCTGCAGCACCTTCCGAGACATACAAAAAGAGAGGTTTAGAGATGATGAGAAAGCAAAGCAGAGTTGAGCATGATGACACTAGCAGTGATGATGAAGATAGACTTGTTATAGAAATATAGCAAATAGGCTGCTAACAACATGCTTGTAGGGAGGTCACTACAGAAGGAAAACAGTACAGATGTTTGATCTGTATTTCTGAAGCAACTTAAAATCAGGAAAGCAATTCCTCTGTGCAATGCAGCATTCCCTTCTGATGAGACTTTGTTTCAAGGGCACAAAGTTTTTTAAAAAGCTTATTTGAAGCAAACAGGGAGTAGGCATCATGAATTTAAATGCAAGTGGAAAAGCTGTGTTGAGGAGGGTTTCCAGCATTGTTAACATTCTTACCAGTCTTACATAATTCCCACAAGTGCTATCTGCCAGTTGTTGTCTTTGTATTAAAAGGCTGCAGTGTATTTCTTCACTACTATAGTACTATAGCAGCAGCTTCCACAACACATAAGGTAAGATTTCCTGGAAGTGTATGGATGTATTGTCCTCTATCTGCTCTTCTTGCAGTTCCTGCCATCTGTACTGGCAGTGATACACTGGAATTTAAGGGGAAGATCTGTTCCTCAAGTATCTGTGGTACTGGAAAAGTCTGGAAAAATGCTGAACTTTTTCCATGT
Source organism: Calypte anna (assembly GCF_003957555.1). Taxonomy (NCBI): domain Eukaryota; kingdom Metazoa; phylum Chordata; class Aves; order Apodiformes; family Trochilidae; genus Calypte; species Calypte anna. The sequence continues at coordinate 10,547,054 of NC_044265.1, forward strand.
TGAACAAATGTCAATGCTTCTTTGTAACAAATGACACAAGCATGCTTTGCTTTGTGTTTTGTGCCTTTTATGCCAAAATATACACAAATATTCTTGATTTCTAGTTGGAGAATATGGGTGTTAGCTATTGGTATTTCCTTGTGGTAAAATTTATGACAAGGATTTTCTCATTATAGTCATCACATTATGCCCCAACTGATGTAATCTGTTTTTTTTATTGTAATCTTCTATTATAATCTTAAATTTAACTGTAATGATGCTATTTTATTGACAGTAGAAGAGCTATATGGCATAGCTTGTTTTCTTTTTTTAACAAAAAGTTTTGTGGTATGAACCCTAAAATTTACTGGTTTCTATGTGAATAAACAATTGAATATTTAATTTGACCGAGTGTATTCACTTGCTTCATTAAAATGATGAACATTAAAAGCATTCCACTTGTACATTACAGTCAAATTCTATATTTAAGCCTCTACTGTTCTTATATTGTGAATCATACACTGGCTTTTAGGGATTAACCCACATGGGATATTTTCAATTGCTTTTACTATAACCATGCACAGGTAGTTTATATAGATCATACTCTGAGAGAAATCTACTATACTATATGAGAAAAATAAATTTATATGTGAAAAAAGATGCCAAACAAGGTAACAGAGATAAACCAACAAGTGCTAAGTCCCATGCATTCCTATCTGAAAAGATGTCTTACAAACAGGGTAAGATGAGCTTGTCCATAGAGCTGCAACTTTAGGCTCAAATTATGGTCATTAATTTATTATTGCTGCAGAAAAAATAATTACAAAAAATTTATGCCAATTGGTAATTCTGATGGATAAAGGAAAAACTGAGGAAAAAAAATCTAACCTTTCAGAGGATGGACCATGAAAGATAAAACTCCCTGTATATCTTTTTTAAAGGTAGTAGGGATGACTAGGTAGGTTTTTTTCAATTAATCAGGATTTTCAATTTTTAATAATAATTTTCATTTCTTTCCTGTTCCATATAAAATATATGACACAGTAAAATATCAAATTTTTCAAATCTATGCAAAGTGTCCTAAAAATGCATAGTCTGATAGAGCTAATGAAAAATCTCTGCACCTGTGAAATCTGATCCACTGTAAAGAAAAGCTTTGAGAAGCACCTTTAGATTGCTCAGTACAAGGAAGCCACTGGATCAAACTTTCAGAGCACCTGTATTCACTTCTTGCTTGTGCAAGAGGTTTATTGTTGCAGTTCATGGACATGTAATGAATATCCTATATAAGTTCTTTGCATAAGGTTTCTGGGTAGATGATGTAGTTTAGAGTGGAATTTCTAGATTAGTAATTCAGAAATAATCTAATAACAGATTCAGAAGTGCTTTGCAAAGAAACATTTGCCCTCTGCATATTTTACAGCATTAAATACAGAAATTTCTTTGTCATACCACAGCAATAGCTGGAAGAAAAATGGGACAATTTTAAGGTAGCTGAAAAAGTACAGTGTAAACTCTTTCCTGATAGAGCTAATCCTTGATATTTTAGTCCAAGATGGAGTATAAAAATTAGACCGATTACTAGAGATGAAAACAAAAAAAATTTAGTTCTTTAAAAGCACTAGTACATCTGTGGTGGCATTTTTAAGTTCCACTAAAGAAGGTAGGGACTCCAGCAAAAATCCTTTTAAGCTGTAACAGTCCTTGGAGGCGTAAGGTCTGAATCACATACATCAATGTGTGAAGTCTCTGAGAAATGTTCTTGATTTAAGTTAGGAAACTCAAGGAGTTTGCATATCTAAATCTAGCTGGCATATGGCAAACAGCAGATTTTGGCTTTTGAGCAGATGCTGTATTCCCAGAACATACAATCCTAAAAGGCAAAGTGTTCTCTAGCTTTCACACAGCAGAAGTGTCAGCCATGCAGTGAAGTGTTTAATTAATTTGCAAGAAGCTGAACATCAAAGCCACATGAGGGCACCAGGCACAGAGAAAAATCTGTGTTTATCCTTCAAAGTCAGCAGTGGTTCTGATGGATCATTGCTCTGTAATAAGCAAATCTGAAATTCCTTCACACATGAATGCATCTCATCAACTTTTTCTTCTTTCTACCGAAGGAAACACATTAATAAGGAATGCAGATTGTGGATAAATTCTATATTTAACACCAGCATCTACTCAAATAGACTGTAAATAAGTGCATGTTTCAGATTTCCCTCTTTAGATGTGAAGAAAAATTTTTTTTAATGTTTCAGAATTTATATTGGATATTATTCATTATGATACTTTACTGATCTGCCTGGCAAACCCCAACTCATACACAAGGGTGGATGGGAGGGGTGTGAACCAACCAGAGCAAGCTCAGAGATCACCAACAAATATAAAGATTTTCCTTGGATACGTAATTTATGAGAAAAGGTAAAAAGAGTTGGCTGGATATTAGAAGAGAAACTAAGGGAGCATGCACAAAAGAAGTTAAGTAGAAGAATGTGGGAAGACTACTACAGTCATGTGTCTTCCACATCCACTCTGGGAGGAACTGAAACGATGGGCTTAGTTTGCAGCATATAAACTAAATATTAAGAAAAGCTTCCTGTTTAAGGAGCAACTGAACATGTAACAAATAACCCAGAGAGATTATAGACTCTTCATCCCTTGGGAACTACACTACAATTTGAGGCAAGTATTTCCTATGACAGGTGTAATATTTAGGGCTGGAACAGACTTTCTTTCCTAATTTTTATTCATAAGCTCTCGTTTGTCAGTACCTTCCCCAGAACACAATCCCCAAGATATTTATTACTTCAGTGGCTGTATTTGCGCTGCTGACACACACATAGGCTGGTACCTAAACACATCTGGTTTGCATTACTCACAATGGATATCTGGGTTTGTATGTTGCCTATGTTTTATTTACAGAACTACATTTGTTCCCATTCATAAGTGTTTATATTATAATAATTTTCAGTAGTTAAGTAGCTTTGTAAACCATTCATTTGACCCTAAGCATTTGTGTGGAATTATGGCTGCAGATTAAGACTCCTGCCCTGTATTTTTTATTTACCATCAGCATTCCACAGAAGTCACATAGGTCACAACAGGTCAATATTTTTATTCTCATTATTTTTTAGATTTTAAAACACAGTAGATTTAGATTTTAACAGTACATTGGAAGTGTCCTAGTGGAACCAGATAAATGTCAGGTAGAAGCACATAACTTAAAAGCTGTGTCTTCCAGGGAACTGTAACTTTACCACAGTTTGGTTATAAGTCATTCTCTTATGTTTAATCAGTACTTAAATACAAAAAAAATGTTTTTTCTCACAAAATCAATGTACCTACTGACTGCTCATGACAACTGCCTGGATGTGTTCTGCATTGGCATAATGCCCGAGTTTAGAAGAACTACATGAGTCAGTTAAACAAAGGATGGACTCACTTGGACATATTTTGGGTGCCTCTTAATGCTATGGGTGTACAGATAATTTGCTCTTTAAAAAGCCCTGGTATATAAATCTCATCATCGGTCCCTGGTGATTGTTAGGTTTTAAAACAAAACAAGGTGATTCCAATACAGTCCATTCAGTAATCCATATTCCAGGTTTTTAAGCATCCCGAGTTTTGTGTGTCTGCAATTATAGCATGTTTTTGTTTTACTGATTGACAAAACAAGAATTCTAAGTACAGCACTGGATATATTAGGAGTATGTACTTAATCCAACAATGCTTGGAAGTGTTTTAGAGCAAGATAGTTCAGACATATTAAAGCTGATTCTTATCAAAGACTCTTATGCCATTAAGAAAATGAGTAATTGGATGAAAGCCATGGGAGCTCTGTTTCATAACCCTACTGTGCTCTGGTTTTCCAGATGTCTTTGAATGCTACTTAGTTCAGCAGCACTGCTGATGAGCTTGCTTGCTCTAGCCAAAGGTGGACAGCCAAGCCTTCATGGAGTCAGGCTTCAACACATCTTTCTGAACTACACTTAACCTCTGCAAAGCAAAGCCACTTAGACCTTACAGAGGTATTCATGGGGCAAAATTCTGTTCACATCAATAACGCTCCCCATGCTTTCTAAACTGATGGAGCTGTAGTCAGTGTTTATATCTAGAAATCTTTAAGATAAAGAGATCTTTATCATTCTTTATTACACATATCATACTGGGATTTTTCTTGAAAACATCCTTCTCATTTCATTGTATATTCCTAAACACAAAGCTGGGAGTATGACAGGGTCATTCAGATGAGCCGCTGTTGTTCTTTCTCCTCTGTGAAAAGGAGCCATCATAGAAATCTCTCCCTCTCCATCAAAATGGTTAATGCAAAAAGAAAAGAACAACATTTATTCCCATAGCATGCTTTGACAGCAACCTAGGTTAGCAAGTAAATAGGGAAAAGGGAGCCATGGTTGTTCTTGCCTGTGTTAGGAAACCACAGTCTGAGAAGAGGAGATCTGTACTGGGAAGTTACGCTAGGGCTGTAATAGCTCAAATCTCCAAACCTGTATGTACAAATGCAATTATGAGATTGGCACAAGTAGCAATTTAGATCGCTATGTGCACATACACGTTTATGTGTGTTGGCTGGAAGGAGGAACAGGGAAAATTGCATCTCTTACAAAGTAATTTGACCATTAACTCTACAACGCCTCTTAATGTTCCCATTGCTTACAGAAAATAATTTGCATTGAGGTGCTCAAGTGGAAAGCAACACAGGCATAAAACACATCATCACAGCCTCTGCAGCCCACAAGTGGTTTTTATTCCTACTCATCCCTCTTATGAAGACATTTTGCATAACTTTGTTGATTCTGGTTATGGGTTTGCTAGCTCCAAATGGAGCAAATACTCAAAAGGGAAATGATACAAAGGTCTCAGATCTCAAATCACTAGTTTTCCAGAAGCAAGAAAATAAATATAGCTAAGTAAAATATAAAAAATCTGCCTCATCCTGTGCAATATTATAAAGCTTAAGATATTTTATTAAAGGGATTTACTAACTTCAATTAAAAAATAAGAACAAAAGCAGAAGGGTCATTATTACGTGTTTGATATGAAAAGCACAAAACCTTTTTTTATTTGTACCAGATGTGGATAGGCAGATGTGAAGTGTTGGACAATAGTCAGAGAAGTAAAATCAGGGAATTATCCATAATTAATAACATGCCTGCGGAAACATGTTCTGTGCTTCAAAAAGAATTCAGGTGCTGTTAGAAGAACCTCCTTACCCTGAAGATGTTGACAAATTTGAAGGAATTCCAAGCAGGGGAAAAAAAATGATTAGGGAAATAGATTACTTACGCAGGAAGATTAAAGAAATGAATCTGCTCTCAGTTATACCCATGTGGTCCTATTAAACTCAGTGACAATGTACCATCATAACCAGGAGAAAAGCTTGACTGAAACTTCTGACATGAAAAATATGTTTAGTAGTGCTCAGAGGAAGAATTTTAGGAAGGAAAGATATTGTTAAAGTACTCTTAGGGAAACAATTGGTCCTGTAAGAAGATTTAAACTGAAAAGAGAATTTGCCACTGTGGTTATATCTACTAAATACCTCCTTTGGGATATTTAACGGGAAGCTAGAATATACCTACTCACTGTACAAAATAATTATATCCAAGAGCTCACCAGAGAATGTGCTCAGGCAGTTTTTCTCTTGGATATCTCTAGTCATTCATACAATCAGACACAATGTCTACATTCATTGATTCTATGCCTACCTCCATTATTTCTCTCCACCTTAATTCACACAGTAATGACTAATGCATTGTGAAAACTTATCCAAACTGGATCAGTTACTAAAATGTAAATGTAATGCCCTTATGTGCTAAGTTTACCAGATGTTTCATTACTGTACTCATCAAGAGATCACCTCAAAAAAAACCCCAAAAAAGCCCAACAAAATACAAAAAAATCAGGATGGGGTCTTGAGAGAGTGCTGTGTAAAGGGGAATTGCTTCCCTCAATCTCCTGCTTATGTTCCTGTTGACAAAGCCCAGGACACTGCTGGCTCATCTTTAGCTCACCAGGATTCCTGATCCTGTTCAGAAGAGCTGCTATCCAGTCAATGGGTGAGGTCAATGAGTGAGGTCAGTCCAGCCCAGGTGCAAGACTTTTGTCCATGCTGAACTTCATAAGGTTTTGGTCCATGCCTTGAGGCTATCTTTGCTGTCCTGAACAGTGATGCTACCTTTATGTGTACTGACTGCTCAGTCCAATTTGGTGTAATGAAAATTTAACCAAGAGGCACTGCATTTCCTTCTCCAGCTCATCAATAAAGATATTAAATAGGATATTAGATAGATAGGCCCAAGAACAGACTCAGGAACTCCACTGGTAACTTGTATCAACTGTTAACCTGTACCCTCTGAGCCCAACAGTCAAACTATTCTTGCACCCACTCAGTATTTCACCTGTCTACACTAACATCCCAAGTGGAACACATCAAAAATTTTGCAAAAGTCACAGCAGGCAATATCTGCAAGCCCCTCACCCACAGCTGTAGTCATTTCATGAGAGAAAGCAATGTATCCATGCTGACTATTCCCAATCATGATCTTATGTTTGTGTTCAGGAATGTCTTTGGGATATGGCTGAGGTTCACATGCCGAGCAACAGCTGTGCTTGACTCATCATACTGAAACAAACCTGAAAGATGTAGACCTGCTACTGTTGCAGTGGAACAAAGACAACAGGTAGCAAGTTAGCTTGATGCTATCTATGAGCACCTGTTTTGCATGAACAGGAATTCCAGCAGTGCTGTGTCCATCACACTTTAAATTCAGCTCCACTGAAATGAAGTTAGACTGAATCATAGAATCATAGAATCATAGAATCATAGAATCCTAGGGGTTGGAAGGGACCTCGAAAGATCATCTAGTCCAACCCCCCCTGCCAGAGCAGGGCCACCTAGAGTACATCGCGCAGGAACGTGTCCAAGCGGGTTTTGAATGTCTCCAGTGAAGGAGACTCCACAACCTCCCTGGGCAGCCTGTTCCAGGGCTCTGTCACCCTTACAGTAAAAAAATTTTTTCGAATATTCAACTTGAACCTCCTAAGTTCAAACTCTCCACATCTGTGTACAAAGCGCACCTCCCATAACAAGTAACCTGAGCCATTCACCTAGCTGCTGCCCACCTCTGCAACTCTGTAAAGTTTCTGGCTGCAGAAATCAATAAAAAGCTTAAACCAAAAAAGTAATAAAAATAAATCTGGTCTTTAGCATAGCAAAGAATCCATCTAAAATTAAATGGGCTTTAGTTTGCCTCCCAAGCTCTAGATGTGACAAACTTGAGAACAATGAGAGATGAAACATTTAGAAGTTAGTACTTAAAATAGCATTTCTGATGGAAAGATTCCAGATTGGACTGTAGCAACAGTAACTATGTTGCTGTAAAGGCCAAGTCTAAAAAAGTCTCTAAGATACACAAAGAGAGCCCGCCATTTCTTCACGCTTCCTCACATGCATATTTCCACCACCCTTGATCCCATGCTGCGTGACAATAAGAAAGAGAGTGCTTGAGTCAACAGAAAACTATTTAGTTGACTATCCCTAAGCTCTTTACATAGCTTCTATTGCTTTAAATATCTTTGCCCCCTGAAAAGTTAAATTTGTTCTACATACTTCTGGGAAGCCTTGGGGCTAGTGTTCCAACCAGCAGTTAACTTGGATGTTGAATTCCCTCTTTTTAAGTGTGTCAGATAATGTTATTGAAAAAATTAAAAAAATTAATTACCCATGAATGGATCTTTCAATTCTTTCCAATAATCTATGTAAATGATACAACAGTAGTAAGCTACATGCCTTGTTTCAATCACCTTCCAAAAAGGAAGCATAAAAGGCAGTTATGTTCCATAATTTCTTGACTTGTGCTGGACTTCTGCTTGAAAATATAATATATGTACATCAGTGGCAGAAAATTGTATAGCAGGCTCTTCTTTTATCTCATTATATGCATGTTATTACACTAAAATCTACAATTTGATATTTTAAGAAAAATATTTATTTGGAGACAGCCAATACATTTATTATTAAAACTTAGCAAGTTTTTCTCAACTAGTCTGTGCACAGAAAGTACTACATCTTCTGAGGGACCTTTTCAGAAATAAGTTGATTTCCCATTATTACATCTCACTTCCATCAGTTCCATTCACATGGTGTTTTCCTCCATTTATTTGCTGGGTGGATATTCCTACATGCTTTGGGTTGAGGAAGAACTAAGTTGACTTTGTCCAAACTCTCTTAACTTGGATTAATACTGGAAACATGAAAGATCAGAACAGATCTGTAAAGTTGGCTAGAAGTAAATGGAATCAGAGTCATGCTTATGGAGAGCTGCACCTGCAGGTAAGCCCTGCTGAGAAGCCCTGGAACTTCCATAAGTGATAAAAATGGAATTTGAAAGCACACAATGAAGAGCTGTGTCAGACTGCTGCCAGTGTATGCTTGAAGACTGTTTCAATGCAATATTTCAGGAATATTACATTCCCAGTCTACACACAAATCTCTAGTTCACCAAGCCTATCTTCACTTGCCAAGTTAATGTTCTTGAGAGAACTAAAGAAAAAGCAGCAAGGGGACACAGACAGGTAGTGTTAATTAAATTCTTGGTTCTTAATTTCCAAATCCAAATGGGTGAGGAGGAAAATGGCAAGGTTCTGGGTCACTGTGGAAAAAATACTAGAGGAAGGATAGAAATAGCTATCTGCCAGAAGACAGCTTGGTTATTCAAGAAACCAAGGAGAGGAAGCATCATTCAGGAGCACAGGAATTCAGGACAGGAAATGATGCACAAGAATAAAACAGCGATGGGATTCTGAGGGGAGAATGGATGTAGCTGCAGAGCAAAGTTCAGCTGGAAAACCTTCTTACTCAGTTATGAGTGTAGTTTAGGGAGTTGATGCTGAGAGCTACATTTTTAGGGCAGAGAGCATCAAAGAGATCACTGGTGCTTTGCCCTGATATGAAAGATTATGAAGACGCAGGGAATTACCTGATGGGCAGGTGCTGAACCCTATAGAGATCACACCCTGAAAAATGGGCATGGGAGTGAGATCAGCAGCAAACAAAGGAAAGCCATTAAATGATTTAGGAAGATCACTGAGCAGGCACATGGGAGAGTGCAGGCCGAGAAGCCTCTCTTTCTGGCAGTACAAGCACTGTAGACTGGCAGAAGCTGAATCAGGGCACTAACAGTGATATTGAATCAAGAAGATAAGGTTTTAACTCGCAGAGAACTGAGTGGCATATCTTAGTAACCATTTGCATGCAGCACATATGAATAGTCTTATGGAACTGAAATGTATTCACAGGTACTTTCCCTTCCTCCACCATGTGAGAAATCAAAATTATGCAATGCAGAGATAACATCATTTGGGATATGAAGGCTTCATAGAATAGTACAACTTAAACCTGACCACAAGTCTGCATTAAATACCCTAAACTAAAAAAACCATAAATACAGAAAACATTTTTTTTGTTTTGTTTGTTTGTGTTTTTTTGTGGGAGAAAACAAGTTATTCCTCAAAAAAGCAGAAATATATGAAAAAAATCCTAAAGCAAACGAAATCCTAATAGTTCCTTATCAGACTAGAAGGATTAAAGGATTAAATTTTGCCACTAAATCAGCCAAATTGTAAGATTAATTTGGAAAAAATTAAACTTTACCAATTATGGTCTGAAGGATTATGTGGCCCTGGAAAACATAAATGTCGTAGTCAATAAAAGTAAGACTTGCTCTTAGACTGACAGATGTGATCATGATTCAGGTTCTTGCAGAGTTTATATGTTCTGCTACATTGTGGAGGAAAGTGAGTCTGAGTGTAGAGTGCAGACTTACAAAGTTGTTCTGTACTTGAAAATCACGGTTTAGTCAAAATACTGTATTCAAGTTTTCTAATGATATTTTGCCAACATAGTGGACGTAGCATAATATTTTCCTCTAAGCACTGTCTGAAGGGTGTACAAGATGCAAATAAATGTACATTTCTGTAACCAATAATTACTTTAATAGCTCTCATCTCTTTGGGGTTGCACAGATGTCCTGCCTCCCTGAAAAGACCTCAGTGTGTCAGCAAGGTGTAGCCAGCTAATATCTTCACTTCACCAGTGTAACTTAGGCTTCACCATCTTAGATGGCACATTTACAGTAAATCTGATGTACTCTGCCTAATTGCTCTTACATTTACATTACACAAAGAGTTGCTTTTCTACCCTTCCCTAAATGGGGATGAAATGGAACTCTGGCAACAGCGCTTTTCAAAAGAAAATGCAAACTCCTTTTTTTGAGACCATTACTAGCCCATTTGGTTAAACAGTGTAGCAGAAATACTTGGTAGTCATTGCAGCTAAACCACTTTATAACCAGCTCAGTCAAAACTGATAAGAAATCAATACATTGTGCCAGCTGCATAATTTCATTCACAATTATGCTTCATCTTTTAAGTAATCTCAAAAGCCCTCAGGCTCTCCCCAGATGCAGAAAGAAATCTGCCTTGCCTTTGTTTTGAGAATACCTTTACTTGCTAGTTCAATTTAACATGGTAGGGATTTCTATGCATCCTATTTTTTTAGGCTGTCATTGCAAAACAGGTACTTTTACCCACAGAACAATCTGCTACAATGCAGGACATTTGCACATTAGGCTGCAGAGTAATTCTAGATTTTTCTATAAATATGGATTTACTGTACAATTGTTTCTTTCTGACAATGCTGTGTACTGAATAGTTATAGCCAGTAGCATTTGCAGGCTTTTTCTCTACTCAATGAGCTGTCATGGTTCTACCTAACACTGGATTTTCCTTCCATGAATAATTCATGCCACATGTAGCAGCTCATAGGTTTCATCTTTATCTTAGTCATATAGTCTTTAGCATCTTCCGTGGCTTTTTATTGCATGGGAATAATATAGTCCCTTATGAAAAATATAAATTAATTACTTAATTCTTAATTCCAGAGCTATGAATGTGCTAAGGAAAAACACACTTTCAAATGGAGCTAAAGGTTTTAGTCTTTTTTACAGGATAAAAAAACCCCACCAATCTGGCATGATATGACTATAATATTGTCCAACAGCTCACACACAAAACACAGGTTTCCAGTTTTCTGTTGACAGAGAACAGCCAATCCATAGTGTTAAAAAAGCAGTTACCCCATTAGGTGCCCTAACAAAGTTTTCAAACTATTCAAACACAGAGGCACAAATCAAGAAAACAAAGCTGGTGCATGATGTTACATGTAAGTTATACTAAGACGTTAAAGAAAACCATCTGGGCATAAAATGTAAATACAGCCAGCATACAAAACTTAAGAGGAAAAGAAAACCAACCACACATTTCAAATGCCCCAAACACAGAGCCTTTATTCTGTAAGGCTACTCTAAACATCCATCTCAAACGAAATACTCTGCTTTCAAAAGATCACTGGAACAGAATACTAAAGCTTATGCAAGGGGCACCTCCTCCCGATTTTTTGGCTCACTTAAAATATAGGTTTTTAAGCTGAGTAATCAGCAGATCTTCAGTAGTAGTTACAGATCAAAGATAGAGCTTACTGGAGAGACTTCCCATTATGTATTTTATATTTCAGTTGTGTTTAGAATCAAACTGCAAACACCAAGGCAGTATTTGCACAAAAGATGAGGAGAAATTGCCTTAAATGGTTTTTTAAACTAAATAAACAGGCCTGAAGAACACCACTTACCCAGCTTCTAAAATACTACCAGGAAGAGATGGTGACTTCATAAACCAGAATGAAAACTTCTATCAGAAATAGACCCAAAAGGTTTGAATCAGCTTCCTATATTGCTGAATCTTCAGTTTCTGAATGGTAAAGCAACTTAGACATGCTTTGTAGACCCAAGAGTTTCTGAGTAATGCCAAGAAACAGAAATAAATAAAGCAATGCAAATGCCTAGCTACACACCCCAGAGAGGAGACTGCAGTACAGGAGGAAGTCTGGAAAATAAACCTCAAAAGACACTGTATCTGTAAAGCAGTTAACTGTTTTTCAGAGGTGTCTAAAACAAACCAGAAAAAAAAAAAACTTTTCAAAACCAAAACCCAGGTCTTCAGAGGATAAAATACCAGGCCTCTGGATTTTTCATGTTGACTTAGTTCAGATCACTTACATAAGCAGCATACTTGAGATTTGATTACATAGCTAGATTTTTTGTTTATTTATTTACTTTTAAACAGGATGCTTGTTTGGGTTTAACTTAGTTTGGGGAAAGGGAAGTAAGGAAGATTTTGAAAACAAACAAATTACTTACAGACAGACAAGTTAAAAAATAAAATCGCTGTGCCAGAGCCCCCACACTCTCTGGAGACTGTTACCTTTGCATTCCCAGCACACTCCTCTTCCTTCTGAGCTCATGGAGTAACTAGTAGCAGCCAGCAGTCTGTCACCCTCGACAGAACTCAGCTCACAGATGATGAGACTCAGTATGTTACTGATGTCTGAGATAGTTATCAAGATAGGGAATCCTGACCTCAGTTCCTGAGTCAAGAAGGGAGTACGTGATCCCAATTATAAACCATACTGTGAGCAGCAAATGATGTCTTAGCAGCATTTATAGCTGAAGTCTAAAATAGTCATGCAGTTTGTATATAACAGATGTGAATTTTCAAACTAAACAGATTTTTAACAAGAGAAAAGTTGAAGCAACAGAGGAAACCACTGTGTTCCTCCACTGCTTCTGAGAAATCAAAGGGAATGATGGTTCTCCAACAGCTAATGTACTAAATTCTGATTTTCCTGCTGATCTGTGTTTATTCTATTTCTCCACACAAATCTTTCCAATTCTGCTCTTCATGTATCTAGGAAATTCTAAATAAATGTGACTTGTTGAGAGTCATCCATTTTTAAAAAATGTATTGTTTTTTTCTTCACAGATACAATTTATTATGACAGTCTCCTATGTGAAATTATTGTCCCAGATACTGTATTTACTTGGGCCTTTTGCCTGGAATCTGCATCCTTTCTTAACCCATCTATAGGGGCCCTAATGTTTCTATAGTAGCAGGACCTGAAATCACAAATGTGCTATATTTATTTCTCCCTCTTAAGCCTGTATGACTTAATATAGCCTGGGCCATACCCTGGAAAGACTGTGTTTTTCTAGTGGATTAATCAGTTTCTGGATTTAATTGCACTCGGCTTCATCATGTGTAATAAAGAGGGACTTCTAGGAACAGCACGCAATGAACACGTCCTGTAAATAACGTTACTGTCAGTTATTTATTCTATCTGATGCCAGGCAAAGTTTTTTCTTGGCATTTTCCTTTTTAAATTGATTTTTTCTAAACCATCAGGCCTATCACTGCCTTCAATTTCCCAGCTGTGCAAACCTGCAAACTTACTGTCATGACCAGGAACAAACAGAATGGAGAGGTAGGAATTGCTTCTTGTGCACATGCAGTGCACAGTGTGTTTAGCAATCACATCTTTTATTTTGGCCCTTTATGTTGATCATAAAAACCAAGTATTAAAATATAATAAAAAAGAAAATGACTTCATGTTCCACTTACAGTCTGTTCTTTAACTCTGAAAAGCATAAACTGAAAAACTAGTTCTGAAGTCACAGTGCCTGTCAGGAAAGGCAAGAGTAACAAAATAAAGCAGCAAGTAAAACAAAAAGGTTCACTGAAAACTGGCAACTACATCTGAACCTTAACAGAAAACCACAAACTTAGAGCAAAATTTTCTTTATGCATTAGAAATAAAACGTACTCCTTAATTAAAGCTTAACATGTTGCTGCCAAATGATTGATGTGAATACATGCAGAAATTACAATGGAGATTTCCAGTGCCTGATGTGGCATTGCCTAGAGTGGTGCTGGATTGGAAAGAGATGGTTTCTTAGAAACAGTGTGAATTGTGACTCAAACTTTTGATGTAGGACAGTCACAATGGGTTGAGACATTCTGAAATTACAGGAACCGTTGGTTTGAAAAAAATTTATCCAAAATCTCAGGAAAATAATGTTTCATTTTTTTAAACATACAAAAGAAATAACAACAGCACAGTGCCATGCTACTGGAGCTCTGCAGAGTAAAAAAAGAGAAATGCATTCAACTAACTCAGCATTCAAACCCCTTCCCCCAAGCCCTCGAAAAATGACTTTGTGGTAGTAATTATGGGAGATCTACTGTGTATGAGAAGCATACTGAGTTTAAACAGTGTTATGGCCTTTATTCCACTACAAACTACAGTATCTGGACATTTGGCATAGCTGCTGTCCCTGTGTATACTCACAGTTTGGTAAGAGGAACCACAAACATAATACCTCCAACAGCTGTAAATTTGTTACATTATTTGTGTTGTTGCCTCATAACTTCTCCTCCTTGATCTTGCCTTCTCTACTTATTTTACTGGCAGTAAAACTCAGTAGATTAATAATGCTATTAATACTTTACTTTCTCTGCCAGAGCTTCTTGGGTGGCCTGTTTCCAGCACTGTAACTATCTTTTACTTACTCACATCTCCTTATTCTTGCTGCCAACACTCTTTAGCATTTTTATTATATTCTGCACATTTTAAAGATACTGGTGCATTTTCAGAACCCCAAATATAAACTATTTGAAGCAAATACATGAAAGCAAGAGTTACAATTTATTAATAAGTCATGCATCTTTTCACTGAGAAAGTAAAAGCAAATAAAGCCATCTGAATGAATCTCTATCTGATCAGACACCTAGTAGATTCAGTGAAAAACTATTCAGTAAACAATTATCATTAATTAATATTTTATGCCATTTCACTGGAGTCTATAATAATCCTCATCATTCTTTTTGCATCTATCTTAGAGTAAGACAGTGAATTTCTGCCCATCACTAGGATGCCAACAATGGCCATATGAAATTCTTGCCCCTAGGTTCCAATTCAGCCCAAAATTAATTTAGGTCCTACGACCTCTTCTACTGCATGTCATTCTGACAGATACTCACTACCTGTCTAACTTTAACTGGTAAGTCAATCTTTGCTTGCAAAATTACAGATGCCAAAAGCAAGAAAAACTGACTGCTAGTTTTCTACTCCTAGCTTAAGAAAAAAACTCAGAACAAAACAGTAAAAGAGAAAAATGTCAAAACAACAATAAATTATTTCAGAGCCAGGGATAATAGATCTCATTATGGCCCTTCTAATGTATGAGCCACTGTTATTCAAAACTCAAAAGGCATGGAAACAATTGCACTCCAGAGTGAGAAAAGCAAAATCACAACTCTTTTGTTCTTCTAGTACTAACGTGCACACACATTCAATGTGTGACAACAGCTGTGTCACATTCTGTCTCATTAGCTCAGCAAGGTATATCCAGACTTCAGAAAACAGCTTCAATTATCATGGTTTCTTTGGAAGTGAAAGTCAATAAAATCACTAACAAAAGAATGCTGCTAGACTGTTAACAGAGCTGTACAAATTCCAGTCCTTCTTCATTCCCTGTCTCATCAAGCTCTTCAATCAATAAAATAGCTTTCTCAGCTTGCCACAGTATTATTTTTAATGCTTACCACAGTGTATCTCCTAAAATATGTAAAAAGTGACACTGCACAAAGCTATTATCTCATATTATCTCTTTTCTCCATGCCCTTAAGAACAGAATCATACCCTGAAAATATATGCAAATGAAGAATTTTTCTAGGGAAATAGCATAATACTTAGGGAGCTCAAATGACAACCAACTAATCTGAACAGCCTGGTGCCTGGCTATTTACTTTAAAGAAGCACTAAGATGCAAAAGGCAGAAGCAAAATTCTAGCCATGCTGTTAGAGGGATATACTTGACCCCTGAAAAGAGATTAACAACTCATTTTCTTCCTCTACCATGCTTCTTTATTCCTTTTCTCTACTTCCCCCATTGTCTCCTATTGTATTTTTTTACTTTTCATTTATTCCTACTTTTCCCCTTTGTTGTCTTCATATAGAAAGGATACTTTTGTGAAAAGTGAGTTAATTGACTGTCTCTTTTTCCCCTTCCTTTGCCTGTTTTGCTCCATTATCTTTCCTATTCTATAGAAAACACTAGTACTTTCCCCATCTTGTTTTGGTTAAAGCCCCAGTATGGCTCCCCAGCAGTTAGGGGAGAACTTTCTTTTGCCACCTGCACTTTTCTTATAATCTAATTTACTAGTACTTACATTACCAACCCTGACGAGGTAAGGTTTCAGTTGTGGAAAATGTGAGAAAGAGAAAAGTTACCTCAAGTGCATTCAAAACTGACATGCAGGTTGTACAATGCACTTACTCTTCCTCTCTCTTCTTTCTATCATGATTCTTCAAACACAGATATGTACTTAAATGCACAAAATATACAGAATTCCTGCCATGTCTCAAGCACTTCTCTGCTGTTGTTCCCAGACTTATGTTAGTAAATTGAACTTGAGTTCAGTTGAGATCCTCCAGAATAAGTATAATCATGTCCATGAGAACAGTGAAATAGATGAAGAATTCCCATGTTACATTAGGCTTATGTTCATCTTGTAACTCTGTATGTTTATTTTGCAGACATCTGCCCCTTCTGGAAAGTGCAACCATTCCTTTGGAACCATCAGGAAAGATGCTGCTAACTCTTGTTCTCCCAACAAATCAGACTAACCACAGCCAAAGACATGAACCAAGCCAAAGACATGAATTCTGTAACTAAGACTACCTTGAGTATCTGTGCCATCAGTTATTTACCAATAGCATCTCATGCTGGAATAACCAGGTAATCTGAATCAGAATGGCAATTATCTCTTTGCCATAAGATGTGTTCATAGCACACATCTAATGGATTTTTAGAAATGCACAAAAACATCTGTGCACCCCCCACACACAGCAGAAAGTGTAAGAGCATAGTGCATATACTTTGGCAATCCATAAGCTTAATTGACCTCACCTAGTTGAACCTGCACCAGCCCTAGGGGCCATGCAACCTGCAGAGATGGTCTGCAGTTGTTACCCTGGATTTCATGCTACAGTCCTTGACTCCCATACACACAGTCTGTGTAGGTACTGAAATGTTTGAACATACTCACCCTTTGCACCAAACCTGAATACTCCCAGGGGGCTGAGAGTCAGATCACTCACAGTATGAATGCCCAACTTGGCCTTGCCTTTGTGTTTGGACATTTGCATGACTGCATCCCAACAAATGGACTGAAGAAATTCCTGAGGATTATAATATCATGCCATTGCAAACTGTAGGATATGCACAAAGCAAGGTTCAGGAACTAAACAATCAGGTTCAATTGGAGCTTATCAACAAAGCAAGCTGCTCTCAGAGGGCTAGGTGTGAGCAGTGCTTGCAGTTTGTCATGTCACACTGTTTAAATAATACAGGTTCATTTTTCATTTTATTTTCCCTTTACTAGCTCATACAAGCAGACACTTGTTTATTTCTCTCTGAAAGTCTTTTTTTAGTGAGAGATAAGTTACTTGGGGAGAGGAAAGGTTATATATTCAAACATAGTGTCAAGGTTGTTGCTAGACTGATGAGTCTCAGCTGTGGATCCTCCAGAAAAAGAAATGGTCAGACCTGACCTGCAATTGTCTTTAAAACCAGATTTACAAATAAGTTGCAATAAGGAGACACTGCCTTCGTTAGTAGCTGAAAACTGCAGCACAACTTGTCTTTATATTATCTCAAAGGTAGCACTAGAAATATTAATATCTTACTAATGCTGTTAAGTAAAAATTTGAAGAGATTTTCCACAGAATGAAGGTAGTTGTGACCATCCTGTTTGGTTTTCATGCAGGTGAATAAATCATTATCACACAGCATACTGACTGCTGCATGTACATTAACAGTCCTGTTCACGTGGGCACATCATATAAAATAAAACAGATTTTTGTAATTGATGTTCACATTTATTGCTGCTGTGTGTTTTGTTAAGCTTTGTTCCAGATTGGCCTTATTGTGCAACAAGATTGGCTGTTAGAAGACACCCATCTCATCCACAGATTTATAAAAAGATGTTTCTGAGTCTCAGTGGTTCAACACCAGGCGTTTAAACTTTTCCAATCACCTGGATGCACATCACAAAGCCACAGTAAGACAAAAGCCCCCAAACTGCTTTGCATCTCTGCAAAGTCCATGCTCTTAATTAAAATCCAGCAGAGGTTGTAAAGTTCCCTTCACATCCAGAAGGGCTATGAACTACATGATTTGCTACATAAGCTTTAGATTTTTATTCCACCTAAGCTGCTGCATCTCTGGACAAAGAGCTGTAAAAAGCAGCATCACTGCAGTGCCCCAGAACACTTCATGTTGTTGCTCCATCTAGCTCCTAGAAGCCCAACAAAGGCTATGGGAGACACTCACCTCTCTCTCCCTGCAGATTCTGCTCCAGACAGGACAGTCACATTCAGGGCTTCTGGTCCTTTGGCTTTCCAGTAAATGCAAAACGTGCCCTCTTCAGAGACATCCAGGCAGGCTTCAGCTCAGTGCACTCCAAGAAGTGGAGCTCTCCAGGATGTGCTGTCAGAGAAGCACATGAATTTCACATTTTGTGTAATAGCCTGAGGGCTAGCTGTAGTCTATAGGACATAGCTAGTATTTAGCCACCGTTCTCCAGTTTATGTGTACATCTCCCTTTTCTCCCAGGAACCAGTCACTCATGCTACATAAAACTGACCACAAGTTTCCTACCAGACAGCTGAGGAAGGAAAATGAGGTCAAAATACAAATCCTTACACAACTACATCACCTCTTCTCATCACACCCTCTTCTCATCGCCCTCCAGATTGGCTTCTGCCCAAACTGATTTGCTTTGGTATTGGTATTTTCTTTCTCCTGCCAGAATACCTCCAGAAAGAAGGTGACCCTCCCAAGTGGTCAGCCTCACTGCCTTAGTCATTTTTAAATGTGCTGAGATCTCATGGCAAGACAGACATCTTGGGTTTTCACCTCTAGCTTCTTATTTGCTGGCAGCTCTCCATGCATTCTTTACAAACACAAGAAAGTGTTCAGATTGATCGTATTGTGATATGAAATTTTATTTGTTCAGCAACGTGTCCAAACCTGAATAAATATTGAGGAAAAGAACTGTTTTGTGTAATAATTACAGAAAATTCTCTCCCTGTAAAATCCTGCTATTTTCATGAAGCTAGAGACTGGATCCAGGAAGTGAGGTCAGGTTCAGATCCTGGGGAGGGTGGTGTGTAGTGATAATAACACCAGATTTTTGCAGAATTCCTTATCCAGAGATCTGAGCTCTGTCTCCAGTATATTACCACAGCAGGCTATGTTATCTTATGCAAACTCCTTCCTAAATTTCACAACAGCTGAAACAAGCAGGAATCATTAAATTTGTGTGCTATTGCTTTACCACTATGAAGGCTGAAAACCAGCCATACAGTTCCTTCTTCACTGTGCTTTTATCTAAATACATTGAAATATGGTCAGAGCAGACACAATTGTCTTCTTCACTGTTGACCAAGTATCTACAGTACTTTCAATGGTATATAAAAATTAAAAATAATAAAAAGAATGAGAAAACTGACATGGGTAACAAAACTCTCCTCCTTCAAGCAAGATACCCAACTGCAACCTCTACAAAATGCTCAGTTGCCCTTTTACTACATCTAGTTCAAAGGCCATTAAAAATGGGATTCTTTGCACTGACATCAAAGGGCTGTCTGTAATGGGAAGGGGGAGACAAGATTAACTTCAGCTTTCTGGCTATAGAACTCAAGCAAAAAATAACACATAATATCACAAGACAAGGTTTTCTTGAGAACCTACCAATTTTAGCACATTTTTTCAAATATCAGCTGCCATCTATTATTTTCCTTGCTTTCTGAGAGTGATGCAGAGTGTGCTATTAAATTCAGACTATTAGCAGGTTAGTAAGATATTTCCTTTTAGTAAGACTAAAGAATGCTGTGATTAAGAAAGAAAAAAAAAAGAGTGGGAAAAGAGATACAAATGGTTTATTAATGCAATAAGTAGATTGGTTGCCTTCACTTAGCATCATATCTGTATGGATCAGGCTTTCCTCATGACCTGCGGTGAGAATAGAGACCAGTGCCAAAAAATTCACCTCTGTTGCTGAAACCCTAGCATACCTTTTAAATACAGGCTTTATTACTAGTGTAAATATATCCTAGAAGGTTAGCTTTTCAAGTGGTTCCTAGCAGTAACCAACCTTATTTAAACACATCTGGAACTTCTTTATAACTCATAACTACTTTGTGTAGTCACCTGTGTGATGAAGGTTAAATGCTCTGGAATTACTGCTAGGGCCTCTGATTGCTTCACAATCACATGAGAGTATTTATAAAGTAATGATACAAGGGGTAGAGCAGTACTAAGCAAAACCAAGATTATGTTCCTAATTGAAATGGCAGTCCAGGGTTTTAAAATTTAAAATCTGGACTCTGAGCTTACTTTTCTTAACACCATCTGTTTCAGCTGCTCCACATTCCAGGACTCCTTCAGCCTTGACCTCATCTCTAAGATGTATTCTCTCTTCAGTCTATTAGAAGTTCTCAAATATACAACATTTACACCAGGCAACAGGGTAGATCTGCTGATTGTCTTCCTTAAGCTGCTTGGGTGGCCCTAAGAATGAGGAAGTGTCTTAGCATAGGGGAATTCCCATTGTGTGTAGGGAATAGAGCTGCCGAGCTTACAGCACTGCTATGCTGCTCCTGCAGAAGAGGAAGGAGTATGTTGGAGGTGGGAAAGTTAAAAGATATACAGAGAAGGATTAATTCTACACATTTTGTCCAGGGCTCTTCAGATCTGTGAAAGGTACCCCTCCACTCTAAAGATCGTGCAATTGAAATAGAAAAATGAACCTCTGAAGAAGCTGAAAAAATAATATAAATTTGATCTCTTGGCTTCCAATCTACACCAGCTACCTCAATAGCTGATACTTTCTTTTTAGCCAAATAAAAATGCAGTCCTTAAATAGATTTACGAACCCATTTTGAATCACATTAGTATCAATGAAATTGTTATCCAGGCATAATTTATTACCACCCCAACTCAAAATTGACCCTAGGCTTTTAAAATTTATTTGTTGCTATTAGCTTAACCAGCACTTTTGTTTTCTAACTGCTCTATTTGTTAAATAAAAAAGTCCCAAGTCATTGGGCAATATGTGACACAAATAGCTTAATAATATAAATGCTAATTGGACCCTTGATGTCCACAAGTATGAATTCCTTTGATGACAGTCTCTTTTCTTCCTGTAGATTCTGTCTTATCTTCTTTAAAGCTTACATGAGGTCATTTGACCAAAACCTTGCCCTTCTTAATTTCTGAACCCTGATAGCTCATTTCAGAATATATTTTATTACTTCTTTTGTTTACACAGCACTTGGTATCAGTGCTGGTATGGCCTCCCTTGGCTTTTCAGAGATTAAACTGAACACGGAAGAAAAAGTAGAGCATGTAAAGAGGCCATCAAAATATCATTTAAAAAAATATAACAATATTTTTTAGGAAAATATAGTAAAAGCAGTTCATGATACCTAACTTATATGTATGATACAAGTATATATTACTCATTTTAAGCTTTTTACATAATTATTAAGAAAAAGTAAGTTTCAATGAAGAAAATGAACTACGTGAATCACAATATGGACTCATATCATTGTTACTTATCACACCAGCAACATGTAACCAGTATTTCCTACTCACTTCATTGAAGAGTTGTGTTAAACAGTAACTGCAGAATACATTCTATTTTTTTCTATTTCAGATAAGTTAAAATGCAATCATAAGCACCTGTCAAAATTAATCCAATATCAGAGTACAATATCTAGAACTTCCTGATTTGAAGCAATTAATTTTTCTAGTTTTATAAGAAATGAAAATAACTTCAAATCTGTTTTCAGAATGTTATCACAATATTTTCCGAAGTAGCAGCAGCAGTTATACAACTGTGAAGCCTGACTGTAACTGCTGATTCTTGGAGAGTATGACTTCAATACACACAAAACCATAATCCAGCAGAGCAAACTATATAAACATTCAGGTCCCTGCAGTTACTCATCCTTCCTTAAAGGTAAGCAAGCACATGCTTTCCTACCTCAAGCCTGAACTTTGATACAATGCTAAGTTCAGTAATTTATATGGGATCTATTTTCCCTCCCCTGTATTAGTTATGAGAACATTAGTGACTCCAGTGGAACTATGCAAAATCTGCAAAAATAAATCCAAGGTACTTTCACAGTTTTGTTTCAGTACTTGAATGTTACTACCTGAGCAAACTACTTTCAGCTATCTCCTTATGAGCTGCTCTCACTGCAGTGGGAACAAAACTTTCAAATTTACTGATATCTCATCTTTCCAGCACAATTAATAGTTCTAACGTTTCAGTTCTCTACAGCAAAGTCTTGTAATTTGCACAAACTGTGCAAAACCAAAGCAATTGTAGTTTCCACAGAGGGCCATGGTCTCAGCAAAACTTGAGAAAAAGGAACTTTCTAGTTATTACCCTGTCTGTGATGATGATCGTGCTTTTGTCTGCAGATGGGTATATGGTCAACTAAAGTTCTCCCACAAAACTCACAATCTTCAGAAACTGACAACAGGCAAGGTTTGACTAACTGACAAAGCATGACATCTTAATGAGATTTTTTGTAAGCACTGTTATTGAATAGTCCACACCAGAAGCTGGAATTGGGGGCAGGGCTGAAGAAGAATGTGATGCAGTAGAGAACAGTGCTCCTCCTTCAGGTAACATAACCTGAGTGATCCTGCAACAAGTTTCCTACTCACAAAACAGACTTTAGTGAGTATATAAAACTGTCATGATACATAAAAGGAATTTTGGATGGAGCTCTTTCTGTTAGTACTGAAACACTCTTAAATAAAATATTTAATGTTTTAAAATATCTACAATTAAGTTTGCTAACATTTCTCCATGTGCTACCTACAACACATGTTTCCTTCAATGGGATATATGTGCTACTGCAAGAAAAGATATATCCAATTCCCTTAGCCCCTCTATCCTTACCTACTAATGGCTGATACTATGATAGCAAATGGGGCCACATGCATGAGTGTTTTTCTAGGCACAAGCGTCAGGTATTTCACACAGGATGAAATACTGTGTGTACCTTAGATTTTGCACATGAGGTAGGTTTATCACAAAGAAGTGTTCATAATTTACTAGGGAAAAATAATGTATTAATAAACTGGTTACTTAATTTCACCTCGAAATTAACTGGAAGGGTTCTGAGGAATAAAAGGCCCAAACAATTCCCAAATCTGTAACCCAGATTGGAGTCAAAACTTTGCGGGTTTATCGCACAAGCATTCCTCTGGCCTCCTGGAACTACACAAAAGAATAGGATCAGATCGTTTAAAAGCATAGACTAAGATCAGCATTAGCACCAACAAAAGAGCTGTGCCTCCCGCTCCTGAGGAAGATGTGCAGCTTTACCCCGGCCTTTTACCTGCCGGGGTGGGAAGCAGGGGGCGGCCAGGGGCGGGGAGCGAGGGCCGTGCCCGTGCCCGCCCCCGCCCGCGCCCCGGGGGAGGCAGGCGGCTGTCCGCGGGTGGGAGGCGTCTGCAGCTGGAAAACAGCAGCTCCGGTTTCTGATCAGATTTGGGGGTTGGAGGTGTGTGTGGGAATAGCCGAGCGATGGATCGTCCCGTCTTTTGACAACAGTCTCCCCTTCAGGACTTAGCCTGCACTGAAGTAAAATAACTGCAAGGGAGAACCACTAATCACACCTCCGTGTGGGAACTAACTCCGGGGAGCAGCCTGTGCCGCCAGCCCTAGGATATTCCCTGCCTCCAACCTGAAGTGATTCCTCCTGGAACAGTTCAGTCGCCCCTGCAGTTCACCTTTGCCCGCAGTAAACAGGCGTGCAATTTGGGTTTAATGGAGCTGGGTTTATTGTTCCTCTTTGGACTTACAATTACATCGACTGCAGGTAACAATTTCTTTCTTTCTCTGCCATTTCCACGCATGCACACAAAGAAAGGCTAGGGTGGTTTTTTTGTTGGTTTTTTTTTTTTCTTTTTCTTCTTCTTCCAAAAGGCTGTAAGCAATAGCCCACTCCGGTGTGTGGTAAGTAACCAGGCGCCAAAGCCATCATTTGGCCGTACGTAGCTTTGAACACAAAGCACTCGCTAGCGATGCACACCAAGCCTGCGGGGGCTTCGGCTGCACCCCACCAGACTGCAGTAAATATAAACATAACGGTGCTTTTAGCAGCCCTGAAACTTTCCAGGGACTAGTGACGCCTCGGATCCTGTTACAAAAGGGGCTGTGGGGCACCGGGAAGGGGGGAGTGCTCCCCGTGCGGGGGGTGCGCGGGGACAGGGGCGTTGGGGTGGACCAGGGGGAACTGAGCGCTGCTGTTGCCTTCCCCCTGTGCAGGGTCAGCGCTGCCCCGGCCTCGCTCCCCGCTGGTGCCGGCCGGCGGCGAGCCGCGCTCGGCAGCGCTGGGGCAGAAGGAGCGGGAGGAGAGCGAAGCGGCGGCGCTGACGGCCGGCGGCAGGGCCAAGGTGGACGGCGGGGCGCTGCGACGGCGGGCCCGGCGCTGCACTTGCTACACCTACAAGGACAAGGAGTGCGTCTACTATTGCCACCTCGACATCATTTGGATCAACACCCCCGAGTGAGTGCGGGCGGGCGGCGGGACGCGAAATGGCGGTCCGTGCTCCGAGGGGTGCGACCCTCGAGGGGAGGGGGAGGCGAGAGGGCTGTGTGGCGGCCTGGCCTCTGCCGCGGGGCGGTAACGGGCGGGACCCCCGCGGCAGAGGCGGGCCCCGCCGGGGTCAGGGGGGGACGAGAGGACCCCGCCCTGCTCCCCAGGTAGCCCGGGTTCCGCAGCCGGAGCTGAGGCTGGGGGGGCGGGCAGGCTGTGCTGGCGGGGCCTCCGGGGAGCCGAGAGAGCCCGACGGCGTGGCGGGCCGGGTCGGGCCGCTGCCTCGCCGCCTTCACACCTGCCGGGCTTCACACACTGGGTGCCGGTGGCGCTGGGGGAGCCTCGGGCCATGCCGACGGTCCCAGTAGCCGCAGAGCGCTACGTTCCTCATCCCTGCACACACAGGCACAGCTGTCCAGATGTACCTTGCTGCACGCAGCATGTGTCTGTGCTGTGTGTCGCCTGAGGGAAAACAGTCACGGGGCAGTTACTTTGTAGGAAAAATCTGTTTCGAATAAACCAGTCATTGGGAAAGAAATAGTGTGTGTGCAACGGTACTGTTTTTGATAAAAAAATCATGCGGAAAAAATACTTTGACATTAAAATAATAATTTTTGAAAACCTCAGTATACTAGATTTGAGATGTTACAAAAGAACGTCTTTTACAATTATGTTTAATAGGAATGGCAGACATAAGTTTTTGTTTCAACTCATAATAAAAGCAATTTTTGAAAACAACATTTCCCATGACCTGGAAACTCTGAGTAGGGGTGGAGCATGTATGCAGAAAAGCAGGGTCTGGTACTAACATTAAGGAAAAAAATTATCCAGGAAGAGTTACACTTCACCTACATCCTAAAGGTTAGAGGCCTCCTTTTCCTAGACCATTGTACATATCCTGTCTCTCTGGGGAGCTAAAGCAGTCTTAAGGATTTGTAAGGATTTTCAAAGGTTTCAGTTCTGAATCAACCACAGCAATCAGTTCATTTAAAAAATGATCAGATCAGATTAATCTAAAACCAGATTTCTTTTCACTTCAAAACACATCAAGTATTCTACCAACTACAGTTTGGGAACAGATGTACTAACTTGGATCTGCCTTTGAATGAATTGCAAAACTTTTCATCAGATTAAAATAACAAAAGGAAGACGAAAATAGCAAGTAGCAGTAAAATAGGATAAGTCAAATGGGGTTTAGGGCACTTAATTTGTAAATTCATGTGTGTGTCCTGGCTAGAGGCCATGTCTGATGACAAGTCTTTTGAACTTCTACCAACCTGTAAGTATCATGTATTCACACAAGTCATTCAGTTGTTTGAGTTCCATACCTGCACTAATCCATTCTGGGATTACTTAGAATTATTTTAGCCAAATATTTATGACTCAGTATATTTAAGTCAGAGCTCATCAGTGAAAACAGAGGAATGGCATTCCTTTTCCTCTACACACTGAATAAATAGAATTCTGCTAATTTTAACCACCAGCTTTTTTTTTTTTTTTTTAAAGGATATCCTGTTTTAAGTCTGCAGGAATTTTAATTTTCATTCCAGTGGGAAAAGTAGCATTAATTCAGTCATGTGGAGAATTTTTCCTACCTGAAAGTTTAATGTAAACATTACAAAAGAGCAGAAATTAATGAATAGCAATATAAATAACATTTTCATTATACCTATAGCATTAGAAATTAAATATGTATAATAATGCAGGTATTAAATAATTGGATCTATAAGATTCTGCTTTCTTAATTGAAGTCAGTTGTATATAAAATAAAAGAAAGCCTCTCAGGTATGTAAATCTGCCCCCACTACCCCCCTGCAGAGCTGGGTGTCAGAACTGGGCTGCCTTGCTTCCCTAGTTGTTTCTTGAGACTTGCCTGGTGTGAAGCAGCAAGGTAAACAATTAAAGGAAAAAACTCCATTAAGAGGTGAAGTAGGTGTACAAATCTCCCTCTACACTGAAAGATTTTTAAAAATCCTAGGATTCTTCCTAGGTAAGTTCCTATATGTAAGGACAGAGGTAGTCCCTGAAATATGCAGCTATGTAGCTTCAAATATTTTGATCATGTTCAGGGTACCAGAAGCAGTTTTAAGATTTCATGTCACACATTTGAATGAACAGGCACTAATTCTGTCCAGATGCCCAATCTGAAATGATGTCTCTAGCTCAGAAGGGATTTGGGGATGTGAATGAGAGAAATCAGGCCTGCAAATTTAATATTCCAAGAAAGTTATGCTACTTCTTTTAAATGGAAGAACCACTGGATGTGTACAGACTGGCTGTTTGTAAATGGGGGATTTATGTTGCTCTTGTATGTGTTGTTGAAAGATTTTTATTTACTAAATATTTGGTTAGAATGTAACTTTGATTCACACAGTGGGAAGCTGGAAAGATGGTGCGAAAGATTGGGGTTTTCCTGATATCTGTTGATTGTGATGGTTTTCTTGCTTATTTACTTATCATATCTCTTTTTTTTATTTCTTACATCACACACTACAATTGCTTTTTTTTTTTCCCTTTCTTGTTCCCCCTGAGTTATGTCTTTATTCCTGTCACAAATTCTTTAATATTTTCTTAATTTTCCTTAATATTCAAAGCAAATCTTGGCTAGGGCCTCTCCTTTTCTGGAAAAGGTTTTATTGAAAGCGTTGGAGCTAGACTGATGATAGAGTCTGTTCCTGTCTTTGCTGAGAAACCATGGAGGTCAGCAAGGTGACAGTTACAGAAAAGCACAAAATTGCAGAACATGCAGCCTGTGACTCTCTGCAGCTATTGCCGATCCAAAGAGAAATTATCTCTGCATATGTTTGTATATTGCTTTATACTTTCCCATGAACCACTTCTGTTAGCCCAGGCCACCAGCATTATTTTCACATAGTGAGTCTTATGCTGTGAACACAGAACCTTAAGTGGAAAAGAGGACTTTAAAGAAAGTCAGGTAGGTGAGAACAGAGTAATGCAGTTATGTGATGTAGAGAAAGATTGCATAAGGTAATTAAAAGCTGGTAAATTGTTCTCACTGATAAGATTGATTACTCAAGAATTAGTTTGCAATGTATCTTTTTGTCAAGTGATTAATTAAGCTTATCTTGGTCTATAGCTACAGATATATTTAAAAACAGGTCTTTTCATGTAATGAAGCCACAACTTGATGCTTAATTCTGTCAGCTAAAGAAGAAAATACCAGCAAGACTTCTTTTAGATCTACACTTCCTTGAAGGGGTCCTGTATTTCAGTATGAACTGAACTTGTGCATCCATCAACCAAAATGTGGTTCAGTTAATGGCATTGCTGCATGAAGCTTTAAAGATACTCAGAATTATTAGTAAAAGACTAAAAAGTGACAAGTGTAAGAAAGTTATTGATACCAGGACACAATATCATGTAAGATAAAGAAAGCTGAGAGATCTTTAATCAAAAGTTTAGCAAGGTTGTAATCCCAATACTTTTAAAGGAGTATTAGATCCACACTGGTAAAGGTATTTGCTCACTTAAGCTAAGCAGAAAATATAATAATTTCTTGAAGTGTCTAAATCAAAGCCAAAGTGTTGTTTTTTTTTTCTAGATGACATTTTATGTCAGTATTAGCTACTATGGTCAAAAAAAAAAAGAGTAGCAGAATGAAGTTCTGTGATCACACTATAAAAAGCAGCTAACACAATGATCTAAGTAGAATTGGACAGGCAAAGTGAAAGGAAGAGTGTGATCTTACACCTTTGTGTTTGCAGCTTTGATGTTCTGCACTTATGTGTTGTATTTCCTCAGTGGCAGGACAAAAGCTTGTATTCAAGAACTAACTTGTAGTCTGTTGCTTTGCTCTGCAGGGATATATTGGTAGAGGATATGGTGAGTGTTTCATAGTGTGGTTAACATGGTGACATTACAAGGATGTGGTGTTTCTTTTCTTTAGTAAAGAAGAAACTTATTTCTGTAACATAAACAAATGAGATATTCCTAAGTGGCCATCAGACTTTATCACTGGTTTGACTCCAGATAGTTCCTCTGTAGAAATCTGTAGACCTAATGTAACCACCTGCTAGGGTGATAAAGGCTTTTTGAACACTGACTTTTTGCGGGGCTCTTTCTGAAAATGCCAACAAATGGGTTTGCTTGCGGTCCAGGATTTGTCAGAAGGCATCAAACAACAGCAGCTGATTCCACATACAATCAACTCTCTAACAGTTACAAGTTAAAGATTTTTGCTCACTGGGGGCTTCAGTCACCATCAGAAAGCCAGCTTTGGATGGAAACAGTTTGTACTGTATCATTGCTTCACTCCTTGCTTTGCTCAGACAGAGGAAGTGACGTCTTGGGATGTTGTTAAAAAGAGAAGACTTAAAGACAATGAATTGGATACTCTTGTTTAACTGCATGCTCTTCAGACTTTTTCTTTGTAATGGCTTTTAGTTACCTGCATCTCACTGAGGATTAAATTTTGTTGAATGGAAGCCCACATAATGTAATATAAAATGCTTTTCATCCTTACAGGTATTAAGTGGTATTACAAAGTATTACATTTACCCCATTTTGTGAGTATTATCTGCATCATTACATAAATATAGATGATGTGCCATATATTACTGGAAATAAAAGCACACGGCTAAAGATCTCTTATTCAGCAAAACAATTAAGCATATGCTTGTAATCTTAATAGATCAGACTGAAAATACCTCCTAGACAAAGACATGATGATAAAATGGTGGCTGCAAGCCAGGCAGTTCAAATAAGGAAGCTGATCTGTCGGTTAAACAGTACGCATGGTTAACCATCAGAACCAAGTGCCAAAAGTGAAATGATGAATCTCCTGTTGATTTTTTTTTTTCTGAATGAAGTTTGCCCTGCATTTTGCAGACTTCAGGATCCACATGTTCACTGAAAACTATTTGTCTTAGGTGTGTGGATGCTACTAAGTTTGGACTATGTACATGCACTGTATGTCCTAATGTAACATGAATGTTGAAAGCTAAAAAGAACAATCTTAACATCTTGAAACAACTTCTCATTCAAAAACTCAGCTATTTTTCTGATAATATTTAAAACAGAAAACATGTAGCATCCTTTAGGCAAGTACAGGAGGAGGATGAGTAGTGATTAAAAGCCTTAAGATTGTCTTACAGTACTTAACTTGGATACCATGAAGTTCCAGTAGCAGGGAAATCAAAGAACTCGTAGTCGGTGACACTGGATGATGCAGATGTATGCTATCCTTAGCTTGTTACCCAAATTAGCTATAACTAATTAGCTATAAGTAAGGTCCTCACAAATTAGCAAGTATTACTTGCAGATTAAGACTGAAAAGAAAAAGTAAAGGTTAAATCAAATCTAGTAAGACTGTGGAAGAATACTTTTTGGGGTAGTAGGTGGTAGAGCCTGTTTGGTGTCTAGGATCACTGACTACTACTAAATTGAGGTTGTAAAGATGTGGCTATCATAGAGTTAAAAGTTTGTTTCCTCTGACAATAATTTTAATTGCAAAAAGCTACTCGGAAAAAGTACAGCTTCTCTGAATGGAGCATGTGCTTAGGATGACAGAAGACCAACAACTCGGGCACTTCTTTGAAGAATGTGTTTTACTTCATAAATTATTATGATGAGGATGAGAAGGAAGGGATAATATGGGAAGTACATCTATTGTGAACTACTCTGTTAAAAAAATATGCCTATTTCAGAAAGAGTTGGAGCCAGCTTTTAGAGCAGCAAATGACCTCTTCTATCCACATAGCTTCATAATAGTACTGCAGTAGCTGTATATGAAAATATAGCCAGAAATAGCTGTTATTTCCCCACAAGCATGTTTCATTCTGGAGACATTTTGTTTGACTTAGAGGATGTTAAACTTGCTGCCTTTCCATGTTCTTTGTTCTCAGTGGTCCTTACAGGGATCTCATACATTTTAAGACTGTCTGAAAACACTGGAGACTGCTGGGAGCCTTGCTGGCCTGGATACATGCCAGAAAATATATTGCTGAAAACTGAAATCACAGCATCTAAGATGATTGCTGCAACCCCCTCATCCCTTTATGTTGGCTGAAACACTCAAGTGCCCTGAAGGTATCTACTGTATTTAAGTGGCTGGGAAAGTAGAAAATAATAGCAGCTCATAGGTCAATTATAACATAGCATGAGAAACTCAGCCACACTACACAAAAATTAAAATAAACCAATTGGATTTGTCTGCCTGAATTCTGAATGTTCAGTAAAGTATTAATGAGGACAGTGAGACTTAGGCAAATTAGACTTGGAGGTAGTAGTCATTCATTGGGCAGTTTTTTCTGTGAGAAATTTTCCCTGATATCACTGGTTCAGAATTGTTTAAAAAATGTTTCATTGTGACTCAGTAGTTTTTGTATTTTTCAACAAACAAATGACTATCTCTGTTAATTTAATGGCAAAAACTTGCTTTAAGAGCTAGATGACTTATAGTGGGAGAGCATTTGTGATTGTTATGTGCACACAAAGTACAGATATAGTCTAGTTTATTTTCAGCATGTGACTATTCGAAGTGCAGATCTATACTTCTTTCCTTTTAAAATTCTAGGAGAAGTATTGGCTAACCTAAAGATGGCTGTATGTTCCTTCCACTGCAGAAATCAAAAGAATGTTTCAAGTGACAAGAACACACTGTTCTTTGATTAGCTTTGTGCTGTTCTATATTATACATGGAATGATCTTCAGATAACAGATCTGTTGCCTGGACTAATTTAGAATATCTTCACATGGAATAAGTCCAGGTAGTGGGGAGTTTGCATACAGAATAAAGAACAAATAGTGCATACTGACAAAGAAATTATCCTTAAACTCAAACTTGTAATTTAGAAAGTGATTTAAAACTGAGCATGCAGACCTCTGTGTACCCACTCCCTGGCTGCAGTAATTGTCCTGGTAACTGAGCTCTATAAAAGAGGGTCACTTCCACATACATCTCAGGTTTGTATGTTGCCATACAGAAACCAGTTCTAAGTAGTACCTTGGAAAGGCTGATCCAGAACTGCATAGGTTTTCTTGTTCTCCACTTCAAAGAGAAGAAAGGCAGAGAGGAACACACAGTACACAATAGCTCTTAAGTATGTGAAAACCCATTTCACTGCCTTAGAACTTTCTTCTCCTAGAGGAGGATACAATGCATACTGAGTTTATGGTCAAAATAAAATTTGTAGTGAAACGTAAATGCAAAAAAATGTTAATAATCTGTGGATTTTTAATAGAAATTTCCAAAAAGTTTGTTAATGGCTCTTAGCCAGCAGTTCAGTTAGGGACCCAGTCATAACCACAAAAAACACAGCGTGTAAGGGAGCTGGTTATTCAGGATCCTGAAGCCTTAGCAGATGGCTAGCCAACCAGTCTGCCTCTGCCTAGTGCAGTTGTTCATCCTAACTGTGGAGACACAAACTACCCTGTGTATACTAAAAGTCAGGACATTTGACTGAAGAAAACACCTGAAATCAAAATCAAAAGCAAAAAGACTTCTAGGCAACACAAATGCTTGGTGACAATTACACGTCAACAATAATTCCCATTCAGCATATAGAAATTGTGATTCTACTTCCCTCATTTTGAACCTCAGCATTGCAGCACCAGAAGAAAAAAAAGAAAGAGCAGCATTTTCTAATCACATTTAACAATCTAAGATGAAGCATGCTGCTAGGCAAATGCTTCTGATACTTGTTCAACTGAATCTCTTCGGCATCTCCTCTCACTTCTGAAGTGCTGAGAAAGAGGCATGAACTAACTTGAAATCCTAAGATTTTCAGCTGCTGGAATGATAACCATACACACACTAACATTTGCTTAAATGCTGAGATTTATGAGTTGCATCAGAGTTACTGACAAGCAAGGAAACATCAAAACATCTATATTTTTTAGCTCTTTCAGAATACTGTTGGCAAGACTCTGGGCTGCTATTGATGTTTTTATGTTTTGGGCTTAAATTTTTGGATTAGAAATCAAAAGCAGGCATATTGGGAGAATTACTGTATTTCCATCTCTGAAAAATTTTCATCATCTGCATTTTTGCTTGGGCGTTCTGGTTGAAACTCTTACACTTGAAAATGTCACTGCATTGGCATGCATTTCTGGACCACTGAGAATGAAGTGGTCTTGAATACATTTTCCAAGCTATGAAGCGTATTCTTACAAACATTCAAAGTTTCATAGAACAAAAGGCACCTCATTAGAAAGATCAGAAGCAGCATGTAAAATATCAGTCTTCTCCTTTGCTTAGGGCTGTGACTCATGGTTCTTGTCACTCGTAATTCTATTATACTTTCCACCCTGCCCATTTGCTGGCATCGACTGTCACTTAGGGCAGGCAGCAGACTGGTAAAGGGCCTGCTCCTCAAACACTGTAGTTTACATGCTGATGCACTAAGGTAAAATTGAAGCTGATGACACTTTTAGTTCGTCTGTTATTTTGTAAACTGCAGCAACTAAGGAATAAAACATGTGCCTTTCTCCCTCTTTGGCTATTCGGGCAGAATCTCTGACAAAAGGCAGACTGCAGCTCAGTCCTGCAGAGATTCTGATTTAGAGAATCAGAGTAAGAAAAAACAGTATTGTGTTTTGGAAAAGGGGGCTTTTTAACAAGGAACCACTTTAAATAATGAGAATAGCATGCTACAGCATTTTGTCTTGTTAGCACAATGTGGGGTGACATCTGCAAAAGCTTTAAAAAGCTTCTTTATTTGTTGGCAGACCATCTGCCATGAAATAGGGTTTTTATATCTGGCTAGATCAAGACAAATTAATCTTTTAATTTCAGTCCAAATCTGAAGAGGAAGTTGAATAACAGAATTTTACCAGACAGTTTTCAAAGAGGGATTGCCACTCAAAAAATACCAAAACTTCCTACTGTTTCTGTCTCTAGATACCAGCCACTACTTCATTAAAGCCACGAATGTATCAAAGGTATGAACATATAGCAATTATTTATGTCAGAAGTTAGCTACATAATCCATTTATCATTCATTATCGTAAAGTAGATGGCAGTATAGAATTATTAACACTATTCAGTTATAAAATGGAACTTCCCCATAATCCTGAAGACAACAAAAAGCTTTTTAGATGATTGAGAAGAAGGCCAAAATCAAGTCCTAAAGCCTTCTAAGAGATATTTTTTTGTCTCTTCTAGTATCTAGACATAGCCATCGAATAAAATAGTGCAAATGTGCAACAGGTTCTGCATATGGGCAAGGCAAAGCAGCAAATGCTGGAGAAAGACCATCTCATGGTCTCTGACATGACTGCTTGTGAATTTCTATCTTTCTGTTGGATTTTGTAAGTCTGTATGTGACAGTTGGACAGTTGTGCTGTGGTTTAGGCTGGGAAAGACGGGATGTGCTGTTAGAAGCTGATTTGTACTGTAAATGCAGAGGTTTAAATAAATGTTTTGCATGAACAGTACTGATGTTTAAAAAGTTCAATCAAAAAATATTGCAGAGATTAAGAAAATAACACTTCTGAACCTTTCAGCCCACCACGAGTGTGGGAAAATGGGAAATCTGCAGCTTTCCAATTAATAGCCTAATGATGTTTTTTTATGAAAGCAAATGAAAAAAGCACAATTATGTGAAGTTAGTGGTTCCAAACTGATTATTCAGGCTTTGTTCTGTAACCTTTCTGTAACCCGTCTGGATCTCTTCTCTACTTCCTCTCCCTGCCTTTTCCACCCCCCCCCCTCATGGTTCTCACTTTTGAACATGAGTCTTTTCAGATTTTTAGCACTGGGTTTGAGGGTTGCTTTGCACATCCCTCAAGTACACAGGAACTTCTATGGGTCTCCAGAAGTATGTGTAGTGTACACCAGCTATGGACTGAGATTCTTTAATAACTTGTAGGAAGATAATTTATGACACTAAACCATTCAGTTTTGGGGATGTTGGCAGGCAGTGATAAATCACATCCTTTTCTGTTATTAATTATAAGCCATTAGAGAACAAAATGTGCCAGACTGCAGGGAAGTAAAGAGAACTACCCCCTAGCATTTCCTGGTATTCTGTGGTACAGACTATGATCTCTTGCAGAAAAGTTCTAGTAGATACATGAGGAAGATTATCTAGGTGTTTCTCATATTTATAACTCCATGGGTCATGTTACCAAAATGATGCAGCAAAGGAATCACACTGACAGTATTCTCTATTTCTCACTGAGAAGATTAATGGCAAATCAGGCTCTGAATCATGAAGGTGCCAACAACATGACAGTACTTATATGGTGGATATCAGCACAGCTCCTTTTTGACTTCGTGCCAGCTATGGCAATGAACGTAGCAAATTTTATTCATTTGTGGGAGGTAAACAACACAATAATGGAGTAAGCAATAACCTGAGGATGTATTTGTATTAGCTGTTATGTAATAAACTTTTTTTTAGCTAGCCAGTGCATTTGCCAGTTTTAATTCTGCCAGTTGATCTGATTGTCTGCTACTTCATAATTCTGTGAAAACCTGAGTTGGTTGATGAGAAGGTGTGCTCTTACAGGGAGAAATTCTTACATAAGCATTTTTTTTTGGTCACTATTTATTGCTTTGCATCAGTATTTTCTAAAAAAGAAAAAATACGAAATATTTTCATTTGCTCCTAAAATATACAATATTTGTGATTCTCACAACAGGAGGACTGTTCCATATGGGCTGTCTAACTACAGAGGCAGTTTTAGAGGCAAAAGGTCTATAGGCCAGATTCAAAGTACTTTCCAGTCATTTCGGTGTTCTTGTTTGGATGCTCATGACAATAAGTGTATGCAGTTTTGCAGAAGAATGCCAGACAGAAGAAGGTGAGTATCATTTCTTAATATTGCAAACTCTCTACATGATTTGACTCTTTCATGGAGAAAAGTTAATCAAGTTGCATGTATCACATGAAACCAACTAACAAATGTATTGCTTTTAAATAAGATTTTAATCTCCAGTTGGGATGGGTTAGCCCTGGCCAGCAGCCAAGCACTTATACAGATGCTTGTTCACTTCCTGCTTAATTGGAATAGGGGAGGGAACAGGAAGAACAAAAGCCAGAAAATTCATGTTAGAGTTGAGAGTTTAATAGGTGAAGGAAAGAGGCCAGATGCAGTACAGTACTGCTTTGAATTTTCTTTTTGTTTCTTTTTATTATGTGGCATTTTTGAAACAGATCTGTTCAGTTAGGGGCATGAATAATAATTTTAGGATGTTTTAAGTTTTAGTTAGTTTAATGAAGTGTATGATATTATCATTTTATGAATGGCTCTGTAAGGGTATGATTGATAAGAACACAGTGACAAATACAGGAAATCTCTATTCCCCAGAAATCATGGATCAATGAAAAAGGTAGAGGAGAGAGACCAATGCAGTGAAGAGAAGCACACTTTCATTCAGTAGCACAGAGTATGGACGATTCCGAACAGTCAGGTATGCTACAGATGTTTAATGTTGAAGAGAAATACTAATTTTCCATAAATTTTCTTTGTGTTTGCAAAACTTAAGAGTTATTTAAGCTGATTATTGTAACTTCTTGCTGAATCAAGGCAGAATTTGGCCCAGTAGTTGTTTATTTTTTTTAAACAACCTTTAGTATACACAGAACTACTACAACTTTCCTCATGCTCGTATAGCTCTTTCAAAAGCTGGATTGCCAGCAGTCTCCCCTTTTTCCTCTTATTTCTAGGGCAACGACTGTTTGCATCTATCATCTTTTTGCTCATTTAGCAGTGCCACAACTTAAGCTCCATGTCCCATTGCAGTGCTTCAGTAAAGCTTAAATTGTCAAGGTAAAGAAATAGAACAAACTGTGGAAAAAGTATTTGGAGGGAAAAATAGATGTATTTTAGGTACAGGCTATAAAGACAGGAGTGTGACCTAGTAGCCAGTTTCAAACACTTCCATTTCCAAATCTACCCTTAGTACTGTTGCTACACAAAAGCTGGACAACTGGGTGGGATTCACTCTGTGTACACATAATCAAGGGAATGGACCATGGCTCTATCAGGTAGCAGGGAGTTGGTTATGAATAATTAAGCCTTTTTTTGTTGTTGTTTGTTTTTCATTTTAAAGCTTTAACAGTTATTTGCTGAAGCTCAGAAGCAAGAACTTAAACTACAACTCTCCCTTGAGATGGACAAACTTGATGCTTCAGTCTGATGCCAGTGGAGAATTCAGCAGTATGCAACACTTTCATTGCAACGATACCACTTTGAGGGCACGTGAACCTGTATGAAGCAGCTTTCTCCCATGCTCCCTTGACGAGAGCCTCAGTAAAGGATAAGCCTTACCATGTAACCTGGCAGGGGATGTATCAGCGTTGAAGACAAATTCAAAGGCAGATCCAAAGTTCAGCAAAACAAAGTTTCAGGAAACATTTCTCTATATAATTTTTAAAAGTATGATAGAAACACACTGTTCCACTTACTGCTTGCTGTATGTCTGAAGAATCCATCCGCAGCTTTATGCAGGCAACTGTAATTGGAGAATGTGATGAGTTAGGGAGAGATTACCTATACATGGGTTCTCATTAAGAATAAACAGCTACAAAATATTTCTCTTGTAATGTATGCAAGCCTGAATCATCATATTGTAACTTTGTGGCAGATGTTTAAGTGACAGTATCTATGCAGAATAAATATGAATGGCTAATATAAATATTATTATAAACTA
The DNA here is from genome assembly GCF_003957555.1 of Calypte anna. Lineage (NCBI taxonomy): Eukaryota > Metazoa > Chordata > Aves > Apodiformes > Trochilidae > Calypte > Calypte anna. The sequence goes on from NC_044265.1 coordinate 10,584,250, forward strand.
TAGCAAGGTAAAAGTATACATTGAGTATTCATAGATTACCTAATTTAGGCACAAATTATTCCTGCACTTCAAAGGTCCGTTCCAAAACATTTACAGCCATTATTTAGGGATGCAGTGCAGCTGATGAACAGAACTCCAGTTACTCATCCCAGAGAATTTCCTAATGATGAAAGGGTAGGATGGTGGAACTTCAAATGAAATTTCATACAATCAGAGTAACTTATGTACTAACAGACCATGTGCTATTGTAAGCCCCTACATGTGTTGTCACCCACAGTACATACAATCATCTTTGCTGGTACTATAAATTTATTTTTCTCTTCACTCAAACATCATCACTGAATAACTTGGAAACTTGGCAATAAGGATTATATCCAACCCTGGACATTTTTAATGTAAATGATTTCTTCAGAAATCAGACTTTTTTGGTAGAAGGATGCAAGAGTAAGCTAGGAAAAAAAAAAAGTAACTTTTGCAAATCCTGTTTTATATTATTTAAAGAGAGGAAATCCCTTACTTGTGACATCACAGATATTTCTTTGGTTTGACCGAGCTTCACACAGACATTCCCCAGGGCACATAAGTTAAACTGTAACCTGATGACATTAAATTATGTTTCATCAGAAGAAAGATGGAGAACAAGACAGAAATGGAGAGAGATCAACAGTAAAAATGGTTATAAAGGCGTAAAACAGTGGTAAATAGATGTTGTTTGAAACAAGAAAGGGAGGTCTTTGCCAAAATATATGATATATTTTATATATATGTGGATATATTTCATAAATAAATTATTATAGTTATAAAATTAAATATATCTTTCAATTACTGCATTTGCATTAGTTTCTTACTTGCTGTACAAATGATTTTGTACATTTGCAGAGAATAGGTTATTTATTGTATAAAAACACTTCACATACTATTTTCCCATAATTTTTAAAAGACACTATATATAGTTTTGGAGTTTTAAAAAAATAATTGAGATTTGCTATGAAGAATGCTTAATGTTAATTTATGACCACCAAATGGAATTTTTTTCTCTCCCTGAATGCATATGCTCAGCTCATAAAAAAACTGGTTAAAGAGATTGATAGTTCTCCTGACATTCTAAGAATTTAGTATGAAAGCATATTAAAAATTATTTGGTACTAATTATGCATAAAAAGTTACATTTTGATCTTATGTCCCTTTGCTATAAATGTAGCCCTTATCTAACCTAATTTGTATCCTGGGACAAATGAGGAAGCAATGGATTATTTGGACTTTCTGTGAGCAATGTTCACTGACTTCAGCTTCAGTAATTTCCATTTATTTTTTTTCTCTGGAACTGCAAACACATCCCAGTGCTAAACAAGCTGTCAATGACTTCTTGGCTGATACAATTCAGTTTTTAGATGAATTATTCAGTCTATGTTTGGGTTTCTACTGCCTTCCCCATGTTAATTCTATATAAATATTGTATTTGAAGATGGATTCACACCTTCCCCATTCCCACATACTTTTACTCTAATTTAAACATTTAAAGAAAAAAAATCAAACTGAGTTCTTTCTTTGGCATGCAGGTAGATTAAGCCCTTGAGTAGAGGGCTATGTGTTATTGTACTTTTTCTTCAAGAAAAATCCCACTTGTTTCTACGTGAAATCCTCTTTCAAGTAGTTTGAGTTTGTGACACTGCAAATGTGTCACAATAAATGAAATATTGATGTAGACATCAGTCTGTCATGAGTACAGCAAGAGAAAGAAAATGGGAAGCAACTGTTAAGCGCAGAGGGAAAATCTAAAGTTTACTGTAGATATTTCAAAATAAATCTATAAACCACAGCACGTACCTGACAATGTGCTGCATTCTAGAGTCAAATTTCAACTATTCTGGTAGAATTGTTTTAGCAAGATTCTTTTTACCCAATTTGATATATTTATAGAAAATGTCACTATTAATATTACTCCCCTCTTAGGGAGTCAGTTTACCTATTTTTAAATTGAAACTGGAAGCTAGTAAGCTAGTTTGAAATCCTATTCTTTAAAAACTATACAAAAATTTAAATTAAAATAGAAATAACACATTTTTTAATCTAGGAAACCTCTTAAGCTATGATTAAGCATAAAATTATTGTTTGCAGAACTTAGAAATTAACGTTCTTTGAACATACAATGTTAGCACAGTTAGGTGTACTGCAGAATTATTCTTGGCCTGTGATATTTTTTAAGACACTTGTGTTTACTTTTGTAACAACTCGGTCTAGTTCTTACTGCATTCCATGTAAAATCCATTTATGTATAACTCTGCTCTAATTCTGTCAGAGTTGCATAGCTCAATCTATTTCCCATTAATACAAGTTCAGTTTTCAGTTGTTTACAGCAATAAGAACAGTAAATGATCAGAAGTCTATAAAACAATGTAGAAAGAAGATCTGGAAGAACTTCAGTTTTCTAGTCTACAAAGGAGAAGGAAGAGAGGAGATGTGAATGCAGTTGTCAGAGCAGATGGCAGCTCCTTGCTTGCTGTGCCAGCTTTTGCGGATACCATTCTTTTATTCTAATTCTTCCCATATATTATAAAATGCTTGTAAAACCTGGGAGTCAAGTTCTTCTGGTGATCCTTTTGTTGACAAAATAAGGCACGTAGGAAGAAATTAGTGATTTTTAGTTGACTTTGCCAGGAAGGATGTTTCCTTTTTATAAAGAAATCTAAACAAATTAAAATAGTTTGTTTTATTAATTATACTAGGGGCTTTTTGTAATACACTGAAGTCTACCATGTACGTGAGTGAGAGAAGGCAATAGATTTTGAGGGTTCTTTTGTCATACAGACAGAAGTCATTTTCTCTTGGCTAAACTATGATAACTTAAGTCATTCCTCATCTGCTTTAAAGATGTGCTAAATGGTATTTACTATACCCTCCATTTAGTAGATACAGTGGAATTGATTTGGGGTTTTTTTTGCACATGAAACTGGTGACATGATGTGCCAGCAGAGGCTAAATGAATTGCTTTTGATGGTTTTAAAATCCCCAAGTTTGACATCTTAGCCTTTCTCTCAAGCACAGCTAAGCAAAAAGCTGGTAAGAATTTCTCTTGCTACAAGAAAAGTATGCAAGCATGATGTGCCCTATAACACTCTAAGGACCAAAAGAAATGGTGGCTACAGTTCTGGGATATGTTCTTACCAGATCCAGCCTGAATATTTTTAGATACTTAGCACTCAAACCTGAAAGATTGACAGCATCTAGCATCTTTCACACACACTCAAGATGTTGCTTTTAGGAGTTGTTTTTCAGAACAGTTAGGTAAAAATAACTCTACTGTGAAAGATTGAAGAGGACAATTGTGACAATTTGGCTCAAGGTGATTTGAATCCAAAATGGCATGACTTGATAAAAGTAAAATATAGGCTAACATAAGAATGAGTAACGTAGCTAAAATTTATTTTTAGTAAAGGAACAAGTTTTAGTCATATGAACATTAAATCTTTAAATCCACAGCTTGAAATCTCTTG